>NC_091993.1:77522200-77861964 GCF_044704955.1 Pristiophorus japonicus | reverse complement strand
CGCACCCCCTCACCCATGCTCTCTCTCCTCCACTCCCATCTCTCTCTCCTCCACTCCCACCTCTCTCTCTCTCTCTCCTCCCACTCCCACCTCTCTCTCTCTCTCCTCCACTCCCACCTCTCACTCCCCCCACCTCTCTCTCTCTCACACACACTCCCTCCCCCCTCTCTCTCACTCCTTTCTCTCCTCCACTCCCACCTCTCTCTCTCTCTCTCTCTCACACTCCCTCTCCCCTCTCTCTCACACTCCCCCCTCTCTCCCCTCTCTCACACTCCCCCTCTCTCCCTTCTCTCTCTCTCACTCCCTCCTCTCTCTCTCACTCCCCCCCCACCTCTCTCTCTCTCTCTCTCTCTCACACTCCCCCTCTCTCCCTTCTCTCTCTCTCACTCCCTCCTCTCTCCCTTCTCTCTCTCTCACTCCCCCCCCCCACACCTCTCTCTCTCTCTCTCTCACACTCCCCCTCTCTCCCTTCTCTCTCTCTCACTCCCTCCTCTCTCCCTTCTCTCTCTCTCACTCCCCCCCCACACCTCTCTCTCTCTCTCTCTCTCTCTCACACACTCCCCCTCTCTCCCTTCTCCCTTCTCCCTTCTCTCTCTCTCTCTCTCCCTCCCTCCCTCCCTCACTATATATGTATTACGGGCCATGGTGAGGTCAGACAGCAGTGTGAGCCCTCTCCAGTCACACAGTTGTTTGCAATCATCCTCCCATTTAATTCACGTTGATGTTCTCTCCCTGCCTCCCTTACATTACCTGCAGAGCCGGCTATCTCAGACACTCAAAGCAGGGTGTCTTGTGGAGGGAAGGCCCAGGCTCGACTCCTGCTTTGCAGTGAAGGATTCCCCAGGTCCTAACGCCCCTCCTGCTTTACTGGTAGCCACAGCAGTTATGATTGGTTCATTGTGCAGTGGCGATTTGCTATTTTCTGTCAACCCCCCAAAAAAAAGCTTGTGGTCTATTGCTACTAAAGAGGTCTGTGAAGCCACACACTATTGGTTCTGACTTTCCAATGTCATTCCTATTTTTGAGGCCCTTTCCAGTTCAGCAAGGAATCCTGTGTGTCTGCTCTGTGTCATTGGCACAGTAGTGGTCTACAGGTACACAGACTGCCAGACCATGTGCTGCTTCTGTAGTAGAACAGTACTCCATATGTATGTGGACTACACTCACCTGTAGTGTTTCAGAGATAGGCTAGGGGTTATGCTCATTCAAATATGGTACTCTCTCGTACTTTTTTATTAAAACAACTTGTAGGGTATATTTTCCTCTGCTAATGTTAGTGAGAGTAGCCACTGGAAGTATAAAGCAAGACAAGTCCACTCTAAACTAATGCTGGATTTATATCATCTGTAAAACTTATGACGTTTCAATCAGCGAAAAAGGGCTGCAGGAGACAACAGGGGCAATTCTACTATTTAGAGTAGGGGCAAAAAGATTAGGCACCCTCTCTCCTCCTTCCCCATTCCACCACCCCCAGTGTTGCATCAATGCTGTTTTTCTTTGAAAAGGTGCATGATTTTTTCCTTCTTCTGCGGCTTGTTACCAATGCAAGACAGCAGAAGCTTTATCACTATTGCATTGGATGGCTCATTTCCTGACTCTTCAAAGCTTTCCACCATCTACAAGGCACTTCACAGGAGTGTGATGGAATACACGCCACTTGCCACTTGCAGCTCCAACAATACTCAAGAAGCTCGACACCATCTAGGACAAAGCAGCCCGCTTGATTGGCACCCCAATCATTGGCTTAAGCATCCACCCCATCCACCACCAGCACACCGTGGCTGCAGTGTGTACTATTGACAGGATGCACTGCATCAACTCGCCAAGGTTTCTCCCAAACCTGTGACCCCCATCACCTAGAAGGACAAGGGCAGGAGGTGCATGGGGATGCCATCGCCTCCAATTTACCCTCAAAGTCACACACCATCCCGACTCGAACATAACTCGCCGTTTCTTCATGGTCGCTGAGTCAAAATCCTGGAACTCCCTCCCTACAGCACTGTGGGAGCACCTTCACCACACGGACTGCAGTGGTTCAAGACAAAACGTCAAAACAATCTTCTCAAGGGCAACTAGGGATGGGCAATAAATGATGGCCTTGCCAGCAACACCCATATCTTGAAGCCAAACTGTGTGAAGTTTGAGGACTGGTTTAAGTTTCACTCCCCAGTCAATTCTCTTTAGAAGTTCAGCTCAAGCTCTGAGTTATAATCAGTTCTATTGCTTGATTTTACTGAAGGTTATCGTAATGTATATTTGCTGAGTTTATTTATACCCACAATATTACCTTCATTTTCTGTGATAAAACAGGCATCACATTAAGAACCTGTGAATCAGGAAAACCAACAAATCCCAAATAACCTAGTGTTAGATCAGGCTAATGAGTGAGCGATTTTATTTTATTCCTCTGTGTGCTAACGCTAGGTGTGGTTTAACAGAGCTATCCATCCTCTAGTAATTCAGAAAATGGCTTCCTTCTTCATGAAATAAGCCCAGAATGTGAATTCTACATCATCAAGGGGGAGCTTGGTTGGATCACCATGAAATCATTCTATCCTCAACAATTTGCACTCATGCACATTTCCAGCAGTAAGCTGCCTTTATACAGAATTGTGCAGTGATATTATTGTAGAGACTGTGTGCTTATTACAAAAACAACTTGTATTTATATAGCACCTTTAATGTAAAAAAACATCCCAAGGCGCTTCACAGGATGATTATAAGACAAACATTTGAAACTGAGCCACATAAGAAGGATCAGTCGAAGAGGTAGGTTTTAAGGAGTGTCATAAAGGAGGAAAGAGAGTTAGAGAGGCGGAAAGGTTTAGGGAGTTCCAGAGCTTGGTTGAGCGATTATAATCAGGGATGCTTAGGAGGGCAGAATTAGAGGAGCACAGATATCTCGGGGGGATGTGAGGCTGAAGGAGATTACAGAGGTGGGGAGGGGCAAGGCCATGAAGGGATTTGTAAACAAGGATGAGAATTTTGAAATCGAGGCGTTGCTTAATCGGGAGCCAATGTAGGTCAGCGAGAACAGGGGCGATAGGTGAGTGGGACTTGGTGCGAGTTAGGACACAGGCTGCCGAGTTTTGGATGACCTCAAGTTTATGTAGAGTAGAATGTGGGAGGCCAGCCAGGAGTGTGTTGGAGTAGCCGAGTGTAGAGGTAACAAAGGTATGGATGAGGGTTTCAGCAGCAGATGAGCTGAGACAGGTGATGTTACAGAGGTGGAAATAGACGGTTTTAGTTATACCACGGATATGTGGTCAGAAGCTTATTTCAGGGACCCCCAAGGTTGCGAACAGCCTCAGACAGATGCTAAGGAGAGGGATGGTGTCAGTAGAGAACGGAGTTTGTGGCAGGGAACAAGACAATGACTTTGGTCTTCCCAATATTTAATTGGAGAAAATTTCTGCTCGTCCAGTGGATGTCGGACAAGCAGTCTGACAATTTAGATACCATGGAGTGGTCGAGAGAAGTGATGGTGAGGTAGAGCTGGGTGTCATCAGCGTACATGTGGAAACTGACGCTGTGTTTTCGGATGATGTCACCAAGGGGCACCATGTAGATGAGAAATAGGAGGGGGCCAAGGATAGATCCTTGGGGGACACCAGAGGTAACGATGCGGCGGCGAGAAGAGAAGCCATTGCAGGTGATTCTCTGGCTACGATTAGATAGATAAGAATGGAACCAGGCGAGTGCAGTCCCACCCAGCTCGACAATGGTGGAGAGGTGTTGGAGGAGGATGTAGTGATCAATCATGTCAAAGGCTGCAGACATGTCAAGGAGGATGAGGATGGATAGTTTACCTTTGTCACAGTCACAAAGGATATCATTTGTGACTTTGATGAGAACCGTTTCGGTACTGTGGCAGGGGCGGAAACCGGATTGGAGGGATTCAAACATGGAGTTCCGGGAAACATGTACATGGATTTGGGAGGCGACAACACATTCAAGGACTTTGGAGAGGAAAGGGAGGCTGGAGATGGGGCGGTAGCTTGCAAGCACAGTGGGGTCAAGGGTTGTGATTTTGAGCAGAGTGGTGATGATGACAGATTAGAAGGAGGGGGGCGGGGGGCAGTACCTGAGGAGAGAGAGAACCGTTAACAATGTCAGCTAACATGGGAGCCAAAAATGGAAGTTGGGTGGTCAGCAGTTTAGTGGGAATAGATTCAAGGGAGCAGGAAGTGGGTCTCATGGACAAGATGAGGGTGAAAAGTTCAAGAGACGAGATCGGAGAGAAACTGGAGAAAGATGCGAGTTCAGGACCAGGGCAGCGGGGAAGCTCAGAGGAAGTTTGGCCCGGTGGGCTAGGGGAAGGAAGGGAAGTGGCAGAGGCAGCTGATCAGATGGTCTCAATCTTAGAGACAAAGAAGTCCATGAGGTCCTCACACTTGTTGTTGGAGGAGAGTGTGGTGGAGACAGGGAAGAGGAGTTTAAGAAGACGGTTAGCAGTAGAGAATAGTAGTTGGGGATTATCTTTGCATTCCAGAATGATCCTGGAATAGTGAGCAGTTTTGGCAGACAAGTGTAGCAACTGAAAATGCTTTATGTGGGCCAGCCAGATCTGGCAGTGATTGGCTAAACCAGCTGTCCACCACATCTGTTCAAGTCTGTGCCTTTTGGACTTGTGGGAGTGAAGATGAGGGGCGTACCTGGGGGAACGGCCAGGGTGAGAGAGAGCAATGGTTTTAAATAGGGACTAGGGCATCAAAGATGGTGGTTGAGCAGATCGGTGGTTGCAGAAAATGTTGGTCAATGGAGGGCCAAAGGCTGGACAGTTTGAAGTAGATAAGTGCAGTTGTGAGAGAGTTTGGAGAGAGTTTTTTTCTAGGGGTGGACACGGAAGGAAGTAGGGTTGAATTGGGGAAGGGGATGTGGGTGGAAAGCGATACAAGGAATTAGTCAGAGATGGCCTTATCTGCAATTGACATGGTGGGAATAGTGAGGCCATGAGAGATGACAAGGTCAAGGGGGAAGCTGTGAATATGGGTTAAGGAATTCGCATGGAGGATGAGATTAAGGGAGAGTAGGAGGGTAGCGAACTCAGAAGAGAGAGAGCACGATGAATTGAGATGGAGGTTGAAATCACCGAGGATGAGAAGTCGCTCGGTACAGAGGCTGAGGGAGGAAAGCAGTGAAGATATCTTGGTGATAAAAATGTTGTCGTACATGGATGGGCGGCAGAGAAGAAGAATTTTAAATGAGAGGTGAGGGGGTGGAATATGGTGAGATGTTCAAAGGAGGAGGAAGTGCTGGAGGAGTAGGGGGACAGACGTAGATGTGATTTGATGATGAGAGCCACACTGCCACCACGGGGGTCTGGGCAGGGCAAGTGGTGGAAGGTATAGCCAGGCAGGGAAGCTTCATTTAAGGGTAAGATGTCATCACCCCTCAGCCAAGTTTCGGTCAGGGCCATGATATCGATGCAATTATCTACGATAAGCTCATGGATGGCAAGGGCCTTGTTCGCAAGCGGTGGCATAAGGCTCAGGAAGGAGAATTTAATACTGTTGATACATTACGCTTAAATAGACAGTGAGATAGTTTTCTAGTCGATGGTGCAGTTTCTAGATTTGGCCACAAGGTGGATATACCCTGGTCAGACTCCCCTCATTTCACAGAACTATAGAAGTTCACATCGTGTCTGTGCTGGACCAATTCAGAACAAATTGCACAGTCCTACTCTCGCCTCACAGTCCTGTATCTTCATCTGCTTCAAATATGTATCTACTTTTCTCTTAAAAAATGCAATGGTCTCTGACCCAACTATTCTCTGCAAAAATGCATTCTATCCTCTAACAACTCTGTATAAATGGATTTCTCCTAAACTCTCTGCTCATGCTCAGCAGTCTTTAATTGATGACTCCTTGTACAAATGTAGCATTGCCTATTTACCCTTGTACATTATGCCTCCAATTGTAAAACCGCAAATTCTATTAGATCTTTTTATGGCTTTATTCACCTGCACTTGCACTTTGAGGAAGTTACGATTTGAACACCTAGGTCTCTCTCCTCATCCACAGCCTACAGTGCCTTTCCATTGAGTGTTCACTCCCATTCTTTGATTGTTTCTCTCCCATGATGTATTATTACCTCACACATTAAATTCAATCTGCCACCCGTCTGCCTATTCTGCTAATATGTCTGTCTGATTGGAAAACCGCAAATGTAATGCCCCTATTTAAAAAAAGGAAGCAGACAGAAAGCAGGAAACTATAGACCAGTTAGCCTAACATCTGTCGTTGGGAAAATGCTTTATTAAGAAAGCAGTAGCAGTACATTTGGAAAAGCATAATTCAATCAAGCAGAATCAGCATGGTTTTATGAAAGGAAAATTATGTTTGACAAATTTGCTGGAGTTCTTTGAGGATATAATGAGCAGGGTGGATAAGGGGGAACCAGTGAGTGTGGTGTATCTGGATTTCCAGAAGGTATTCGATAAGGTGCCACATAAAAGGTTACTGCATAAGCTAAGAGCTCACGGGATTGGAGGTAATATATTAGCATGGATAGAGGATTGGCTAACTAAAAGCAAACAGAGAGACGGGATAAATGGATCATTTGCCGGTTGGCAAAAGGGTGCCACAGGGATCGGTGCTGGGGCTTCAACTATTTACAATCCATATTAATGACTTGGATGAAGGGACTGAGTGTAATGTAACCAAGTTTGCTGATGATACAAAGATGGGTGGGAAAGCAATTGTGAGGAGGACATAAAGAATCTGCAAAGGAATATAGACCGGCTAAATGAGTGGGCAAACATTTCGCAGATGTGAGAAAGTGTGAGGTTATCCACTTTGGCAGGAAAAATAAAAAAGCTAATTATTATTTTAATGGAGACAGATAACAAAATGCTGCAGTACAGAGGGACCTGGGGGTTCTTATGCATGAAACAATAAAAATTAGTATGCAGGTACAGCAAGTAATCAGGAAGGCAAATGGAATGTTGGCCTTTATTCCAAGGGGGATAGAGTATAAAAGCAGAGAAGTCCTGCTACAACTGTACAGGTTATTGGTAAGGCCACACCTAGAGTACTGCACACAGTTTTGGTCTCTTTATTTAAGGAGGGATAAACTTGCATTAGAGGCAGTTCAGAGAAGGTTCACTCGTTTGATTCCTGAGATGAAGGGGTTGGCTTATGAAGAAAGATTGAGCAGGTTGGACCTATTTTTGTTGAAGTTTAGAAGAATAGGAGGTGATCTTATTGAAGCATATAAGATACTGAGGGGGCTTGACAGGGTAGATGCAGAGAGGATGTTTCCACTCGTGGGCGAATCTAGAACTAGGAGGCATAGTTTCAGAATAAGGGGAATAACTGAGATGAGGAAGAATTTCTCTCAGAGGGTTGTAAATGGGTGGAATCCCCTGCCTCAGAGAGCTGCGGAGGCTGGGTCACTGAATATAGTTAATGTGGAGATAGACAGATTTTTGAATGGTAAGAGAGTCAAGGGTTATGGGGATGGACAGGGAAGTGGAGCTGAGCCTAAGATCAAATCAGCCATGGTCTTATTAAATGGCGGAGCAGGCACGAGGGGCCAAATGGCCGACTCCTGCTCCTATTTCTTATGTTATGTTCTTAAATAAAATGGCTGGTTAAAGAGGAAATTGATGCAATAGTAAGAAAGGACATTAGCTTAGATGATGTGGAATCGGTATGGGTGGAGCCAAGGGGCAGAAAACGCTAGTGGGAGTTGTGTACAGACCACCAAACAGTAGTAGTGAGGTTGGGGACAGAATCAAACAAGAAATTAGGGATGCATGCAATAAAGGTACAGCAGTTATCATGGGTGACTTTAATCTACATATTGATTGGGCTAACCAAACTGGTAGCATTGTGGTGGAGGAGGATTTCCTGGAGTGTATTCGGGATGGTTTTCTAGACCAATATGTCGAGGAACCAACTAGAGAGCTGGCCATCCTAGACTGGGTGATGTGTAATGAGAAAGGACTAATTAGCAATCTTGTTGTGCGAGGCCCCTTGGGGAACAATGACCACAACATGGTAGAATTCTTTATTAAGATGGAGAGTGACACAGTTAATTCAGAAACTAGGGTCCTGAACTTAAGGAAAGGTAACTTCGATGGTTTGAAGCGTGAATTGGCTAGAATAGACTGACAAATGACACTTAAAGGGTTGACGGTGGATAGGCAATGGCAAACATTTAAAGATCACATGGATGAACTTTAACAATTGTACGTCCCTATCTGGAGTAGAAATAAAACGGGGAAGGTGGCTCAACTGTGGTTAACAAGGAAAATTAAGGATAGTGTTAAATCCAAGGAAGAGGCATATAAATTGGCCAGAAAAAGCAGCAAACCTGAGGACTGGGAGAAATTTAGAATTCAGCAAAGGAGGAAAAAGGGTTGAATTAAGAGGGGGAAAATAGTGTACGAGAAGAAGCTTGCTGGGAACATAAAAACTGACTGCAAAAGCTTCTATAGATATGTGAAGAGAAAAAGATTAGTGAAGACAAACGTAGGTCCCTTGCAGTCGGATTCAGGTAAATTTATAATGGGGAACAAAGAAATGGCGGAACAATTGAACAGGTACTTTGGTTCTGTCTTCACGAAGGAAGACACAAATAACCTTCCGGAAGTACTAGGCGACCGAGGGTCTAGTGAGAAGCAGGAACTGAAGGATATCCTTATTAGGTGGGAAATTGTGTCAGGGAAATTGATGGGATTGAAGGCCGATAAATCCCCGGGGCCTGATAGTCTGCATCCCAGAGTACTTAAGGAAGTGGCCCTAGTAATAGTGGATGCATTGGGGATCATTTTCCAACAGTCTATTGACTCTGGATCAGTTCCTATGGACTGGAGGGTAGCTAATGTAACACCACTTTTTAAAAAGGGAGGGAGAGAGAAAGTGGGTAATTATAGATCGGTTAGCCTGACATCAGTGGTGGGGGAAATGTTGGAATCAATTATTAAGGATGAAATAGCAGCACATTTGGAAAGCAGTGACAGGATCAGTCCAAGTCAGCATGGATTTATGAAGGGGGAATCATGCTTTACAAATCTTCTGGAATTTTTTGAGGATGTAACTAGTAGAGTGGATAAGGGAGAACCAGTGGATGTGGTGTATTTGGACTTTCAAAAGGCTTTTGACAAGGTCCCACACAAGAGATTGGTGTGCAAAATCAAAGCACATGGTATTGGGGGTAATATACTGACATGGATAGAGAACTGGTTGGCAGACAGGAGGCAGAGAGTCGGGAAAACGGGTCCTTTTCAGAATGACAGGCAGTGACTAGTGGAGTGCCGCAGGGCTCAGTGTTGGGACCCCAGCTCTTTACAATATATATCAATGATTTGGATGAAGGAATTGAGTATAATATCTCCAAGTTTGCAGATGACACTAAACTGGGTGGTGGTGTGAGCTGTGAGGGGGATGCTCGGAGGCTGCAGGGTGATTTGCACAGGTTAGGTGAGTGGGCAAATGCATGGCAGATGCAGTATAATGTGGATAAATGTGAGGTTATCCATTTTGGGGACAAAAACGCGAAGACAGAATGTTATCTGAATGGCGGCAGATTAGTAAAAGGGGAGGTGCAACGAGACCTTGGTGTTATGGTTCATCAGTCATTGAAAGTTGGCACACAGATACAGCAGGCGTTGAAGAAGACAAATGGTATGTTGGCCTTCATAGCTAGGGTATTTGAGTATAGGAGCAGGGAGGTCTTGCTGCAGTTGTACAGGGCCTTGGTGAGGCCTCACCTGGAATATTGTGTTCAGTTTTGGTCTCCTAATCTGAGGAAGGACATTCTTGCTATTGAGGGAGTGCAGCGAAGGTTCACCAGACTGATTCCCGGGATGGCAGGACTGACATATGAGGAGAGACTGGATCAACTGGGCCTTTATACATTGGAGTTTGGAAGGATGAGAGGGGATCCCATAGAAACATATAAAATTCTGATGGGACGGGACAGGTTAGATGTGGGTATAATGTTCCCGATGTTGGGGAAGTCCAGAACCAGGGGACACAGGCTTAGGATAAGGGGGTAGGCCATTTAGGACTGAGATGAGGAGAAACTTCTTCACTCAGAGTTGTTAACCTGTGGAATTCTCTGCCGCAGAGAGTTGTTGATGCCAGTTCATTGGATATATTCAAGAGGGAGTTAGATATGGCCCTTATAGCTAAGGGGATCAAGGGGTATGGAGAGTAAGCAGGAAAGGGGTATGGAGGGAATGATCAGCCATGATCTTATTGAATAATGGTGCAGGCTCGAAGGGCCGAATGGCTCACTCCTGCACCTATTTTCTACGTTTCTAAATCCTCTTTCTCAATCTAGGCATAATTTTGCTCGCTTTTGTTGAGCATACGTGATGCAAAGGCAGCTGATTTCTCCTGCCCATCATTCATAACATGGTTGATCATTGCTCCCACACCATACCCAGAGGCATCACATGCTAGTCTTAGTTCACGAGTCAGAGTATAATGGACAAGAAGAGCACTACAGCTCAAGCGTCACTTGCATGTGTCATATGCATCCTGTTGCTCTTTGTCCCATATCCAACGCACACCTTTTTTAAATAAATAATGGAGTGGTGCGAGCACCATTGCTAGTCCAGGAAGAAAACAAGCATAATATTAGCCCATGCCTAAACAGGATCGTAATTGAGTAACGTTTTTCGGTTCCAGAGCCATCATGATGGCTTGCAATTTCTCCTTAACTGGTTGGGGACCATTTTCATCAAACCGCAATCCTGGATAAACCAGCTCATACTGTATGAATGCAGCTTCAGATTATGGTCATTGAATCATCTGAATACTTCTAAGATTTCCAGGTTTTCTTTCTCTATGTCAGTGGCTGCTAACACATCATCTCGATTGCACAAACAGTAATTCATTCCCTTTAAAATATCTTTGGTGAGGACTTGATACAATAGGGCAACTTAGTGGATGAATATAAACCTTTGTGTGTGTTGACTGTCAGATAGTGTTGGCTATCCTTATCAACGTTGAGTTGAGCATAGAAGTGGGAAAGATCCAGTTTTTGAAGACCTTGGCTCCCGCCAGTTCTGCATACAGGTCCTGTGATGTGGGTAAAGTATACTGTTCATCATCAACTGCTTGATTCAGGGTAATTTTATAATCCCCACAGAGCCATACCGTTTTGTCTGCCTTTGGAACTACAACTAACAGGGTGGCCCAGTCACTCCTGTCATTCTTTAATAAAACTCCGTTTTTCTCCAACTTAACCTGCGATTTTAATACATATGGCACCAGCCTTGGTCTACAAAAAATAGCTTTGACATCCGACCTAATCCGAATATGTGCATTGTATCCCTTGATGCCCTCTTACGAGTCCTCAAACATGTTGGCTAGATATTCTGCTGGAGAAATATGCTAAGACGTAACCATTTCTGTCCTACAGATGCAGTACCAATCCAAACAAAGCACTCTTACCCAATCTTTGCCCATAAGTGTCCGCTGATTGATGTATTTCACTATAATAATAGGTAATCTTGCTTGTTGGCCCTGGTATTGTACTATACACTTCATTTGTCCAAGCGTCTGCAGTTTTTCCCCGGAATATGTTTTCAGCTATGCTGAGCTCGACTTTAGTGGTATGCCCCTGAAATTCTTGCACTATACATCCTGACTCATTATTGAGCAATCAGCTACTGTACCTATTGTCATATTAATCCATCAATTATCAGTACTACCGTTCTGAAATGCTGACATAAGGAATGTATTGCATTGCCCTTCACTGCATATACACCAAAACACAGTTCTGATCAGTTTCCACCCAATGAAGTCTTTGATTATCATTGGGCCCGTCCTTGGATTTACATATGGTTGCAATGTATCCCCTTACTTGGCACCAGTAGCATCTTGCCCACTTGTACTGACACTGTTGTGCAGTATGGTTGCCATTACACCTATGACATCTATTGTTATGGTTTCATAACTCTCCCTCTGACTAGGGCTCACCCTGTTGTGTGTTTCTATAGCCCGATGACTGAACTGCTACTACAGTCGGTATTGGGTGAAATTCCTTAATATTTTTCTCTGCCATCTCCATGGAGGTGATTATCTTGCAAGCTTTCTCAAAAGAGAAATCATTCATACCTCACAATTTTAATTGGATGCATTCATCCGTTAGTTCAAAGACAAATTTATCTCAAAGAGCCCTATCTAGGAATCCTCCAAAATTGCAGTGTAGAGATAATTTTCTTATGGTAACAATGTATTCACTGATGGTTTCATCAGGTCTTTGGTTTCTCATTGCGAACATATAGCTCTCCGCTATTTCTAACCTGGTGGGCCAAAATGATTTTCCAATCTCTGTAGTATATCTGGGAATGTAGCATCCTTAACTTTTCTCGGGGTTAACAAATTCACTAAGAAACTATAATTCTCTGCACCAATCATGACTAACAGAATAGTTTTCATCTTCTCGTGCACTGCTTGACTCCTTATGTGTGACTTTGCACACCTGCTGGGACTTCATTGACATCATTAGCTCTAAAAAAACATTTGCAATCTTTCACAGTAGGATCTAAACAATTCCTTATTCTTGTCAAAGGCTCCCAAAGTACTGACATAAATCGTTGTCAGATCCATATTGCCTTCTTAGCTTAATAGCCGTTAAGCACTCTTAATAATTTCAAATTGCTTTTCAATGACAAAGAGAGCTTGTGGGAAGCCATTTAGTCAGTTCATCACTGTTCAGTACTCTCAAAAAAAAAAGTGGTCCTCCTATCCTCATTCGGGAATCACGCTGCCGGTATATCTACCTGCCGTGCTCCACTTGCATTTGTCTTCTCATAAAAAGGAAATTCCACCAAAAATGTCTTCATGAAGAAAGTCCCAAACTCATCGTGATTTTCATGGGCTCCTTGCTTCAGAATTCATAGCAACACATTGTTATTAAGAACTAATTGGTTATTAGCAAAAGTTTAACAAGCACACTACACATTACCAGTTCATCCAGCAGGCTCACAACCACATGCCTCGTCGTGGATCTCCTAAACCCAACTAACTGGAGTTTTATTGAGATTTGTGAACATCACGTGACTGGCTAAGCCACTCACAACTCAACAGCTCTACACGATTTGAGTGAAAACTATAAATCAAGTGCCCCCCCCTTAAAAAGGGACACTAAAACCGTCAAATTAAACCAATTAAACATTTTACATTATTGGATCAAATTAAAATTTGGTTACTGGGGGTAATGATGCACTCCAGTCCCTCCGGCGCCCACCTCGCGTGGAAGGTGATGAGCGTACCAGTGGACAACGCATGCTTCCATCTCCAGGGACACCCTGGCTCAAACATAACCACGGAAGAGAGGCAGGCAGTCGGGCTGAACTCAACAGCCCCACAACTCTTTTGTTGCAAAACAAAATAAATGTTAAATCAAGTGCCCCCTTATTAAAGGGGGGGGGGTGTTGGGGTGGGAGGGCACTCCAACAAACACTTTTCAGGAGCCTTTTTTTTTGGGGGGGGGGTTATCGGTTTTTTTGGGCACAGAGAGGCAAATTATACAAGTGCCCCCTGACTTGGAGGGGGGGGGGGCACTAAAACCAGAAATAGAAACAAATTCAACTTTAAAACATATAAAATCAAATTAAACTTTGGTTGCTGGGGGTGATGATGCACCTTGTTCCTCCGGCGCCCACCTCTCGCGGAAGTCCACGAGCGTACCGATGGATACCGCATGCTCCATCTCCAGGGACACCCAGGCTCGAACATAACCACGGAAGAGAGGCAGGCAGTCGGGCTGAACTCAACAGTCCCACAAACCTATGAGCATACTCACAGGTGCATACATTACAATTGTTGGTTTTAGGTTTTGAAGAGCTCTTAATTGGTCCACGTAGTCAGTCCTGAACCAACACGAATCATTTTACTCGCTGTACATACAAGATAACGAGTCACAAAAATGACAGTGTGAGCGCTTAATAATAACCAGCCTGGACGGTTCTATTATAGACAATAAAAACATACCATCTTCACTATAAATGCTTGTATTGCTAAAATATTAAAACAAAATTGTTGGAAGTACATAGCAGGCCATATTAAACTCTGTTTCAGGTTGAGACTGTACCCCAGCTGAAGAGTACAGAACTCTAATTAAAAGGCACATCTCGAAATGTTCCCCTATATCATCTTCTTTCCTTACACCAATCAACGGCTGATTTTATTCCCGATTTCCAGCATTTCTTCTTTTACAAAAAGTGACGCAGCAGTGTTGCAGACATAGTCGATGATTGAGTTACATAAGCTGAATTTTGTAGCCAAGTTCCTAATAAATGATTGCAGGAATTCAACAGAATCATCTGTAAAAATCAGGCACCAATGTCAGGGAACTCAAAGAGGACATGATTTGAATTTATTTTGTCTCTTCAGCTGAAAGGAACAGGAACAGGCAGAGGAAAAGTAGAGAACTTTATCTAAAAAGAGTTTAATCACCTTTAAATGGTATCTGTAATCAAACTAGTCGTTAGATTGCTACAACAGCTTGTATTTATTTAGTGCCTTTAACATAAGAAATAGGAGCAGGAGTAGGCCACAGGGCCCCTCGAGCCTGCTCCGCCATTCAATAAGATCATGGCTGATCTGATTATGGACTCAGCTCCACTTCCCCGCCCGCTCCCCATAACCCCTTATCGTTTAAGAAACTGTCTATTTCTCTCTTAAATTTATTCAATGTCCCAGCTTCCACAGCTCTCTGAGGCAGCGAATTCCACAGATTTACAACCCTCAAGAGAAGAAATTTCTCCCCATCTCTGTTTTAAAAGGGGTGGCCCCTTATTGTAAGACCATGCCCTCTAGTTATAGTCTCCCCATCAGTGGAAACATCCTCTCTGCATCCACCTTGTCAAGCCCCCTCATAATCTTATATGTTTCGATAAGATCACCTCTCATTCTTCTGAATTCCAATGAGTAGAGGCCCAACCTACTCAACCTATCCTCAAAAGTCAACGCCCTCATCTCCAGAATCAACCTAGTGAACCTTCCCTGAACTGCCTCCAAAGCAAGTATATCCTTTCGTAAATATGGAGACAAAAACTGCATGCAATATTCCAGGTGTGGCCTCACCAATACCCTGTATAGCTCTAGCAAGACTTCCCTGTTTTTATACTCCATCCCCTTTGTAATAAAGGCCAAGATTCCATTGGCCTTCCTGATCACCTGCTGTACCTGCATACTATCGGTGATATATTCAAAGAGCACAAGCACACACAGCTTCCAACATGGCAGGCAGCCCTCTCAGAAGCCTCCGAAAATCTGCCTGGTTCTGTTTATTATTAACCCTGCACTTGCGGTACACAATACGTCCACATCCACAGTGTGGAGCTACAAACATTACAAGCTTACAGACATTACACTTCTCCGTCATTAATGAAGAAGCCATCATAACAAACATCATACATAACTTTCCTGTTTATACATAACACAGGATATAAACGTACTTTTTTTTCTCCATATTTAAAAATTTAACTTCACCACTTGTTTTCTGTTTCGAAGAGGATACCTTCACTCTCGAACAGAACCTTCCAAACATGGTGTCGAATCTAAACTCATTCGAGGCTCACCCTGAGGAACATTTTCCTCCACGGAATTTCCTTGATTTTCATTTGAACTCACTAACTTCAGGCTCTTTGTTTTCCTGACTCAGACTCAGGCCTTCATTCCTGATTCTCTCCTGGATTTGTTTCCAGTACATTGGATTTAGGATTTGCTACTGGTATATCGAAACTATCTGATGAGTCAGAAATAATTGAATCATTCCCACCTTCAACTCCTTCCATGTCTGTAGGTAAAATATGATCAATATAAACAAACATAACCTGTCCATTATCAAACATCTTGACCAAATATGTGCGAGGACCACATATCTTCACCACTCTTCCTGGTAACCACTTTAACCATTTATGGTGATGGTTCTTCACTCACTTTTTGGTTTAATTTCACACTTCTCTCTTTTACTCTACCTCTATCATGATTCTCTTTCTGTCTTAATTGTGTCTCTTCTACGGACTATGCCAAATTTGGCTTTAACAACGAGAATCTGGTTCGTGGCTGTCATTTGAGAAACAACTCTGCTGGTGTTCTACCAGTAGTTGTATGAGCAGTATTTCGATATGTAATCAAAAAATTAGCTAATTTGTGATCCAATGACAACTGTCGTTTCCTTGGATTTGGATCTAACATTTGTTTTATGAGGGCACGTTTTACAATTTGTACATTGCGCTCTGCTGCACCATTCGAAGCAAGATGGTATGGTGGAACCTTGGTATGTTGCACGCCATTTTTGCTCGTGAATTGTGCAAATTCTTCTGAATGAAATTGTGGTCCATTATCTGAAACAATTTCTTCAGGGAGGCCAAATGAAGAAAATCATTTTCATAAAATGTCCAATGTTTTATGTTGTTATTTCCTACTTTGGAAACACCTCAATCCACTTCAAATGGCTATCAATCACAATGAACAATTGTTGTCCTTCTAAATCAGCAAAATCAATATATAGCCTTTGCCACACCCTGGGAGGCCATTTCCATGGCTGTAATGGTACTGGTGGTGGTTGCTTGCTTGCTTACCGATTGATATGTCGTACACTGACTCACGATGTACTCAAGACCTGGCCACCATAAATAACTGCGTGCAAAACTCCTGGTCAAGCACATTCCCAGGTGCTGGTCATGGTGGTCTCCCAATAATTTGGACCGGAATTTATTTGGTATAACCACTCTTGCACCCCACATGATACAATCTTTATGTACTGATAATTCATTCCTATGAATGAAGAATGGATGTGTATCTTTGTCTGTTCCCTGGTTTGGCCATCCATTTGCAATATACTCATACACCTTTGACATCACTGGGTCACGTTTGGTTGCTCTACCAATCTCTTCAGCTGTGACTGGCAGTTCAACAATGTATGAAAAATAAAACACTTCTTCCCTATTGGGTGTAACTTGTGATAGGGAAGGCAATCTAGACATTACATCAGCATTACTGTGATCAGCTGATCATCTGTATTCAATATCATATGTATATGCTGACAAAATCAAAGCCCATCTCTGCATTCGGGCTGCAGCTAATGTTGGAACTGGGGACTTTGGATGGAGGATTGCTGTTATGGACCATAAGCCCCTAACGATGGTAAACTTACAAGTATTTGTGAAAATTCTTGACCCCAAAAATGAATGCCAAAGCTTCCCTTTCAATTTGCACATAATTACTCTCACTGGAACTGAGAGTGCGTTAAGCAAAAGCAATTGGTCTCTCCTCCCCAATACTTAATACATGAGATTACTGCCCCAACTCCATACAGAGAGGCATCACATGCTAGCTTAATCTCCTTAGATACGTCAGTGAACTAACATGATGCTCTCTACCAATTTGCTTTTACACTCCTTGAATGCTGTATCGCATTCTTTTGACCACTTCCAATGGACTTGTTTTTTCAAAAGTTCATTCAGTGGTTGTAATACTGTAGCCAAATTTGGTGGGAACTTCCCACAATAGTTCAAAAGACCCAAGAATGAATGAAGTTCAATGACATTCCTGGGAGTGGTTGCATTTCTGATCGCATCCAATTTTTCCATGGTTGGATCTAAACCATTTTTGTCTACTCTGTACTATAAATACTCCACTGAGTTTTTAAATAACTCACACTTACGAGCAGACACTCGTATTCTGTGCTTCTCTAGCCATTTGAGGACTTCATTCAAAATGTGATTATGAATTTGCCTATTTGGTGCGGAAATTAGTATGTCATCCAAATAACATACTACTCCTTCAATACCTTGCAAAATCTGGTTAATCACCCCTTGGAATATGGCAGGGGCAGAAGACACTCCAAACGGTAGCCTATTAAATTGATATAGGCCGAGATGAGTATCTATAGTCAAACATGACTTGGACTCCTCATCTAGTTCAAGCTATAAGTAGGCATTCGTAAGATCCAGTTTTGAGAAGATCTGACCATCTGTCAGTGTTGTGAACAAATCTTCTATAATCGGCAATGTATTGGGGACATTACCCTCTAGAACCTGGTTTACAGTTACTTTATAATCACCACACAATCTTACCTTACCATCGGACTTAGAAACATAGAAACATAGAAAATAGGTGCAGGAGTAGGCCATTCGGCCCTTCTAGCCTGCACCGCCATTCAATGAGTTCATGGCTGAACATGCAACTTCAGTACCCCATTCCTGCTTTCTCACCATACCCCTTGATTCCCCCTAGTAGTAAGGACTACATCTAACTCCTTTTTGAATATATTTAGTGAATTGGCCTCCACAACTTTCTGTGGCAGAGAATTCCACAGGTTCACCACTCTCTGGGTGAAAAGTTTCTCCTCATCTCGGTCCTAAATGGCTTACCCCTTATCATTAGACTGTGACCCCTGGTTCTGGACTTCCCCAACATTGGGAACATTCTTCCTGCATCTAACCTGTCTAAACCCATCAGAATTTTAAACGTTTCTATGAGGTCCCCTCTCATTCTTCTGAACTCCAGTGAATACAAGCCCAGTTGATCCAGTCTTTCTTGATAGGTCAGTCCCACCATCCCGGGAATCAGTCTGGTGAACCTTCGCTGCACTCCCTCAATAGCAAGAATGTCCTTCCTCAGGTTAGGAGACCAAAACTGTACACAATACTCCAGGTGTGGCCTCACCAAGGCTCTATACAACTGTAGCAACACCTCCCTGCCCCTGTACTCAAATCCCCTCGCTATGAAGGCCAACATACCATTTGCTTTCTTAACCGCCTGCTGTACCTGCATGCCAACCTTCAATGACTGATGCACCATGACACCCAGGTCTCGCTGCACCTCCCCTTTTCCTAATCTGTCACCATTCAGAGAATAGTCTGTCTCTCTGTTTTTACCACCAAAGTGAATAACCTCACATTTATCCACATTATACTTCATCTGCCATGCATTTGCCCACTCACCTAACCTATCCAAGTCACTCTGCAGCCTCATAGCATCCTCCTCGCAGCTCACACTGCCACCCAACTTAGTGTCATCCGCAAATTTGGAGATACTACATTTAATCTCCTCGTCTAAATCATTAATGTACAATGTAAACAGCTGGGGCCCCAGCACAGAACCTTGCGGTACCCCACTAGTCACTGCCTGCCATTTACTCCTACTCTTTGCCTCCTGTCTGACAACCAATTCTCAATCCATGTCAGCACACTACCCCCAATCCCATGTGCTTTAACTTTGCACATTAATCTCTTGTATGGGATCTTGTCGAAAGCCTTCTGAAAGTCCAAATATACCACATCAACTGGTTCTCCCTTGTCAACTCTACTGGAAACATCCTCAAAAAATTCCAGAAGATTTGTCAAGCATGATCTCCCTTTCACAAATCCATGCTGACTTGGACCTTCATGTCAACATTTTCCAAATGCGCTGCTATGACATCCTTAATAATTGATTCCATCATTTTACCCACTACTGAGGTCAGGCTGACCGGTCTATAATTCCCTGTTTTCTCTCTCCCTCCTTTTTTAAAAAGTGGGGTTACATTGGCTACCCTCCACTCGATAGGAACTAATCCAGAGTCAATGGAATGTTGGAAAATGACTGTCAATGCATCCGCTATTTCCAAGGCCACCTCCTTAAGTACTCTGGGATGCAGTCCATCAGGCCCTGGGGATTTATCGGCCTTCAATCCCATCAATTTCCCCAACACAATTTCCTGACTAATAAGGATTTCCCTCAGTTCCTCCTCCTTACTAGACCCTCTGATCCCTTTTATATCCGGAAGGTGTTAGTGTCCTCCTTAGTGAATACCGAACCAAAGTACTTGTTCAATTGGTCCGCCATTTCTTTGTTCCCCGTTATGACTTCCCTGATTCTGACTGCAGGGGACCTACGTTTGTCTTTACTAACCTTTTTCTCTTTACATATCTATAGAAACTTTTGCAATCCGTCTTAATGTTCCCTGCAAGCTTCTTCTCGTACTCCATTTTCCCTGCCCTAATCAAACCCTTTGTCCTCCTCTGCTGAGTTCTAAATTTCTCCCAGTCTCCGGGTTCGCTGCTATTTCTGGCCAATTTGTATGCCACTTCCTTGGCTTTAATACTATCCCTGATTTCCCTTGATAGCCACGGTTGAGCCACCTTCCCTTTTCTATTTTTACGCCAGACAGAAATGTACAATTGTTGTAGTTCATCCATGCGGTCTCTAAATGTCTGCCATTGCCCATCCACAGTCAACCCCTTAAGTATCATTCGCCAATCTATCCTAGCCAATTCACGCCTCATACCTTCAAAGTTACCCTTCTTTAAGTTCTGGACCATGGTCTCTGAATTAACTGTTTCATTCTCCAGCCTAATGCAGAAATCCACCATATTATGGTCACTCTTCCCCAAGGGGCCTCGCACAACGAGATTGCTAATTAATCCTCTCTCATTACACAACACCCAGTCTAAGATGGCCTCCCCCTTGGTTGGTTCCTCGACATATTGGTCTAGAAAACCATCCCTTATGCACTCCAGGAAATCCTCCTCCACCATATTGCTTCCAGGTTGGTTAGCCAAATCTCTGTGCATTTTAAAGTCACCCATTATAACTGCTGCACCTTTATTGCATGCACCCCTAATTTCCTGTTTGATACCCTCCCCAACATCACTACTTCTGTTTGGAGGTCTGTACACAACTCCCACTAACGTTTTTTGCCCTTTGGTGTTCTGCAGCTCTACCCATATAGATTCAACATCATCCAAGCTAATGTCCTTCCTAACTATTGCATTAGTCTCCTCCTTAACCAGCAATGCTACCCCACCTCCTTTTCCTTTTATTCTATCCTTCCTGAATGTTGAATACCCCTGGATGTTGAGTTCCCAGCCCTGATCATCCTGGAGCCACGTCTCCGTAATCCCAATCACATCATATTTGTTAACATCTATTTTCACCGTTAATTCATCCACCTTATTATGGATACTCCTTGCATTAAGACACAAAGCCTTCAGGCTTGTTTTTTTTAACACCCTTTGTCCTTTTAGAATTTTGCTGTACAGTGGCCCTTTTTGTTCTTTGCCTTGGGTTTCTCTGCCCTCCAGTTTTCCTCATCTCCTTTCTGTCTTTTGCTTTTGTCTCCTTTTTGTTTCCCTCTGTCTCCCTGCATTGGTTCCCATCCCCCTGCCATATTAGTTTAACTCCTCCCCAACAGCACTAGCAAACACTCCCCCTAGGACATTGGTTCCGGTCCTGCCCAGGTGCAGACCATCTGGTTTGTACTGGTCCCACCTCCCCCAGAACTGGTTCCAATGCCCCAGGAATTTGAATCCCTCCCTGCTGCACCACTGCTGAAGCCACGTATTCATCTGCGCTATCCTGCGATTCCTACTTTGACTAGCACGTGGCACTGGTAGCAATCATGAGATTACTACTTTTGAGGTCCTACTTTTTAAATTTAGCTCCTAGCTCCTTAAATTCGTTTTGTAGGACCTCATCCCTTTTTTTAACCTATGTCGTTGGTACCAATGTGCACCACGACAACTGGCTGTTCTCCCTCCCTTTTTAGAATGTCCTGTACCCGCTCCGAGACATCCTTGACCCTTGCACCAGGGAGGCAACATATCATCCTGGAGTCTCGGTTGCGGCCGCAGAAACGCCTATCTATTCCCCTTACAATTGAATCCTCTATCACTATCGCTCTCCCACTCTTTTTCCTGCCCTCCTGTGCAACAGAGCCAGCCATGGTGCCATGAACTTGGCTGTTGCTGCCCTCCCCTGATGAGTCATCCCCCTCAACAGTACTCAAAGTGTATCTGTTTTGTTTTGCTGGGGGATGACCACAGGGGACCCCTGCACTACCTTCCTTGCACTGCTCTTCCTGCTGGTCTTCCATTCCCTAGCTGGCTGTGGACCCTTCACCTGCGGTATGACCAACTCGCTACACGTGCTACTCACGTCATTCTCAGCATCATGGATGCTCCAGAGTGAATCCACCCTCAGCTCCAACTCCGCAACGCGGTCCGTCAGGAGCTGGAGGCGGATACACTTCCCGTACACGTAGTCGTCAAGGACACTGGAGTCGTCCCCGAGTTCCCACATGGTACAGGAGGAGCATAACATGTGACCGAGCTGTCCTGCCATGACTTAACCCTTAGATAGGCAACAATGCTAAAGTTTACTCACTGTTATAGAAGAGAAAAAAGAAAAACTACTCACCAGCCAATCACTTACCCCCTTGGCTGTGACATCACCTTTCTGTTTCCTTCGACTTCATTTTTACCTTCTCCCTGTAGCTGCACAAGTACGCCTTTTATAGGCCTCACCAATGAACTCCCGACGCCTCTCCACGCACCTCTCGCCGATGCTGGGCCTCGGACTCCCTGCTGTGCCTTTTATAGGCCTCACCAACGAACTCCCGACGCCTCTCCTCGCACCTCTCGCCGACGGCAATGGTACAACAATGGATGTAGCCCAATTACATCAATCTATCTTACAAATAATGTTTTCAGTCTCTAATCTTTTGAGTTCTTGCTCAACTTTCTCCTTGAGTGCATATGGTACAGAACGTGGCTTGTAGTAAACCGATCTAGCGTCCTTCTGTACCCTGACACTCGCCTTGAATCAGACTGCCCAATTCGCAGAACACCTTCGGATACTTCTTGATAGCCTCATCCGTTGATGTAAATCTCGCTTCCACACAGAAAATCTTACTCCAATCCAGCTTCAGTGAGCTCAGCTCAATTTCTTCCTAGTAAGGCAAGCTTGTCTCCTTTCACTACTATTAGAGGCAAGTTCTGAAATTGATCTTTATATTTCACCGGTACGGTGATACGACCTACCACAGGAATTTTCTCTCCAGAGTAGCCTCGCAGCTCTATCTTGAATTTCTCCAGTTGGAAATCACGCAATTTGTCGCAGTATAGTGTACTACACTTGTCGCAGTATACTACACTCACGGATGCACCCGTGTCAATTTCCATTGGTATCTTGAATCCCACAACATCTATGTGGATTTTGATGCTTTCTGAATCGCTGTCCGTTAACCTTGTGGTCCTGATGACGTGTAACTCTAACATCTCCTCCTCCTCTTGTTGTTCTTCCATGCTGTGTAATCTCTTGAGATTTCTACTCATAGCTTTGAATGCTGGACTCAGCTTTGAAAGCTGGTTTACCCTTCAGTCAGCAAGCCTTCGCAAGATGCCCAGTCTTCCTGCAGAAGAAACACTCTGCCTTCACGTATGGACAATTTGAGCAATATGTTGTCCCAGGCACCTATAGCACGACTTCGACGCTCTGTTAGAATTTCCAGTTTCTGAGACTTTGGGCCCCACTATCTTTTACTTTGAACCTGCAGGTGATTTACCTCGGTTGACTGAAGACTGTAATTATTATTTAATTCTCGGGAATATTGTTTGGCCATGCCCATCGACCTCACTGTCTGACAAGCAATCTCAAAAGTCAAGTCATCCGTCGTCAATAACTTCCTTCTGATCGCATCATTTTTCACCCCACAAACAAAACGATCCCGTAATGCTCGGTTTTGAAAGTTTCCAAACTTAGTGCATCGATAGCTTTTTTAATGCTACGA
This sequence comes from Pristiophorus japonicus, assembly GCF_044704955.1. NCBI lineage: Eukaryota > Metazoa > Chordata > Chondrichthyes > Pristiophoridae > Pristiophorus > Pristiophorus japonicus. The sequence continues at coordinate 77,838,432 of NC_091993.1, read as the reverse complement.
TGTAATCGCTGATACAATCATCAGCCTTTTGATTCCGAATCCCAAAACGATAGCTTTCAGCAATTTCTAACGGTTTGGGGTTATAGATGTGCTCCAGCTTCGTTAAAATCTCTAAGTGTTGTGTACTTTGGCTCGTCAGGCACAAGCAGATTTACAAGAGTTTTGTACAATGTCGGACCAGTCACCGATAAGACGTTCCAACACAGCCCGGTTCTGGACTGCATTGTCTAGAACTTCAATTATGTTATTTGCAGTGAAATACATTTCTAGCCGATCCACATACGCTTTAAAACATTCCCGGTCATGTCTATATTCCCCCAAATGTCCGATTACACCTGCCATTTTAATCTCAAGCAGTTCACATCGTGTGCTGTATTTTACCTCAGATTTTGTAGCTTTTTCCAAAGACAGAAATTCCCAAAGTCTCTCTATCAGCTGGCTGAATCCTTCAACAAAATTTAAGCTTTAAATCATCCGAAAAATACTATCTCGCCGCCAAATGTGATATCTTCACAGAGCACAAGCACACAGCTTCCAACATGGCAGGCAGCTCTCTCGGAAGCCTCCGGAAATCTGCCTGGTTCTGTTTATTATTAACCCTGCACTTGAAGTACACAATACGTCCACATCCACAGTGTGGAGCTACAAACATTACAAGTTTACAGACATTACATTATCCTTTTGTGTTTCATGCATAAGTACCCCCAGGTCCCACTGTACTGCAGCACTTTGCAATTTTTCTCCATTTAAATAATAACTTGCTCTTTGTTTTTTTCTGCCTCACACTTTCCAACATTGGGCAAAAATTTGGCAGATGGAGTACACTCATTTAGCCTGTCTATGTTAATGTAGTAAAACATCCCAAGGTGCTTCACAGGAGTGTTATAAGACAAAACAAATACATTTGACAGAGGCAGATAAGAAATTATGGCAGATCACCGAAAGCTTGGTCAAAGAGGTAGGTTTTAAGCAGCGTCTTAAAGGAGGAAAGAGAGGTAGAGAGGCGGAGAGATTTAGGGAGGGAATTCCAGAGCTTGGTGCCTAACCAAGTGAAATCCTCCAGCAACATCGCTTTTAATTCCATATTGATTGATCTCTTTTCGTTGTTCGCCTAATTCACATTCACCAGGCTCTGCATCAAAGCATTCTACTCATTTCTTTAGTTGCTGTAAGTTTAAAACAATGATATTGTGCTGAAGGTGCCAGGCTCCATTGCCAGTGTGTTGAGAGACAGGTCAGAAGATGGGTGGCAGCACTGAACCCCGATTCTACAACCTGTTCTCCCATCTGACGAGGCTCTCTGCAGGAAATGGTCCCTCACAGGTTGGTCTCAGTATGTAAACCTGGACCCTCACTACAATACCCACACAAGGTGCGCTCTCAGAGCGGGGAGCTTTGCCTGCACAGAGTGTATATGGGAAATTGAGTCCTCTGTGCACGATATTCCAGCCATTCTGGTCAGGAAGCGGGGCTCAGCGTGCATCTACATTCCCGATACATGCTCCCGCTGGGCAGCACTTCCTCTCAGAACCACAACAGCAGAAAATGACCCCTGGAGTATATCTGACTCTCAGCCTTGGCAGGCAGCTGTTTCATTCTTTGGGTTGGAGTATTACTCTAGTTTGGCTCCTGTGGTCCATGGTGTAATTTGAACTTCTCCATTATGCTTACAGTTAATATGGCAGCTCCGTGTCACAGACGGTGCAGCGGGTAGAATGGAGTTACCGCCTGTCAGTTTCTCGGAGCCTGCCCCACAGGCACTTCTTGTTTTCAATGTTAGTCCAGTGCAGGTGAAGTGTCCACTTTTTCCAAACAGAGAAAAGTACATTTATGGATGGCCCCAGAAGAACAGACAGAAATGTGTTTTCACCCCCAGTCGGAGTTACTTTGCATCCAATGCACTCAAAGCTGTGAGGCTGCCAGAGGGACTCTCATCACCTGCCTTTAGTGCAGCCAGGAGTCCGATCAAAACCTGACTGATGAGTCACATTGTTGCTTTCACATGTGCACCCCCAAAACTGCCCCATCAACACACAAGTGACCTTATAAACTGCAGGTTAAGACTACCATCGTGAATTCACTCCCCAATGTCTCTTAGTAAATCAGCTAGAACAATATTTTTAGGTAATAATGAAGGAATCAGGGGGTAAAGCCTTCTTAGATACTACTCACATCTGATCCTGAGACCCATTCACTGAGCTATGAGCAGTTAGTTTTTTTTTTAAAAACACTCTCCCAACTTTGCTACATAGCTGAAGAGTTCTGAAGTTAGAATTTTGCAGAATGTAAAAGAAATGAAATAATGAAACAAGGTGAGTGGCCAAGAGCCGGGGTGTAGGACACTCCCACTGTTGAAAGAGAAGAGACAAGGAGGGGGTATTGGGCAAGAGAGTAAAATAGACAATATCAGATCAATCTCCCGATTTCCATTTGGGAGAGCTGTGCAACAAGCAGCTGATTTGATATTGTGCATTTTACACAACTGCCCAAAGTCACAATGACCCCACAGGCAAGTTCAAGTAATACAATGCTAGCCTTTTAGAAGCCTTTAGATTGCAGAAGGGAGGGTGGACAGAGGGAGATCAGAGTACCATGTTTTTGCTGTACAGAGAAAAAACAAGTTACAATAGGAGACAGTGCATGTGTTTCAACAACTGATTAGTCTCGGTATGAATTTCATAGTGCAAGAAAATATGAAAAGATGTTCAACTGAACTAAATGACTGAATTGAGATATTTTTCCACTGGAGATATTTTTAATTATTAGGCCTGTATGGAGAAGAGGAATGATCTCGAACCTCCAGTTTGATTACAGCTTTGTGGTGCACATTTGACATTGTAGCTGAAACATTCATTCCCTCTTTGCTGAGTTCCAGGGCTGCATTTCCTCTGCCGATAGCAGTTTTGGTGAAGGAATCAGATTCATGGAGCTGTGAGTACATCTTATTATACAAATTTTGATCAGTCATTGTTTTTGCCTCAGGAATGTGCAGAGCAAACTCGGTGTCGTATTTGATGCAGTCAAGCGGGTTGGAAAACAGAAGGGAGATCTGCTGACTGCCAAAGTTGTAGCTGAGGACCCCAACAGACCCGTAGAGCGAGAATGGGGTCTTGATGAACACACAAGTTCCTTTCTTTTCCTTCTGTATAGTGGGCGGAGGTGGACTTTGTACAACACCACATTCAGCATATGTCCTGCAAAATGAGATGATACATATGCAATACATGCGTGAATATCACAAACCAGTAAATGAAACATTCAATAAACCTTCACTTTGCAGCTTCTCAAAGAAAATAGAAGGAACGACCTGCATTTATATGGTGCCTATCACATCCTCAGGACGACCAAAGAGCTTTACAGCCAATGAACGACTCACTTGAAGTGCAGTCACTGTCAGAATGTAGAGAAATGTGGCAGCCAATGTGAGTACAGCAAGATCCCACACCAGTTGTAGGACCCCCAAGTGCACAATTCAGGTACAAGTGTCAGTCGAGCATCTGCCGTGCAATCTCTGCCCAATTGCACCAGGCCTCGAGAGGCCTTACCAGTGATCATTAAAAGGAATCGTTGGAGGCCCCTCACAAAAAAAACACCCAAGATATTGTTAGCTTCTCATTCTGTGGACCCATCCTGGGCCCCACAAAGACCCTCCGGCTTCCCTCGGGATGACCGCCACCCCAAACCCCCCCCAGCCGGCTCAGCACAGGAGCCGAATGATTTCCCGTCCTCCCCAAACAGCGAGCAGCAGCGCGGCACCCATTGCGGCATTCGAATCATGCCCAACGCCTAACTTGGCTCAGGCCCTGCACCGAGTCATCGCCACACCGAAGCTCTCCACAATCGGCTGCCATGTTTGCCCACCTGAAGTGGGGCTTTCGAGCTCTGCTATAATTAAAACGTTATGAATGGGTCTCGGGACTCAATATACGAGGTAAAAAGGCTTTTGCGGTGGTCAGCTTCTAGTTCTCTTAAAAGGCAATGGAGCTAATGCTGAGAATAACATGTTAACTTTGCAATAATTATCTGAGGTAAGCTGCATGACTTAAAAATGAAACCACAAGGGGCCTAGGAGGTTAGGAAAGTGGAACAATGGGGCCGGATTGAACTGTTAACAGGATACCACCTGGCCTGAGCCAAGGTCAGGCTAACAACAATAGATTGTGGTCATATCAGTCAAGTGCTTCTTCGGTTATGAAGGCAATACTTTAATGTTACGCAGGCTAGGCAGAAAAGAGGCGAGTGATTATGTGACGAGGAAGGAAATTAACCAGTCACTGTGCATGCGGGCTTTAAACTAATCAAATTATGCCAAACGATCATGCACGAGGTTGAGCATGTACGTTTAAGTGTATAAAAGGTTGTTTGAAACTATATCATTGGACAGTGACTTGGCTAGTCTCATAGCAGGTCACCTCCCCACCGATGTGAATAAAGACTGCATGAATCTTCGAACACAGACTTGGTGTCTAGTGTTTATTTTAAATACACCAGTACAATTGGCGTAGTCGGCAGGATCTCAAGCGGGCGGCAGACAACAGCAGATGGAAGCCTTGTCACAGGCGTGAGTACGTTTTAATTACCACGCAGAGTTAGGACAATGTCAGAAATCCATCAAGTGTCAGCTGCCCGAGAGATCCGAATCTGCAGATCTGGCTGAGAGTTCAAATAGTCAGCGGAAGATCCCAGGTGAAATAATTGTGGCTGGCTATATAGAAGTGTGTCTGTAACGTTGAGATTGATAATTGGTATAGGTTGCAAGTATCCGTCTCACTCAGGGCGAGTAAGTAAGGACGCACCGCTGACAACCAATAAGGGTGCAAGTGACGGTCTCACTCGTGAAGAGTAAGTAACAGAACACACCGCTGACAACTAATAGCCATGGGAAATGAGAAACTCGAGTGGGGACCAGAGTTGTCTCCGACATGGTACCTAGCAGACACAAATCAAAAATTAACTGAAATAATGATTAAATAAAATTGGAAACTAGACGACCCACCCGCTGAACAAAGAAAATGGTAGGAGTTGGAAGAGAATAAAAAAAGAGAAAGCCCTCATTTTAGTTACTCGCATGTATTATGAATTAATTAGATGGACTAGACTAGACTGAAAAGCGAAAAAATAGCATTAAACCGACAGTAGTTGCGATGGCAATAGCATCCGTCATGACGACGATATAGACTGCGGGGGGGGCGGGGGGTGGTAGTCTTGGGCAGAAAGGCAGTTGAGTACAACCAAGATCACAGGTGGGACATACCGCACCCCTCTGAGAAACAACTGCAATTGAAACTGGATTAAGGAATAATGGATAGTTATGACTCAATTAAAAAGAGAAGATCATGTTTCTTTCTTACTGAACTGGTGTTTTTCTTTGGTGTTTAAAGTTTTTGGGAAAGCATATTCCTTTGTGTGGCTATGACTCCTCCCACTTTCCCCAAGTGGCATTGGGAAGTTTAAGATTGGAATTATGGAGGTTAATTAACCCATTAAAACCCGGACTTTTATTATGGCCATGATAAAATTCTGGTTGGTGTAAATTGTGTGGAGAGCCTTTATTTCCAGACACAAGGCATTTCACATCAATAATTTGTATGGTTTTTTTAAAAATTCTGACCAATTGGTAAGAAACATAGAAATAGAAAGAGATTTATAGCGCAGAAGGAGGCCATTCCATCTTGTCTGCGCCGGCCAACAAAAAGCCACATGGCCCTTCGTCAACAGCCCTAAAGGTTACATACAAACCCATGAACAATAACGGAAAGGCAAAGAGCACCCAGCCCACCCACACCACTGCAACACCCCTTATACTAAAGATTTATACTCCACCCCAACTGGAGCCATGTGATTTCCTGGGAGAGGCAAAAACCAGATTAAAAATCCAGGCCAATTTAGTGAGAACAAAATCTGGGAAAATTCCTCTCCGACTCATCCATTCAATCGAAACTAGTCCAGGAGATCACCCTCGCCGTATTCTATTCCCTGCAGTACTTGCCATTATATCTGCACTGACCAACAAAAGGTCATCCAGTCTAATCTCAATTACCAACTCTAGGTCTGTAACCCTGCAGGTTACGGCACTTTAAGTGCCCATCCAACTATCTCTTAAAAGCGGTGAGGGATTTTGGGGAGAAAAGTACAAAATGCTATTTTGTGCAAAGTTGTTTTTCTGAATGTGCTTTTACCATTAAAATAAACAGGGACTTTACAAAAGTAAAAGAATTTTAACTGGAGAGTTAAACTGAAAAGGCTGCAAGCTGTGGGACGGAAGTCGACATTGATTGATGGTGTCTGTTTGTCGGCTTTCGAAACAAAGGAAGTTAACTCTTTCACAGGCAGCTGAAAACTGTTTTAATTCAGTGGCCGCTGCCTTTTGAATATTGGACATTTTCTTAATTTGAAGCAAATCATCAGAGATTCTCAGTTTCTTTTGTTTGAAGTAGGTGATGTTGTTTAAAAAGGCGTTAGTGAATTGTGCCCGAGGGATCAGGAGGGCACACCACCGTAACTAACTACATCGGGCCCCAAATAATTCTCAGGAGTGAGAGGTGGGGGGGTCAGGTAATGGAACAAAACTATGCGAGGGTGAAAGTTTTGAACTCCGGTACAAGGGACCGTATAATATCGTAGATAAAGCTAGTCCCATGGTTTATGCAGCCCGGTTACCTAGGAGAATTAAATGGTTTTATATTAACTAGATGAAGTTTTTTTCCCCCCATTCAGCAGCAGGTACCAAGACAAGAAGAAACGGTTATGAACATGGGGAGCTGGATTCGTCCTCTTCAGGGAAATGAGGAAGAAGGGGTGCCTAATAGATACAGTATGATCCAAATGAAAGGGGACAGAATAGAAACCATAGAAAATAGGTGCAGGAGTAGGTCATTCAGCCCTTCGAGCCTGCAACACCATTCAATATGATCATGGCTGATCATGCAACTTCAGTACCCATTCCTGCTTTCTCTTCATATCCCCTGATCCCTTTAGCCGTAAGGGCCACATCCAACTCCCTTTTGTATATATCTAATGAACTGGCCTCAACAACTTTGTAGTAGAGAATTCGACAGGTTCACAATTCTGAGTGAAGTTTCTCCTCATCACGGTCCTAAATGGCTTGCCCCTTATCGTTAGACTGTGATCCCTGGTTCTGGATTTCCCCAACATCAGGAACATTCTTCCTGCATCTAATCTGTCCAATCCTGTCAGAATTTTATGTTTCTAGGAGATCCCCTCTCATTCTTCTAAACTCCAGTGAATATAAACTTAGTCGATCCAGTCTCTCCTCATATGTCAGTCCTGCCATTCCAGGAATCAGTCTGGTGAACCTTTGCTGCACTCCCTCAATAGCAAGAATGTCCTTCCTCAGATTAGGAGACCAAAACTGGACACAATATTCAAGATGTGGCCTCACCAAGGCCCTGTACAACTGCAGTAAGACCTCCCTGCTCCTATACTTAAATCCTCTCGCGATGAAGGCCAACGTATGGGAGCTAGAAGAATCTCCTTGGGTCCCAAATCTGGAACCACCTCCTGTCCACAGACATGCCTGAGAGTATAGGATAGTGGTACATTTCCAGTGGCATGGTAATTATACCACTGTAACCATCCATTATATCAAGAGGTGCAAGGACAGGAGCGCAGTTGTACAAGCAGTGGAGTTCAAAAAAGACTCATCCAAAGGCTCCTTCTCCAATGAATCAACAGATTGTTTGTCATAAACACATCCCTGGGCCAACAAATGGGCTAATGGTAATCCCAACTCCGGTGATATTGTACCATGATGTGGTACCTGTAATATTGAATCTGACCAAAGTGGGACTACCTGGGTGGTGCAAGCCTAAAACAGCACAGCTACATGGGAGAGATTTTGGCAGAGGGCCAGTACAACTTGCACTGAATTGAGAGAGTGATGGGCTTGATTGTATCTTGACACAAATGGTGCCAAGACTATTGGGGAGGATCATAGAAGGCAGTGAGGCCTGATTAATGTGTTGCAACTGGTTTAATGCTAAAAAGAGGATAAACCAAATTATAGAAGAGGAACAAATCATCTTCAACGAAACAGCTCAAAGTAATGTATGGATCTTGGTTAGTCGAACAAGCCCAAGGAAACCTGCAGCAAATTTCAGAGGGAAAGCTCTCTTTCTGGGTAACTGATCGAGACCTAGGGCAATGTCCACTTATCAACTTACTAAGACTCTGTGCCAAGTCAGAAAGTTAATACAGGTGTACCCAGTGGCATGAGTGTTATTTACAGGAACAGAATGACATCACCCTGTTAGAGGTAGTATGGGATTACTAAATTTTCTCGGCATGATACAACGAACATTGGAAATGTAACCCGGGTGAATGGGGAAAAGCAGCTGTAGCCCCAGGCCAAATTGGATATGCTCAAGCTCAGGACATGTTCTTTTCCCTCCACAACATGGTAGAACATGCAGACTCTGCATGTGGGTTTAATTGGTCTGGGATAACATGGAACTGCACCATGAAGGTAATTGAGAAACAGCATTTTCCCGTACGATCTGTATAAAGAGGGAAAGGTGGATATTGTGCCAGCCCCATATACCGGAAATACCAGTATGGTACCAACATGACTTGTCCCATCGCGACGGGAATTTTTGTTTTACCCCAGTCCAAACTGAAAGACTTGTGGTGCGGGTTTCATTCAGTATTTGTGTAGACAAGTAAATATCACTAAGGAGTTAAAGGGTAACTGCCAAAAGGAAGATAATAAATTTGGATAATTAATTGGGCCAATTGAGGACCAAGTACAATGGACATTAAGCGAAATGGGGAACAGAGGGTCACAACGGCTAGATGCTGAGGTGATACTGACAGTACATATGATCGAGATAGTCCGACAATGATCCACGAGATGTGTGGTTTTTATGTTGTCTATTGTCTAACAACAATCAAGACACACTATCGGTATGCGGCTAGGGTGGCAACTGTTAACACATTTGAGATAGTCAGTATAGACCAAGGAGTTCCAGACTTAGCCCAGTGTTTGAGAACCCTTTTACTAAAGGGAAACAATCGGACTTCAGTTGTTATAAACAGGGGACGAGGTCGCCAGACAAATGCTGCAAGTTGAGGAGATCCTAGAGCCCCATGCCCAGACCATCAATAAGATTAGTGTGCGACTACATGCCTTAGCCCAAGAAACAGAACTCGTATGTGCAACGTATGGCACATGGTTACTAGGGAACATCTGATACAATGTAAACCAGATGAAACAGGGAAAAATATCCGATTAGATAAGTAATGAGCAGTTGTCGAAATGGACTAAGGACGGTATTAACCTCTGATGTTCACAAGACAACACAAGTATTCTTGTCTCCAAGTAATCGTTTTACCAGAGAAGTGAAATTGACAGGCATGGTCCTACTACCCCACAGATAGAAGGTGTGGAGGCCGAACCTCTGGACGGTACAGAATATAGGCGAGATACAAGGTCAATCCCAGATTTTATGCCACAATATGCCCCCTATGTGGTGAAACTAAGTGGCCCATTCCAAGGGATGCACATCGATGGCTGCACGCAATATTTGGATGTGATAGTGTGTGCACACCCCATAGAAGGAGGGCAACATAGTGTGCAGGGTCACTCAGATGGTTAATTACACGTTGGAAATCAGCCCCCTTAGTCAGGGAGGGACTGAGGGGGCAGCCCGGGATGATGGGACGTATTGCATATCTACCAAGGAAAATAAGTACAAGCATGGTAATGTCATATGTGCGATCCCACAACCTAATTTCTGTGTTACGCCTAAAGCTGTGGTCAAAATAGGCCATTGGTACCTATTCCCGTAAAGAAAGGAACACGTCGAGAACATCACTTTAAACAACCCAAGATGGGAAGAAGAAATGAAACAAGAGATACCAAGTTGGCAAGACATTCCCTGTCTAAGAACATTTGACGCAATTGTAAAAGGACACCGAGAAAGTAAAAAGGAAATTATGAGATTTTGGAAGATACCATACAGCATTCGAAGGACACTCAGTGGTGGGAACATCCATCCGTGGATTCATATAGCCTCTCACGTATTGGTGGTCATACAGTTAGGGCTATCTGACGGATGGGGAATTGGGTTATGCGAGGCATGCAGAAAGAGGCAGCGGAGAAGGAAAGCAAAGGCTTTAATTATGGAACAGCAAAAATTACTTGCCGAGCACACTGAAACGTAGGTTACATCCCGGGTCCCCCAAACCGCATGGCTGATCACCCCAGAATGGAGCAGGGGACACAGGATGGAGCAGAATTAGGTTGGTATTCTTGGGCTGGGTAGCCAAGTACCAAAACAGGGGACTGAAGTGGGGCTTTTAAGCTCTGCTATAATCAAAGCATTAAGAATAGGTTTCGGGACTCAATATGAGCTAAAAGGCTTTTGCAGTGGTCAGCTTCTAGGTCATGCAAAAGGCAGTTGAGCTAATGCGGAGAATAATATGTTGGCTTTACAATAACTAACCGAGGTAGCTGCACGACTTAGAAATGGAGCCAGGAGAGTAGAAAAGTGGAACAATGGGGCAGAAGTGAACTGTTAATGGGATATCACCTGGCCTGAGCTAAGGTCAGGCTAACGACAATAGGTTGCGGTCACATCAGTCATGTGCTTCTTCGGTTATGAAGGCAGTACCTTAATGTTACGCAGGCTAGGCAGAAAACAGGCGAGTGATTATGTGACGCGGAAGGAAATTAACCAGTCACTGTGCATGCGGGCTTTAAACTAATCAAAGTATGCCAAAGGATCATGCACGTTTAAATGTATAAAAAGGTGGTTTGAAACTATGTATTGTTGGCCTGACTAGACCCATAGCAAATCACCTCCCCACCGGTGCGAATAAAAGACTGGGTGAATTTTCAAACACAGACCCGGTGTTGAGTATTTTAAATACTTGACTACACCACCAACCAGGAGTTGTCTGAAGAGCTTCGAGATATAATAAGTTGCAATTTCTTTCTTGTCCTGCTAATTGCTCGCCAATGAATCCCTGCTGGAAATTCGGTTTAAGTGGAAATTAACTTCAACTGTGACGCCCCCCAAGTTGATCAGCCTGCCGCCATTTAGTGATGAGGTGCAGGTGATCTAAAAAATGATTTGAGCAAAGTATTAGCAAGCTGTCGGCATGCGTAGAACTCAGCTCAAGTCAAAGTGCTTAGATAGGAGAAAGTCGGAGGGGGATTTAAAAACAAACTGACTAGCTCTGAAAATGTACATTTTATACTTTATAACCAAAATGGAAATTTGTCAAGTTTAGATTCCTTATTGTAAATGAACAATGGCATCGATGTACTCAATTGGCCGCATTCATAAACATGTATTGGTATCACATGTTTGTAGGGTTATTGTTGCTTGGGTACATTTTTATAGGATTTGTAAACAAGGAGTTAACAAGGCGGGAAGTGACACGATGAAATAATGTCACTGCACCGATTACATCTTCCACAACAACATTGAGCTTGTAAAATGCAGAGGGAGGTGGCGGGGCGGGGAACACACATTACAAGGGTGGAAATTAGCCCCGGGCGGTATCACATTCGCCGGCAGCTAAAGTCCTCGCCGGACACTCAGCTCCTCTGAAACCAAACTGAGCCAAATGTCGGTTACTCCCGGTCTATGCTATTGCCTCAGGATGGATTTCTACCCCTGGGTGTTCCTGCTGTACCCCAGTTATCAGCACTAACTTCAATCCATCTGTTCAGAGGCTGACTTTGACCCCAACGCGAATGTTTCCAGAACCAGATATCCGTTTATTTTTCTTTAATATAAAATAAAATGGTTTCCCCCCCAGATTTGCCCCCTCCCCTCCCGAGCACTTTAGACTCCAGCCGCTGTGAATCCTGCTCTGTTTCCGGGTCACAGCAATAAACACAGTCAGTCTCTGACAAAAACTAATTCCTTTCAATGTATCCGGTTTCCAAGTGGGCTGAGGCATTCAGTTCTTGGGCTGACTTCCAAAGCAGCAGTTCTGATGAAATACTTGGCTCTCTCCACATTGCACATTAATCTGCATACTTCCAGGAATTTCTGTTTTTGTATCAGGTTACCATAACTTGGATTTCCCCCCCCTTTTTATTCTTGCAGAGCTCGGGGCTGACTGTCAGAAAATAGGCAACAGGCTTGAAACCTGAATCTTGGCCCCCCCATTTCCAGCTCAACAGCTCACAAACTGAACCCACCCCCCAAACCCCAACTTATCCTTGACCGGATCAAATGCAGAAAACTAAGTTGATAGAAACAATAGACGTACTGTAAGGTCGACAGACAGCTAAATAGGCAGGTCGAAGGGAGATGGATAAATTGTCAGGCGGGCAGATAGAATGAATTCATTTATTTGTGGGGTTTTAAGAAGTTTGAGAGTTTTGAAGTCGCTGCCAGCTTCCGGGGCCGGGAGACGCAAAGCCAACCCCTCGAGGTTCAATCTTCAGAAACATGCAGCGACCGGGGGAAAGATCGACACATAACTGGGATAACAGAAGTTATATAGGGAAAAGTCTGAAACTCTAGCTGGGCCTCAGTGCATTAGCGAGCTCTCTGTACTCACGCTGCTGCGGTCAGATCAAAGTGTTTGCTGTTGTTCGCGATTTCAATCCCCACTATTATTTTGGAATCAACCGACTTGATCAGTTCTTCAATCGGAGTCGCCATTCTGTGAAAAACAACACACCAGAGAATGCTGAAGACACTGTTGTAACTTAAAATAACACACATTATCAGCAAATGTCATCAGCTCACCTAGCCTGAATTTCAAGGTCAATCTACCAGAATCTGGTGTCCACTTCCTGCTCCTCCCTCTGCACTGAATATGGACAGAATGCTAACTCTCTATAAAAGCAGCTGCCAAACACCCTGTGACCCAGCCCCTCATGCTCACAGGGACAACTTCAGATTGTCAGTCAGGAAAAACACACGCCCACTGCTCACCTATTTATGGCCATTACTTTTTGCAAAGAGAGACTTTATCTGCAGGTTCCTTGGCACTATTGGAGGATGGATGTAACGAGGGTGTGGTGTAGCTCACAGCAGCTGCTGCTTTCTGCTGACTGCTGACAAGATGCCTGAGTAAAAATAAAAACACAAAATGTTGGAAACGCTCAGCATGTGGAGCGAGAAATAGAGTTAACGTTTCAGGTCTATGGCCTTTCATCAAATTCTGACAAAAGGTCATCAACCTGAAACGTTGGCCCGGATTTTGCAGTGGGTATGAAACGTAAGAACATAAGAAATACGTGCAGGAGTAGGACATTGGCCCCTCGAGTCATTCAATAAGATCATGGCTGATCTGATCTTGGCCTCAACTCCACTTTCCTGCCCGCTTCCCATAACCTTTGACTCCCCTATAGTTCAAGAATCTGTCTATCTCCGCCTTGAATATATTCAATGACCCAGCCTCCACAGCTCTCTGGAGAGCTCTGGAGAATCCAAAGATTCCTGACCCTTAGAGAAGAAATTGCTCCTCATCTCAGTTATAAATGAGCGACCCCTTATTCTGAAACTATGCCCCGAGTTCTAGATTCCCCCATGAGTGGAAACATCCTCTCTGCATCTACCTTGTCAAGCCCCCTCAGTATCTTATATGTTTCAATAAGATCACTTCTCATTCTTCTGAACTCCAATGAGTATAGGCCCAACCTACTCAACCTTTCTTCATAAGTCAACCCCTTCGTCTCAGGATTCAACCTAGTGAACCTTCTCTGAACTGCCTCCAATGCAAGTATATCTCTCCTTAAGTAAGGAGACCAAAACTGTATGCAGTACTCGAGGTGTGGTCTCACCAATACCCTGTACAGTTATAGCAGGAATTCCCTGCTTTTATACTCCATTCCCTTTGCATCCATCTGTCGAAATCTCGACCTCCGAAAAGAATGACTCCGACACTTACAGCTCCGGCAGAAGTTTCTTTAATTCGCTTGCTAGCAAGGGGCAGGTCACACTCAGTCAAGGGCTAAGTGAACACCTCCGCAATGGTACAGTTTCACAAGATATTTATGCAGTAAAACCCAAGTTATGACCTCTCCCTGTGTATTGCTCTGTCTCACAGTCAGTGAATACAGATAAAGAGTTAATTACTATATCCTGGTCCTGACATGGTTTACAGATATTTCCTTTTGTCAGGGTTATCAGTTGGCCAGCTGGCCATTACTCCATGAGAATGAGATAATGGGCTATCACCTGTCTTGTATTACGTCAGGATTGTTCAATTTCCTGGTCAGTTTATCGTTTACATCAAAAGGATGAGGTCTCTACAAGAGATAGTGGCTGGTGGTTTGAGTACATAGAAAAGGGTGGGGTGACATGGAACTCTTGTCGTGTAGACAATAGGAGAGCACCATGGTGGTGGGGAGGGGGGGGTACTTGTCTCAGCATGACTTGTCTCCTAGCTGTCTGCTGGCCATCAGCCATCTCCAACCAGGTTTAGCTGTTTACGCAAGCTGACTGATTTTATGCAAAAAAGTTCTGGAAGGACCAGGACTCCCTCTTATAATATATTGCAAGGGGCACACAAATACCGTATGGTATCAGCTTAGATGCAAATACATTTCCACATTCCCCCATTTTGTCCTTCACAAGGACAACCTAATCCATTCTGATTTTGTATAGTCTCTCCATTTCCATTTCCACTCAAGAGCCTTCAGCAGTTGTTGCTACCATAACTCTAGCCGTGGTCTCGGTAGGTAACATAGTTTCTCCAACCCTGGCACAGCAACACTTAATGACGACAAATAATAGATACAGGGCGAAAGCTATCAGCAGGAATATGATCAAACCCTGTACCACAGATTTCCCCAGGGCTCCTAATCATCCTGATGCTCAACCCCACAAGGTGATACCGTCCTGGCCAACTGTCTGTTTATACTCTATTACCGTTTTCCTGATGTTTTCAGCTAGACTGCCGATATCTTCTGATTTATCTGGGATATACGTACAGCATTCTTCACCTATTAATGCGCATGTCCCTCCCTCCTTGGCTAGGAGATAATCTAAGGCCATACGATTTTGGAGAGCCACTGTTCGAATAGCTACCATTTCGTCATTTATCCCTTCAAAGGCTTGGGAAGTTGAGTTGGTTACTGATTCGACTAAGTTAGCCAGTTCCCGTAACTGCCATCCGGTCGATGCTATTCCATAGGGTGGCACCATTACCTTGAATTCCGTTTAGCCACGTCAAATCCCGTTTAAATCTGTGACTTCCATAGGCCTCCCTTAGAGTCTTTACTGATCTGATAAGGGGTACCACATATCCTAAGTAACAGGATCCTGTCCAGTTGGCTGGTAACCATGGGTAGGCTTTATGGCCACAAATAAAGTAGGTGCAATTATAGGACGTCAGCTCCTGGTCCTTTCGCACTATCCCTTCTCGAGTGGTCTCACCTTCCCACCCTTTACCTGGGGCTTTGTTATGGACCGTTGTCCAGCCAACAGTTGCTATCTTTCTCTCAGTGGGATTAGTTTTGGCTTGCCATTTAATCATTTGGGAACACTTGCTGCGTCCCATTTCTGGTCCTTTAGTCTCATTACTCACTTGGCATATTATATCTTCAGGATTTCCTATTCTGGGAGTAATGCTTAGGAAGGGAGGCTGATGGTTATTATCATAATTGGGCTGGTACCATCCCTGGAAGGCTGTAAGTTTATACCCTGCCGACCTCCATTCTGTTTGCTCCTTCGTTTCTGGCCCCTTAGTTAGGTTTGTCCTATTTTGCACTGTCAACCATTCTACCATTTCTGATTCGTTAAAGGGGACAGATCTCAGGGGAATACCCCCTTTGGAGTGGACAGGTACATGGGAACATATCCAACAATTCAACAAGTTTCTTTCTTGAGCATACCTATGACTCAGTGCCATAAATACGTTTACTTGCAATTCCCTTCGGTGGCGGGTCTGTACCCCTGTTGTAATCAATAATGTAAAGTAAAACCCTGTCAAGCCCAGCACCATCAGTCCCCATAGTCCATACAGTTCCTTATTCAGTCTTCCTTTTTCTGTTCCTCTGGTTCCTTCTTCCCTTCCTCCTGGTCGGGTGCCCGTTTGCAATGGGATGCGTGGATCCATGTTGGTCTTTCCTTTACCTTGATTGCAGTATTGGTCGCCAGCAAGACCTGGTATGGTCCTTCAAATCATGGCTGTAGACTGCTTTTTCTTTTAAAAATCTTGATGTAAACGAATTCCCCTGGCTCCAGGTTATGACACTTCCCTTCCGCTGGCTTGACTTGGGCTTCCTTTACCTGTGAATGAAAGCTGGAAGTACATTTGGTTAGTGCAATACAATAATTCAACATATTTCCCTCCATTTTGTGGATGTCCATCTGTTTTGCAGTAAATGGTGCTGTAAAAGGTAGTCGTTGGGGACGTCCCATAACTATCTCATGCGATGACAGGCCTGTTGTTCTGTTGGTTGTAGATCGCATTACCATCAAAGCTAAGAGCAGCAGTTCTGTCCATTTCAGTCCAGTGTCATTGCATAGTTTTGCCAGCTTATTTTTAAGCATTCCATTATATCTTTCAACAAGTCCAGCTGATTGTGGATGATAACTGCAATGAAAACATTGATTAATCTGCAAAGTTTTACACATTTCTCTTGTAACAGTTCCCGTGAAATGTGACCCATTATCACTAGAAAGCTTAGCAGGGATTCCGAAGCACGGTACGATTTCCTTTAAAAAACATTTAGCAACAGTAGTGGCATCGGCCTTTTTACATGGAAAGGCTTCAATCCATCTAGAGAACACATCAACAATAACTAATACATACTTGAATCCCATACACATAGGTAATTCAATAAAATCCATTTGTAAATGTACAAAAGGCCCGACTGGATTTGGGTGGGAGGCAGATTCTACTTTTTCCGTCTTACCCGGATTCATTGTCTGACAGGTAACACAGTTTGCACAGATTTGTTTTGCAATTGCCGAAATACCTGGTGCATACCAAGTTGCCAAAATATAATCTGCCAATCCCCCCTCTGCCTGCATGTGTGAATGTATGAATACATCGGGCAATCCATGGAAGTAAGGATCTGGGCGCCACCACGCGGCCGTCGTGGTGAACCCATATTTCTTCTGGATTTTTATAACATTGATCCTTCGTCCAGGTCACCACCTCCTCCGTACTGGCCTGTGTCTGAAAAGTCAGCACGTCATTAATAGTAGGTGGCGGGTCTGAGCAATTATTGTTCCTTAGTGGGAACAATGACACCTGCATCCCTCCTTTTGACAGAGCTGCTGACTTAGCTGCATTATCAGCTCTGGCATTCCCAAGTGCCACCTCATTCGACTGGCCTGTATGTGCTTGGCATTTGATAATGGCAAGTTTCAAGGGGCATTGAATGGCTCGCAGAAGATTTTCCACTTGTTCTGCATTTTTGATAGGGGTTCCTGAAGAAATCAGGTACCCGCGAATCTTCCAAATTTGTCCATAGTCATGTGATACCCCAAAAGCATACCTGAAATCAGTGTAGATATTAACTGTTTGTCCTTCAGCCAGAATACAGGCTCGAGTTAACGCAAACAATTCGGCTTGTTGGGCTGAAAAGGAGTCTGGAAGAGAGGCTGTTTCGACAACATTAAATGGAGTTACAATTGCATAAGCCGCTCTAGGTTGGTCCCTATCATTTCGTAGGGCTGATCCGTCCACATAGTACACTAAATCAGGGTTACACATTGGTACATCTGTTAGATTGATACGTGGTTTAGTCACTAATTCGGTTACCATTTCACATGAATGGGGTTCGCCATCTTCTTCCGTGGGGAGTAGAGTGGCTGGATTTAAGGTAGTGCATCTTTTGATGATAAGGTTCGGATTTGATAACAGTTCGACTTCATATTTAGTGGTTCTTGCAGAGGTTAGGTGTTGGGTGGCACATTTAGTAAGTAAAATCTCGACAGAGTGTGGGATATACAAAATGGTCTGATGATTTAGAGTTATTGTCTGAGCCTGTTGCATAGCATAATAAGCTGCTGCCAATGAAGGAAGACATCCTGGTAGTCCGTGTGCCACTGGGTCTAGTTGGGTACTGAAATACGCTACCGGTCGCTGCCTGTCCCCATGTAACTGAGTCAAAACAGATTGTGCAAAACCCGACTTGTGATGCACAAATAAGTTGAATAGTTTAGTGTAATCTGGTAATCCCAAGGCTGGTGCTGAAGTGAGGGGCTGCTTAAGACTCTGGAAAGCATTCCGGGATACTTCATTCCAAATCCTTCTTTAAGCATTGTGAGAATATAGTAGATTCATTCACAGCTCGTAGGTTATGGACAAACCTCCATTTGTGTGGGCTTCTGAACTGGACGAATCTGTGTGTTACACGGACTTCTCATTTATGCTTATAGTGATTCACAGATCACAGAATGTAAAGTACTTGTTTTCTAATTTTATTAAAAGGCTTCCAAAGCCAAGATTTTTCCAATACACCCAAAATGTTGATCAAGGAGATCACCTGAAATATCTCAAAATTCCAATTCAAATATTGTACTGCCACTCTTTATCCAAAAAAATCCTCCTACTGAGCTAGAAGCTTTTGTACCAAGATTTTACACCAAGGACAATGAGAGTGTACTCCCCCAGCCTGCACCTCGAGAGACCCACAAAGGCTTTAAAAAAAAAAGGCATTACAACTTCCCAAGGCATTACAACTTTTAACCACTGGGACCATGTCTCAACAAACCTATCCTTTGTGCATTTCCTAGCTCCGTAATTTCTCATCCGAATAAATCCACACCTGCGTTTCTAACTTAAAATGTCTTAAACTTCCCACATACAGGACAACACTATGAAGGGTTAAAAAACTTCACTTTGTTTGAAAAAGTGGGTGGAGCTAAAACAAGT
Organism: Pristiophorus japonicus; assembly: GCF_044704955.1. Taxonomy (NCBI): domain Eukaryota; kingdom Metazoa; phylum Chordata; class Chondrichthyes; family Pristiophoridae; genus Pristiophorus; species Pristiophorus japonicus. The sequence goes on along the minus strand of NC_091993.1, from coordinate 77,819,610 downwards.
CAGGCAGCTCCACAACCTTTCCAAACAGGTTTCCAGACACAAGGAAAAAACACAGAAGCACTCTCATTCAAAGATAAGACATTTACGCGCACATTCACAAAAGTCTCTCTCCATTCAATAAAGCTTTTTTTTTGCTAGCTTTATTTTTTTTTTGAATCCATAAGTCACTTTCAGGTTCTCTTTTTTTTTTACATTTGATTTACTTCCTCTGTTAATTTTACATGGGCTTGAAGAATCGGAACCCAGGCCTTTTCTATTACTTTCATTTTTTTTCCCCTCCTCTACCTGGATCTCTGTTTATAAGACACTCCTCTAGACATGTTGTTCTCTCTAAATTAAATGAACCATCGGGTGGAAATGGCCTGTTTTCACCCTTAGTCCACTTTACCGTTTTTGTTTCTTTGGTCAATTGAAGACTGACCACAATTCTGGAGCATGGCATAGGCTGGTGTGCCTTTTGTGGAGTTTTAACTTGCTCCGGCACCCATTCTGGATGATTAAGATTTTCCAGTTTCTGATCTCACAATCCTTTCGGCCAACCGAGTTCTCTATGCCCACTTCTCCTGGCCGTTACGTGGCCTGAAAAGGCTCTTAATTCGGGCTCAGTCTGGGTGTGAGATATGTTGGCACGAACCAACCGTAGTTGATCAATCAGTTACTGTTTCTTTTCTTAATCAATCCTTGTGTTTTTTTTTTTCAGAATCACAATTTTCCCTCGTGACTCTTCCCGTTTCTCTAATGACAATCTCTCACAAAGGTATTGCACACAACAGTATAACAAGGACAACAAACAATATTCTCAGTCTGCGTTGTACGCCACTACAGACCAAGTCCTTAACCTATCCTAATAAAAAAACTGATAAAACTTATGGTTCCATACCCAAACTCTTATCACATAAGAACCTTTGATCGATTGCGCTTTCTTTTTTTTTCTCTACTCTTATCACATAAGAACCCCTTCCGAATTAAAAACAATAAAAATCTTATCACATAAGAACCTTCGATCGATCAGCGCTTTTCCTTTAAAACAATAAAAATCTTATCATATAAGAACCTTCAGGAACCTTTTTCGATCGACTAGCGCTCCCTTACCTACTGAAACCTTCCCCGGGCTGTTTCGAGATTTTTTCCAGAACCCGTTCCCTTCTGCTTGCAAGCTGAGAAAGAAATGGTTAAAAAAAAATAACTTAGCTTTTAAATGTCGAGTCTTGTAGATTGCAGTAGCTCCCCTGTGGACGACAGATTACATATGCGATTCAACAATGAAGAAACCTTCTTGTGAGCAAAAGGCTCACCTTGTTTGGCCACTGAAGCCTTTCACTGGAGAGGCACTATGCCTGTATCCATTTTACTCACAGGACAGAGAGTATGCAATCTCGGTGGAACCTCCAAGAAGTAACTGTCGAAATCTCGACCTCCAAAAAGAATGACTCCGACACTTACAGCTCCGGCAGAAGTTTCTTTAATTAGCTTTCTAGCAAGGGGCAGGTTACACTCAGTCAAGGGCTAAGTGAACACCTCCGCAATGGTACAGTTTCACAAGATATTTATACAGTAAAACCCAAGTTATGGCCTCTCCCTGTGTATTGCTCTGTCTCACAGTCAGTGAATATAGATAAAGAGTTAATTACTATATCCTGGTCCTGACATGGTTTACAGATATTTCCTTTTGTCAGGGTTATCAGTTGGCCAGCCGGCCATTACTCCATGAGAATGAGGTAATGGGCTATCACCTGTCTTGTATTGCGTCAGGATTGTTCAATTTCCTGGTCAGTTTATCGTTTACATCAAAAGGATGAGGTCTCTACAAGAGATAGTGGCTGGTGGTTTGAGTACATAGAAAAGGGTGGGGTGACATGGAACTCTTGTCGTGTAGACAATAGGAGAGCACCATGGTGGGGGGGGGGGGGGTACTTGTCTCAGCATGACTTGTCTCCTAGCTGTCTGCTGGCCATCAGCCATCTCCAACCAGGTTTAGCTGTTTACGCAAGCTGACTGATTTTATGCAGAAAGTTCTGGAAGGACCAGGACTCCCTCTTGTAATATATTGCAAGGGGCACACAAATACCGTATGGTATCAGCTTAGATGCAAATATATTTCCACATCCATCCTCTCTCATTCCACATTACCAGATCTAAAATAACCTGCTCCCTGGTTGTTTCCACAATGTATTCTAAGAAACCATCCCAAATGCACTCTATGTACTCATTCTTAAGGCTATCTTTGCCAATTGGATTTGTCCAATCTATATGAATATTAAAATCGCCAATGATTATTGCAGTACCTTTCTTACAAGCACCCATTATTTCTCAATTTATACTCTGTCCTACAGTGTAGCTACTGTTAGGGTGCCTATAGACTACTCCCACCAGTGACTTCTTTCCCTTAATATTTGTTATCTCCACCCAAACTGATTCTACATCTTGATCTTCTGAACCAATATCATTTATCACTACTGCACTGATCTCATCCTTTATTAACGGGGCTACCCCACCTCCTTTTCCTTTCTGCCTATCCTTCCGAAATGTCAAGTGCCCCTGAATATTCAGTTCCCAGCCTTGGTCATCTTGCAACCACATCTCTGTAATGGCTATCAGATCACACCCATTTATTTCTATTTGTGCCATCTATCTTGTTATGAATGCTGCGTGCATTCAGATGAAGAGCTTTTAATTTTGTCTTTTTACCGTTATTCCTACTCTGACTCTACTCTTATGTTTATACAACATGTATACTCAGAGTACGCCACTGAACCGCTTTTGAAATACACCAGATGTTTGGGATATCTGTATTCACATGTTGAATCCCAAACGTAAGATCTGTCAAGGTACACCATTGTACTGTATTTGCTTCATGGATTCTTTGCTTAAGAATTCATAGCAACGCATTGCTATTACGAATGATTCTCCAATATCTGTAGTATGTCTGAGAATGAAGCACCCTTAACCTTTCTTGGTGATAGAGAATTCAAACAGGCTGCATTCAGACAGGCTGTGAAAATTCAAAGACCCCAAGTCAAAGCTGCTATGTGCAACTCAGCATGTTGCATTAAGTCATCAATCAACTTGACATTTTAGGACCTTGGGTAGCAAGCCAATTAAAAGCTTAACAGACTATCAATTGCGCCAATAAGATCAAAGAAGGCGAGTTCTTTTCTGTAAATTGAACCAGGTATAAGTACAGCCATTTTGGCCATGTGGTCTCAGAAGGACAAAGGCCTGGCTTAAAGCCAAGAGCTTGTTGCAGCTGCCAGAATAAAGTTACATTAAAACTACAACCGGAGTTCGCATTTCATTGGAAATTAAGAGGACTAACAATTTTGGCGTCACAAACACGATCGCTGAGGGAAGAAACTGAATTTTGGACCGGACCTACAAACTGAGATAAGGACTCTGCTTTATAAAAGTCCTCGGACAAAAGTCTAAATTCGCCTCTCCTTCTACGCGATTCCAAAAGCTTCCGGTTTGCGAACCCTCCGGTTGGTAGTCGGCTCGAGGTCTAACTTCGGCGGTGTATTAGCTAATTAATCACTGACCCACTGATCAGCTGGAAAGCCTACAACTCGAGACCCCAGTAAAGAAATCAGTATTATGGCAGCATGAGATAAGAGCAAAGAATTGCCTACAACTGTTAAAGGCGGGCGGGCACCACCTGAGGTTTCGATAGATGAAATCCTCGAACAGTTGAAAGAAAATATAGAGCAACAATTCAACTTATCTAAAACCTGTATTAAGATCAAACAAAAGTACGGAACCTCCAAAGGACAATGGTCCTTGGACGAGATTAAAAGGGTCTGGGGATAAACGACCCGTATGAAAAATAAAGAGCGAACTAGATGGTCTCTAGCCGTTATGGGACAGATCCGAAAGCGGAATGAAATTATAATGCATTCCCAACATGATCGAGAACTGACCAGTACAAAGGACCAATTGCAAGCTGTTTGTGCACAGCTGCGACAGAAAAGACTTGAACTTGAAAAGTCGGAAGCGGAAGTTAAAGATCTTAAAGGTGAAATTAAAGAATGGAAAAAATCATTAGGTCAAGAGACAGTAATAGGAAAAGGAAAATGTATCAGTCAATTCCCAGGGTACCCATGTTTGGATAAATTAAAAGCACAAACCGAAGACACGACCGAGGAATAGATACGGATTCTGAATCCTCTGACGATACAGGTTCGGAGAGTGAAGAATTAGGGGTGCGCTCTGCCCCGTTTAAAAAAAGACGAGTTGTAGTCAAATCAGAAGAGACTGTGGATGAGGGCGGAACCAAAAAAACGAGGAAAAGGGTGTATGCAGAATACTTATTTTATGATCCGGCAGACACAGAGAAAATTGATAAATGGTCCAAGGAGTTGCCCAATCCAAAGAAAAGGGGAGTGAAAACATGGGGCCAATTGGACCGCTTAAGAAGTATATATCAACTTCATCCCTGGGACGGAGTGCAAATTTTGACCATAATGGTGCCAAAAACACCAGGAAGAAAATTGCACGACAAAGTAGAAGAAGCTTTGGGGCAGGATGAGCAAGATTTAAACGCAGGGTGGGAGGCGATTAAACACTGGCTGCAAGCCTTCAGTCCAGCTAAGACATACTGTGGAAAAATTGCAGCCTGCCAACAGAAAGGAACAGAGGAGGTCCTGGAGTATGACGAGCGGTTTAGATGCACGTGGCTAGAACATTCGGGTATGAATAATACGGATGAGGAAATGGATGAACAAGTGTTTGGACCCCTGAAAGCAGCTTTTGTGGCAGGTATAAAGCCAGAACTGTCCAAAATGCTTAAGGTAGTGTTACCGGACTGGGAAGGTAGAGGAACTACCTTTGCAGCATTTGTGGATCGATATAACCAATTAAATTGGGATATGGGAGCGAAAGTCCCAGCTGTACAAGCTATGGGATGGAAATCCCAGGATTCCGATAAACAGTTATTCGGAAAATTACCCGGAAAATGTCATTATTGTGGGAAAGAAGGTCACTGGGCCAAGACGTGCAGGGCAAAACAGCAAGGTCGTGGCCGGGGAAGAGGATGCAGCCAGGGATACAATTCAGCCAACAAACCAGGCTCGTCACAAGATAACGACCTCATAGCAGCATTTAAGCGACTGACAATACAAGAACAGAAGGAGTTACTTGGGATAGCAAAAAACGATTAGAGCCCACCCTGGCCCCCCTCTTCGCACTAATACAGCAGAGGGGAGATGGGATATATATAACTGTGAGGGTGGGCGATAAGGATGTGGACTGTCTTTTAGACACAGGGGCGGAATTAACATGCTTACCCCTACAATATGTAGACTTTTTGCCGTTGGATGGTAGGGCACGTACAGCCTATGGAGTTGGGGGCCATAAAATGGAAATTAAAAGGACAACACTGGTACTTATAGGGCTGGGTCCACATGAACTAACCACGCCGGTTTGGATAGGCCCAGTAGATCAACCACTTTTGGGAATGGACGTTCTAATCCAAATAGATTCATCGTTGCATTTCGAGAATGGTCGGGTGACAATGTAAATGTGGATTCTTTTCTCTCAATCTGGTTCAGTGAAATTACTGAGTCGAATACCGATTGTGCTTTCAACAAAGCAGTCTTTATTCACCGGCCGGCGAGACTTATCAGACAGAAGGTATACACTCTCGATAGAGCGTACACACTTCCAACGGATAAGCGAAGTTACATCGTAAAGCGACAACAGTTAGACATTTTTGAAAATAGATAACAAAATACAATTAGATTGACATTCTAATTCAGCTTATCCCTTTTGATTCTTCCTTTTCTTTGTCCACTCATTAGTCAATATCTATATGGGCTGTTTCTACGAAAGCTCAGGCATTGCCTCTAAATGTTACAACTTTACTGGCGTGACTTACTAACTGAAACCTTGCAATTCTGCTAATTGTGCTGATGTTGTATTTCCATATATTTATTTCATGTTACAATTTATATTGGCAGGATTAGTAGCTTAAAACCTTGAGAAAGCCTGTTAATTGTGCTGATGTATTATTTGCAATCTGACATTCTCTTAGTTATTTTTCCATGGCTTATACATTTTCATATATCTAGTTCACTTTACTGTCTTTAATTCCATATATCCCATTCACATATCCACATTCCCTCCTTTTATCATTCTATGATAACATTTAGGATCATTCTAAGAGTATTGCATTCATCCGTTCACACTCCATTTCCAGAATCATATTATTGTTGAGTAGTTCTTTAGTAAATGTAGATTCTTTAGTTTGTTGGATCATAACCCGGGAGCCCTTGACCACAAGAGGGTTTGCTAACCTTGCCATCATTACTTTACAGCAGAGGTTAAGGCAACCAACAATCAGACAACAGGTAATTATTATTACAGTGAGAACAATTGCCCCATGCATTAGATAAGATCTCCAAGACCCACCTAAAAGCCAATCAGACCTGCTAGGTTCTTTTGCTAGTGTGGATAACTTCTTCACCTCCCTCCTTATGTGATCAGCAAGATTGGTTATGTTTTCTGAACTATCAGGAATGTAAGTGCAACATTCAGATCCTATCAGGGCACACGTTCCCCCTTTCTCAGCTAACAGGTAATCGAGGTTTTGTAATGCTACGGTCCTTATTGCTACCATTTCAGCTGTGATGTCCTCCAGAGCTTCAGCAGTATGGTTAGCTATCTGTTCCAATATCGTTTCTAAGTTCTGTACTTCGTCCATGAGACGTCTTATCCCGATTGGGAACACCAGGACCCCAAAGAACTTGTTGGCGGGGGTGATGGCTCGCTTAAATCGGCTGGAGGCATGTGCTTCCACCAGGGTACGTACTTGTCGCACAAATGGCACCACATATCCCATATAGCAGGACCCTGTCCATCACCTGGGCAACCAAGGATATGCCTTATGATCGCACACGAAATACGTGCCGTTAAAGGCTGCTTTCTGATATATTGCCTCCGGGTCCCAGGACTGGGCCCACAAACCTGCGTTATTCGGATCGTGAGAGTGGATGGTAACTCGTGCACCTGTGGTGAGGTTGAGACTGTGTGGGCAATTGCTGTACCCTACGATATGTCCCTTGTTACTGGTGTCATTTCGAATTAGACATATGTCCCCTGTTGGTCTCCCAATCCCTGAGATATTGGTCAGAGCTATGAATGGGGGTTCCTTTTCACGGTTGTAGGTTGGTTGATATCCTCCCTGGAATGTCTGACTAATGGGATCTCCAAGACTCTCCCACTTGGTGACCTCCCAGTGTTTGTTCAGGTGGTAACGGTATGATACTCCTCCTGGTCTCCGTGATCCCTCTCTTGACCCGCCTTTCATCATTCGTACTTGTATTGGCCCCCCTCCTCTTATTATAGTTTGGCTCTGAATCCATCTGACAGTCTCAGTTAGGGTCAGTGGAACGGTGCGCAAAGGAATTCCCCTTATGGAATGTATAGGGATATGTGAACACACCCAGCATCTAGAAAAGTGCCCTTTTTGCGCATAAACATAAGACATATACAAAAAGGTGTTTACATGGAGCTCTCGTCTTTGTCTCCCCTCCCATGCGCCAAAACTGCCATATATCCATACTATTATACAGACTATGGCAAACAGACATGGTTTCATCTTAAAGCTCAGAATTTCGCTGATTAAAAAAAGTTCGGTTCTCCCGTCTCTCTTCTTAGGTCACCGTCGGTGTAGCTGGCTGTCTATTACTACGGGTAAAAGTTCAAACTGGTCCACGTTCCAATTAGGATGTCAACTGCCTTGTTCAGCTATGGAGAAGAGGAAATCTGGAACAGAAACAGGAATTAGAATAACCAGTAAAATAGGTTTGTTAAAGGGTGGTGAGCTTGCAGGTGAACCCAGGCATTTTTCCCCTCAACCTTAGCTGCAGTAGTGGTAGTGAGTAACACCTGAAAAGGCCCCTCCCATTGCGGCTCCAATCCCTTTCGAATCCATTTCTTAATCAAGACATACTTCCCTGGGACCACGAGGGATGATTCGGGTAAGACTGGGAGGTCAAGGTGAGCCCCTCGAACCTGGTTGTGGGCTACTCGCAGAGCCTGAGTTAAGGAAAGAATGTATGTGGTCATCTCCTCAGTCATGTGGTGGAACTGGACAGTGGAGGGGACATTCTGATTCCAGGGGGTTCTTAGGGGTTTACCATAAATGACTTCAGCGGGGGTCAGCCTAGTCTTACCAGTTGGAGTAGTGCGTATCTGGAATAGGGCTATGGGAAGGAGTTTAAGCCAATTGAGTCCAGTTGATGCTACCAGTTTTGCAAGCTTGGTTTTAAGAGTTTGATTAGCACGTTCAACTAATCCCGCAGCTTGGGGTCGGTAGGCGCAATGCAGCTGCTGGTTAATGTGCATCTGGGAGCAGAATTCTTTGTTAACTTGGCCAATAAAGTGAGGGCCATTATCAGAACTCAGTCGAGCAGGGATACCATATCTAGGAACAATTTCCCTCATTAACACTTTAACAACAGTTTGAGCTTTATTGTCCAGGGTAGGATAAGCTTCGATCCATTTGCTGAATACATCCACTATTACTAGCACATATTTGTAACACTGAACCCTTTGCAACTCAATGTAGTCCAACTGCAAGGTCTCAAAGGGACCTTCTGGTAGGGGCGTCTTACCCCAATCACAGGGGACTCCCTTCCCTGGATTATGCTGTTGGCAAACAAGGCAACGACTACTAGTGTTCTGGGCCAACGCCTGAAGTCTGGGGTGCCACCAAGTAGCCAAAAGCTTATCACTTGTCGCCGTTGCTCCACAATAGTAGCAAAATGCATACATTCTATAACCCATGAGGCCAAATCGTCAGACATGCAAGTCTGTTCCGCGGGAGTGGTCCAGAGTTTAGAGACATTGTCATAGGTACATCCATAATCTTTCCACAACAGTTTATCTTTTTCAGGAGCGTCCTCCTGTGCTTTAATAACATCTTGGATGGTTGGCATTGGTTTTTCCGAGGCTAACTTATCCTTTGTAGGGTTTTTAGTTTGACTCATCATTCTAGGCACTACCATTCGTTGTCCACGAGAGGCCTGTTTGGCCTCTTGGTCAGCACAACGATTCCCTATATCAACCAGAGAATTTCCGGTAGTGTGGGCGGTACATTTGACAATGGCAATGCACTTGGGGAACATGAGGGCTTGCAACAAATCAGATACTAGCTGTTTATGAGATATCTCATTCCCATTTGAAGTTAGGAATCCCCTATTCTTCCATAATTGTCCGAAATCATGGGCTACTCCAAAGGCATACCCAGAGTCGGTATAGATATTAACCTTGAGGTCTTTAGCCAAGATACAGGCTCGGGTAAGGGCAAATAGTTCAGCTTGTTGGGCGGAATAGGCGGTCTCAAAGGCGGCAGATTCCACGACCTGATTCTCCTGGTTTACTATGGCGTATCCAGAATTTTGTCTGCCTTCTGGGTCAATGGAAGAACTTACGTCTACATACATAATACAGTCTGGATCTTCCATTGGTACATCAACTAAATCCTCCCTGACTGATGTGGCCTCCTGAATTAAAGATAAACAATCATGACTGGGTTCTTCCTCATCTTGGGGCGGCTCGGTAAGAAAACAGGCCGGATTGATGACAGTATAGTGCCGAAAGGTCAGCCTTGGATTATTTAGTAGGTAGATCTCATATCTACTTTGCCTAGCCATGGTAAGATGTTGAGTCTGTAGTTGACCCAAGAGGGCAGCTACGGAGTGAGAAGTATATACAACAATATCCTGCTGAAGGGTAAGGTTGGCGGCAGATTGAAGGCTATTGTAGATAGCAGTTAATATTTGAGTACATATGGGGTGTCCCAAGGCAACGGGGTCTATTTTAGAAGAGTAGTAAGCAACAGGCCTATGTTTATCCCCGTGTTTCTGAGTTAAGACAGCGGTAGCACAATCTTTCATGATCGTACAATACAGTTGAAAGGGACGGTCGTAGAGGGGCCGTCCCAAAGCCGGAGCTTGCAGCAGGGCTGTTTTTAGTTCCTTAAAGGCTTGGATGTCTGTGGTTTCTATTTTAAAGCTGCCTTCCTTGATAGTGTACGATGTGAGTTGCTTGGTCATCAGGGCAGCATTAGGAATCCAAGATCTACAGTAATTTATCATCCCCAACCACTGCCGCATTTGTCTAGCTGTGCTAGGGACTGAAAACTGGCAGATGGGTTTGATTCGACATGCCTCCAAGGCTCGGTGGGTGCCTGATAAAATGATCCCAAGAAATTTGACTTGAGACTGGCTAATTTTGACCTATAACGGGGATACTATGTATCCCAGGGAGGACAAGTAATTCAATAACTGATTAGCATCCTCTCTATTACTTGGTTCATCTGTACTGGATACCAGTAAATCGTCCACATACTGAATTAAAGTAGATCCCTTAGTCAGCGTGAGAGATTGTAACTGTTTCTGCAGGCACCTTGAGAATAAGGTTGGGGAGTGGATGAACCCTTGGGGAAGTCTAGTCCAGGTATATTGCTGTCCCTGGTAAGTGAAGGCAAATAGGTACTGACTTGCCTGGGCTAGCGGCAAAGCGAAGAAGGCGTGCTGGAGGTCTATTATTGTGAAGATCTTGGCGTCTGCTGGGATTAAAGACAGTATCTGTGCTGGGTTGGGAACCAGAGCGTGCATGGGCTGGACGATAGCATTGATAGCTCGAAGGTCTTGGACTAAACGGTATTCGTTTGGTCTGCCTGGCTTAGGGACTACCAGTATAGGAGTATTACACGGGGACTGGCATCGGACCAAAATCCCCTGTTCCATTAGCCCCTTAATCAGTCGGTGGATACTCAGTATTGCCTGTGATTTCAGTGGGTACTGTCGGATAGAGGGCCAGTCCACATTGCCCTTCACTGGGATCTCAATTGGATCAATGGGAGTATAACCCACATGGGTGGGGTCCTCTGCCCACACATGAGGATCCACATAGTCAGGTATGTCAGAGCCAGTATGATGCTGTAGAGTCGTTAAGACCTTCTCGGGGTCCCCATGAAATTGGACTGTTCGGCCATGTTTTACAATTTGCACATCCCGGCTGGTAGGGTCAGCCTCATCTATGGCCTTGCGCACCATAACTCCCAAATCTTTAGCATGGTGAGGGGCTAATACTTCACGAGCAATATGCGGTGCCACTGTTAGGGGCTGTCTCCACAGATTCATATCCATTTCCACAAAATCTGCCTCTCCTTCCGGTCCAGTCACTCTAGCCCTTAATAGAATTCCCTTCACTTCCCCTTCGTGATCCTGATAAAAGTTCTGCAGGTCCTGATTCTTTCCGCTGGGATCGTATGCTAGGGTTACGTGATAGGGTGCCTGCGGCAGGTCTAGAGACCACCACTGAGGGGTTCTAGTGGTATAATACTGCCGCTTAAGGGTTCCCTGTTTTACAATAATCCCATCATCTCCACACTCTAAATGCAACTGGAATTTGCAGAGGAGGTCTCTAGCCATCAAGTTACAGTCCAGATTGGTAGTGATGACAAATCGATGTTCTACTGATTCTTCCTGGTAACCCACTTTAACCGGTTCTGACACCGGGAATGTCGAGATTTGTCCCAGGAATCCTGAAAGTTCCTGTGTTTCAGTAGAGGCAGGGAGTTTAAGCTTTGATTATACAGAAGACATGAAGGCTCCCGTATCTATCAAAAAGGTTCACCACTCATTCAGAATTTTTAACAATATCATTGGTTCGTCGTCCGGGGAGGATCCCTGCACAATCAAGCTGCGTAGTCAATACGAATCGGGGGACAATTGACCAAAGGGGTTATTCTGGGAGAAGTTAGTGTAAGATCCTTGTCCTCTTCCCCCTTGTCCCCCTTCCTCTTCCTCTTCCTTTTTCATGCTGACGGTAGTGGCAATTTTTATTCCAATGTCCTTCCTGCCCACAATTAAAGCAGTCATTTCCTCTTACCCAGTCCCGCCCTCTTCCCATACCATGCTGGGGACAATAGGGAGGTTTGTAATTAGCAGGGCTCGGGCCGTTTGGGTGTTTAGTATAACCGTATCCTTGCTTATCCATCCAATCCTGTATGCAACACTACGGTTCCATCTGGTGTTCCCTTGGGTCGGGTTTTGGTCCTTCCACCTGAGATGGCTCTTCCTTTCTAGTCACGTATTCAGACTTGACCCGGGTTGGGGGCGCACCTCCCCCCTCTCCTTTCTTTTCCTGCCAATAATATCTAACCGCCCTTTCCATCTGGGCTTTACTGTTATCTGCCCAATTCATATTATTTGTCTGGATAGGGTGAGCAATCGAATAGGGCAGACACTGAAGTAGAATAGCGCAGAATTGAGGAGAATCCTCTCCCTCCCTGAAGGCATTATCTCCTGATTGACTCCTGTATATTTCAATAAATCTTTCCATAAATTCATCGGCAGTTTCTTCACGCTTGGGTTTAGTTTCTAATACTGTGGCCATACTGATGGGCTTCTGAAGGGTCGTGGTGAGAGCATTGAAGATAGCGTTTAGGCGATCCTGGACATCATTAGGGTGAGCAACCACCAATGCATCATGAGTAGCACGTCCTAGGTGAGTTAGAAATCGGGTGTGTTCAGTTGGGCTCAAGGTTTGCTTTACCAAGGCCCACAGGTCCCTTGATTCTGCATTATAAACTGAAATAGTAGTTCAAAGATGATCTATAAATTTGATAGGTTCTTTTTTTCGATCTGGTATGCTGGCCATAAGGGCCATAATTTCGTTCGGTTTCCAGGGCACATAGACATCTATAGTGGGGTGGTCTGCAGCTTGTTGTGCATCAGGGTTTGGCATTGGTCTGACAGGGAATTGGTGTCGGGACTTTGGGATCTTGAAAATTATTTCTAGGTCGGAGGATGTTTCAAAGCTGTCTGACTGCTTGACAATTCCGCGTCTCGATCGGCGGGGGTGTTTGCTATGTCTTTCACAACTTGGACTGGTAGATTGACTAGAAGATTTACGGGACTGTCTGTGATATCGAGATATAGTTCTGCCCTTTCGAGTGTGAGATCTGGTCCTTTCGGCTATATTGCTTGTGAACTGGGGATCCGAATCGCTATCAGAGGATGAGGAGTCAGTTTGGGTTTGTTGCTTTGTTGGTATGGGGTTATTTTTAACTCCTCTCGCCGGAGGGTGATGAGAAGAGGACTGGAGCAAGGGGCAAGGGGGTACGGGAGGCGCCGTTGGGCGCTGAGTCAGTGACCACTCATCAATTTCATCATCAGCCTCGGTCAACACAAAGCCAGCCATTTGACTATGTAGTCGGTCAATACCTTTCTCAGAGGTCCCAGAGGATCTCTTAGTAAGTTTCTCGTGCGCGCATTCTTTTTTTTAGGACGTCTACAGTTTTAACATGTGTTCCCTCTGTCAATGAGAGTCCTAATTTAATAACATTTATTTGCCAACTTGACAGAAGTGATGCATCTTTTAATTTTTGACAATAGTGTCGCCATGTTGCAATTAAGTTTTTGTCCCCTTTTCCTCGTCCCCTTCTCCAAATTAATCCCTGTGCTTTTTTTGCTACCTCTACGCTTCTAGTGCCACCTAGAGGCCACTGGTCATCTCCTAATAATTTGTTCAGGGCTCCTGATAATTTTCTAAATTCTTCAGCTCTTTCAGGGAATTCCTCACATAACTTTTGTAGCGGACTATCCGCATCTGTTGTTTTATCCAACTGATTACCCATTTTCACGCTGCCCCTCATGATTAAACCGACTCTAATTACCGCGTTGTTACGCGTTCGCGTCGCCGTGCGATTTGAACTAACTTAAAACAAACACAGATTTAACTAAAACTAACACTGACTTCCGCGTCGCCCCGCGGTTTGCGTCGCCGCGCGATTTGAACGAACTTAAAACAAACACAGACTTTACTGAAACTAACACTGACTTCCGCGTCGCCCCGCGGTTCACGTCGCCGCGTGATTTGACTTCACTAAACTAACACAGACTTCCGCGTCGCCCCGCGGTTCACGTTGCCGCGCGATTTGAACGAACTTAAAATAAACACAGACTTTACTGAAACTAACACTGACTTCCGCGTCGCCCCGCGGTTCGCGTCGGCGCGCGATTTGACTTCACTAAACTAACACAGACTTCCGTGTCGCCCCGCGGTTCGCGTCGCCGCGTGATTTGAACGAACTTAAAATAAACACAGACTTTACTGAAACTAACACTGACTTCCGCGTCGCCCCGTGGTTCGCGTCGCCGAGCGATTTGACTTCACTAAACTAACACGGACTTCCGCATCGCCCTGCGGTTCACGTCGCCGCGCGATTTGACTTCACTAAACTAACACAGACTTCCGTGTCGCCCCGCGGTTCGCGTCGCCACGTGATTTGAACGAACTTAAAATAAACACAGACTTTACTGAAACTAACACTGACTTCCGCGTCGCCCCGTGGTTCACGTCGCCACGCGATTTGACTTCACTAAACTAACACAGACTTCCGCGTCGCCCCGCGGTTCGCGTCGCTGCGCGTTCACGTCGGCCCACAGTTCACGCTGCTGCGCGTTTGCGCCGCCATGCGTTTCACGCTTCTGCGCGTTTGCGCGGCCGCGCATTTATCTAGCCCTACCTTTCGTGTTGCTGCGTGATTTAAATCCAATCAGTGCCTTGACGGGCCAAGTGATATACAAGGTCGACGTCACACCTGACTTGGACACTTATCCTCTATTTAATTCCCCATAAGTTTTACTTAATTCCCTGTGAGCCTAATTTAATTTCTTATGAGCATTATTTAATTTCTTTTAGTCTCCAGATTTCCCTATCCTTTCGTGTCACTGCGCAGTTTAAATCCAATCAGTGCCTAGACGGGCCAAGTGATATACAAGGTCGACATCACACCTGACTTTGACACTTATTTCCTAAAGTTTAAATCCAATCAGTGCCTAGACGGGCCAAGTGATATACAAGGTCGACGTCACACCTGACTTGGACACTTATTTCCTAAATTTAGAAGGTATTCGCCAGATTGTTATGGATCTCGTTCAGACACTACCCGAGAACCAGCGAGTGGCTAAACTTTTCTCAGACTTTTGAAACCGGGGGAAACTGGAACAGTATTGAAATCATACTCACTCCAGTGGCCACTTTCCCCTCGTCTCGTCCAAGGCTAGTCTGGCTCTTAATTCGCAAGTTTTCGGCAGTCGTCCGTTGAGATCCCACTTCTGACACCAAATGTAAATGTGGATTCTTTTCTCTCAATCTGGTTCAGTGAAATTACTGAGTCGAATACCGATTGTGCTTTCAACAAAGCAGTCTTTATTCACCGGCCAGCGAGACTTATCAGACAGAAGGTATACTCTCTCGATAGAGCGTACACACTTCCAACGGATAAGCGAAGTTACATCGTAAAGCGACAACAGTTAGACATTTTTGAAAATAGATAACAAAATACAATTAGATTGACATTCTAATTCAACTTATCCCTTTTGATTCTTCCTTTTCTTTGTCCACTCATTAGTCAATATCTATATGGGCTGTTTCTACGAAAGCTCAGGCATTGCCTCTAAATGTTACAACTTTACTGGTGTGACTTACTAACTGAAACCTTGCAATTCTGCTAATTGTGCTGATGTTGTATTTCCATATATCCATTTCATGTTACAATTTATATTGGCATGATTAGTAGCTTAAAACCTTGAGAAAGCCTGTTAATTGTGCTGATGTTGTATTATTTGCAATCTGACATTCTCTTAGTTATTTTTCCATGGCTTATACATTTTCATATATCTAGTTCACTTTACTGTCTTTATTCCATATATCCCGTTCACATATCCACAACATGGTCAATTAGAACTTTGAAGAAAGAAGAATTGAAGGAACATCCGATATGGGCTAAAGATAAGAATGATTGTGGCCTACCCCAGATGGAGCGTGCGTCATTTACCAGGACCAAGCCTCCATGCACTAAACAGTATCCCATCAGTCCAACTGCTATCGCGGGAATCTTACCGGTTATTCAGCAATTGGAGAAACAAGGGGTGCTTATTAAAACGCATAGCTCCTCCAATAGCCCCTTGTGGCTGGTACAGAAATCTAATGAGACTTGGCGTTTGACTGTCGATTATAGGAAAGCTAACCAGTGTATTGATCAAAAAGCTCCTTTGGTCGCAGATCCCTCCACCATTTTTAATGCCCTCAAACCGGAACATAAATATTTCTCGGTTATAGATATGGCCAACGGATTTTGGTCGGTGCCTCTGGCACCGGAGGTTCGACAGTGGTTTGCTTTCACTGTCCAACGACAACAGTATACTTGGACCCAGTTACCGCAGGGTTTCCACAACAGCCCTACGGTATTTCACATGGCTTTACAAAGCCTTTTGCGAGAACTACCTCCCCCGTCATCCACAGTCATCCAATATGTAGACGATATCCTGCTAGCTTCAAACACGGAAGAACAGCATGAGCAAGATTTACAAGCTTTGCTGGACCACCTTTGGCTGAAAGGACATAAAGCCAGCATCGACAAAGCACAAATATCCCAAGAAGAGGTTGTATACCTGGGACAAAAGATTTCACAAGGAAAGAGAGAACTTACCCAGAATAGAACAGCAGCCATTCAGGCTGCTAAAAAACCCATCACTATTCAGGAACTAAGGTCTTTTTTGGGATTGTGTAACTTTAACAGAAATTGGATTGACTCCTTCACACAGCTTGCTCAGCCATTGAATGATATCATAAAGGGGAAACGTGCCTCTAAAGAAGCCATCACCCTCACTAAGGAACAGCAAGAGGCCTTCCTGAGTTTGAAAAAGGCTTTGTGTTCAGCTCCAGCTCTTGGAATCCTCAACAGTGGTAAGCCATTTACCCTGTTTGTCCATGAGAAAGAAGGATATATGACAGCTATACTGACACAAGAACATGGGGATCGGCAAAGACCTATTGGCTATTATTCGGCAAAACTGGATGCGGTAGCCCTCGGATATGGAAGTTGCCTAAGGGCCATGGAAGCTACATATCGAGCGGTAATGATCACTGCGGGTCTAGTCCTCGACCAAAAGCTGATTGTCAAGTGTCCCCACACCGTACATGCTTTGCTGTCTATGAGTAGAATGTCTCAGGTGACGGCAGCTAGATGGACCCGCTGGACAGCAGTTTTGGAAGCTCCTAATCTTCATATCGTCCGGGCCAGCCCGGTTAATCCCGTAACTATGCTCCCGATGTCAGAATCGAGGGAGCAAGAGGGGGGAGAATGTGAAGAGCATGACTGCATGGAGATTTTAAAAGAAACAGAAGAAGCAGCCTTAGCAGCAGAGGAGCCTCTGCACAACCTAGACCTCATCCTGTTTACAGATGGTTCCTCCTTTGTTGACAATGGTACCAGAAAAGCAGGATGGGCAGTTAAACCTTATATGAGGTAGTGGCAAAAGGATGTTTACCCTCAGGAACGTCTGCACAACAGGCTGAGTTACGGGCCCTGTCAGAAGCATGTCGAATAGCAGAAGGACAGACAGCTAATGTCTGATTCGCGTTATGCTTTTGGAGTCGCTCATGACTTTGGACTGTTATGGCGGAAAAGGGGATTCCTCACTGCTGCTGGTACACCTATCCGAAATGGAAAAGAAGTCCGGGACTTACTAGAGGCCATACAATTACCTCAGGAAGTGTCCATCCTGAAGTGTAAGGCCCATACCAAGGAAAATACCACAGAAGCACAGGGAAATGCCCTAGCCGACCAGGCAGTTAAAGATGCCGCCTCACAGGGTTTTCCCCCCAGAAGAACCAACACAGGTGTGCAGATTGAAAGTACTCAGGACTCTGACACGAGACCTTCAAACAATGCTCCCGAGAGGAAAAATGGACATGGATTGAGGCAGGAATTAAGCTATGTGAAGATGGTGTCTGGAGACAAAGAGTTACCGACAAGCCAGTCGCGCCACAAGCACTTATGCCTTTTTTCGCCCAACAGATCCACTCGTGGGGACACTTGGTTTCACAACAGATAACGGCATGGTTCCAGCAATGCTGGTGGGGTCGAGGATTTAAAAAACATGCCCAGCTGGTAGCAGACCGTTGTGTGGTCTGCCAGAAAAATAATTCTGGACCCATCACGGTAATGCCCCAAATGAGACCCCCTGCCCCTGTCGGACCATTTCAACATCTGCACGTTGATTATATATCTCTTCCTTCATGCCAAGGATACAATAACATTCTTGTCATGGTCGACAGATTCTCTAGATGGGTAGAAGCTGTCCCAACTAAAAGAGCCACAGCCAATCACACTGCAAAGGTCTTTTGTAAGAATTACATTCCCCGATGGGGAGTCCTGAGTTGCATTGACTCAGATCAGGGAACACTCTTCACAGGTGCTGTCTGCCAAGAAGTCTGTAGGTTACTGAACATTACGTGGGATTTACACTGTCCTTATCATCCACAATCATCAGGACAAGTAGAACGAATGAATCGAACTCTGAAACAACAGCTTGCCAAATATCACCAAGAAGGAACACCATGGCCCCAGGCACTACCAATAGTGCTATGTAGTATTAGGGCAACCCCGAACAGAACTACAGGTCTAAGCCCATTTGAAATTATAACAGGAAGACCCATGTCACTGCCAGGAACTATCGATTTAAGGAAAGCTGATGTTCACTTAATGAGTGACACTTTGTTATCATACTGTCAGAACCCAACCAATGCTATTAGTTCTGTTTCCCGACAGGTATCGGCAGCTTGGGGTAATCCACCCGAAGGAGGACACGACATCATCCCGGGAGTCTGGGTGTATGTGAAAAAGTTGCATAAAGAACCTTAGGAGGAACCTTATCAAGTGTTATTGACCACCCAGGCAGCTGTTAAAGTCCAAGGAAAGAAAGCCTGGATCCACGCTTCACACATTAAATGAGCACCTGTAACTGAAGCTGAAATCTAATAAGGACAATTACTTTTTGCCAAAATGTATAAATTTACTGTGTTAATGATTGTAAGTATTCTAGGCATAGGCCTACTTCTTACTAGCCGACCCTCTGCACCAAAGGGAAATAGTAGGGTAGCAAGGGAATTATAGTAACTGCTTCCGGAATTCTGAAAAGGGAGGTACTTGCGCCCTACTCGGAACTGAATGTTGCACATATATCCCAGATAGCTCCGAAGAAATTACCCACTTAGTGGAGCATATCCAAAAGGAGGTAGAAAAACTTAAGCAACCCCCATCATTCACTTTGTGGAGCGGAGCCACTGAATGGCTAGGTTCAACAGGAACTTCATTGGTGGAAGGTTTAATTCTAGTCGTTGTAATTATTTTACTTTTATATTTTTTGTTTATGTTGATTAAATGTTGTTGTAACCAGGCAGCTGTAGCTGCTGTCCCGCATGTGAGACACCTTGCAGGTCCCAGCAGACCGTCTGTTCATGGCACAGGGGTATGTTATGCTTAAGGGAAGGTTGTTTACTGGTTGAATTAAGGTATTGATTGGATTAAATTGGAATAAGGTTAATCAACCTACTAAAACCAGACTTCCATTGTGGCCACGATGGAATTCGGGTTGGTGTAAATTTGTGTGGAAGCTACTAGTCCGGACATGTGGCGAAACAGATCAACAAATTTTAGAAGGAAACTCTATTAACATGTATGAAATTATTTTGTAGAATGTTTAACCAGTGATAGCTGATGTTTTATGATTCAGTTTGTGAAAGAATCAAAGGGGGGATTGATAGAGAATTCAAACAGGCTGCATTCAGACAGGCTGTGAAAATTCACAGACCCCAAGTCAAAGCTGCTACGTGCAACTCAGCATGTTGCATTAAGTCATCAATCAACTTGACATTTTAGGACCTTGAATAGCGATCCAATTAAAAGCTTAATAGACTATCAATTGAGCCAATAAGGTCAAAGAAGGCGAGTTCTTTTCTGTAAATTGAACCAGGTATATGTACAGCCATTTTGGCCATGTGGTCTCAGAAGGACAAAGGCCTGGCTTAAAACCAAGAGCTTGTTGCTGCTGCCAGAATAAAGTTACATTAAAACTACAACCGGAGTTCGCATTTCATTGGAAATTAAGTGATCTAACACTTGGGGTTAACAAATTCACTAAGATAGTATAATTCTCTGCCCCAATCATGACTAACAGAATAGCTTTCATCTTCTCGTGCACTGCTGATTCCTTATTTGTGAATTTGCACACCTGCTGGGAGTTCATTGACATCATTAGCTCTAAAAAACATTTGCAATCTTTCACAGTAGGATCTAAACAATTCCTTATTCTCATCAAAGGCTTCAAATTACTGGCATAAATCGTTGTCACATTCCTATTGCCTTCTTAGCTTAAGAGCCGTTAATCAATAATCTTGTATTGCTTTTCAATGACTAACTGGCTTCCCACAAGCTCTTTTTGTCAGTTCATCACTGTTCAGTACTCACAAAAAAAATGAATGGTTCTACCACCCTCATTCGGGAATCACACTGCCGGTATATCTTCTTGCTGTGCTCCACTTGCATTTACCTTCTCATAAAAGGAAATTCCACCAACATTTTCTTTTTGAAGAAACTTCCATTCTCGTCGCCATTTTGTAATGTAGTTGGTTCATGGGTTCCTTGGTTAAGAATTCATAGTGTTATGTCCTTGGATGATCTGATAATGATTCCACGAGGCAATGTGTTTTTCTTGAACTGTAGTGACCTTAGTCTTTTATTGATAACTCCATAGTGAGGATCACACCTGGTGGCCTGCCTTTTATACTAGGCCAGGCACACCTGTACAGGTAATCTGCTAGTCTCCTACTGCTGTGCCCTCTGGTGGCACACCTTGTGAAAGTATAAACAGTAGCCATGTAGGATACATGACATCACTCTCCCCCAAGCTTTTAGTGCAAATCGCCTCTGCATTGACTATGCTCTGGGCTTAGCTGTGTCTAGCTGACCCTTGGTGGGTCATTTCAATCTTGGGTGAGTGGTTGGTGTTTCGTTGGTAGTAGAGCACTGGTGGTGCTGTTTGTCTGTGTCCCTGACCACTCCATTCCGCCCCCCCCCCACATATAGATTATGCCGGAGGCTCATTTCATTCATGTACATTCAAGTCCAAAAAAACAAGTTTGCATTATATTTGTGGTTCAGTTGTGAGACAAGTACATTAGACTGGTGAGATACATTATCGATATGTACTGGGGATTGGTAACCAGTGCGTAAGGACAAGCTAGTGCCAGGACTGCTGGATGGTGTCCAGGTAGTCTGGTGGTGGCGCGGTGCCCAGTGCTGGCAGTGGGAACCCGGTTGGCTCAAGTTGCCTGCTCTCAGGGCTGTTGCCGTTGCTCCTAGTGTCGGACAGGTTCACAGATACCTGTGCCCTCCCTGTCCTTTCTTTGTGCCCTGGGTCACTGCTGCTGCCTGAGGAGCTGTCGTCTAGCAGTGCCCATGGAACTGCTGACTCGCTTGCCTGGGTGTTGTTTGGTTTGGGATCCTGGCTGGTCCCGGTCCTCTTTTGGAGAACTGTTGCGGGTGACCCTTTGTTCCCGGGTCTGGCCTTGATGGCGATGGTGTCTGGGGGCTGCGCCTTAGCAGAGCTCGTGGCGGTTGGTGCCATCGGGTGCCTGAGAGACGGAGCCGATCAGGTGCAGGGTATCGATACCGGTGCCATTGCCCTCCTGAGATCGCCTGCTCTGCAGTTCGTGTATATTGGCTGCATGTGGCCACACTCCATGGTGCATAACTCTGGTCCCAGGGACGTAGTCTACAGCGTTGGGTAGCTTGCTGGACCTATGTACTCCCAATGGATGTTTGCCCACTGCATTGGCAGTGTGCAGTTGAACTCCTACATCGCATGTTTCATTACTTATTGTGAATACCCTGTAGCTCCGATCGCGATTGCGCGACTTTTCCTTGCTTGTTGCATGTACACAACTCTGATCATCAATTACACATTTTACATGATCACAATCGTGCAACTTTTCCTTGCTTATTGCATGTACGCAACTCTGATCATCAATTACACATTTTACCTGATCGCAATCGTGCGACTTTTCCTTGCATATTGCATGTACACAACTCTGATCATCAATTACACATTTTACTTATCACAATCGCGCAACTTTTCCTTGCATATTTCATGTACACAACTTTGATCATCAGTTACACATTTTACCTCTAACTCACAGTTGCTATTACAGGCAACTCTCGATTATCCGTACACAGATCTAATGGAGAACCCGCTGCAACGGCACTTTTAAAATCTGTGATTCTGTCCCGTGTACAGCTGCACACGACCATTAAACCCACGCGACACAGTCCTGCGCTGACCACTTTATGCACCTGTACGCCACTGAGGGTGCCGCCCGACCTCGGGGGCAAGTAAAGCCGAGTCTCATTCGACCTCCAGCGGTTGAAGCCATTTTACCTTTCAGCCACACTGCTGGGCCTGATCGCGGCACTAGCGGGGAATGAGCTCAGGTTTCTAGGCAGGATCTGGGGACCCTGCATGCTGGCACCATCCGGCTTGTCTGTGCTCTTTCTCTGCAGGCCGATGACTGCCGAAGGATTGGGGATTAGGCTCGTCGAGTTGGTGTTCTAACTATTTTCAACATTGATTTGAGGGAGGGGTCGTTGACTCCAGCAAGTTAATCTGGCATTAATGTATAAAGTTGGGCCCCAAACATTCTCAGCAAGTACGTACGTGCACTTGCCCTAGCTGCAAAATTGTTTACCCGGAATAGCCCGATTCCCGAGGGCCCTGGATAATCGAGAGTTGCCTGTACATTGCTTGAGTGTGTGGAACTGTCCCTTTAAGTGTGGTGGGTTGCTGGGCTCCTTTAAGAGAGCCTTGCTATCTTTACCCCAATCCTCTTCTCCGTTTGGTGCCACGTGTTGCTCCATCAGCGCTGCACCTCATGGTCTGGCCGCCGCCATCTTTTTCGTCAGCGCATCACCTCGTGGTTCTTTCCTCCATCCATGATGTCGACTGCGGTGATCCTCTTCATCCCGGGTTCTGCCACTGAAGCTGGGGAGTCGCCTTTGGATCCGATTTTCTTCCTCCGGAGTCCTGCCACTGGAGCCTGGAAGGTGCCCTCGGGTCGTCCCAGCTGGATCACCTCCACGCAGTCGTGCTGAGTGGTCTGTGCTTCAGGTGCTGTGCTGGTTTGCTCTCTGGTGCCAGATCTACCCTCAGGTGAGGGCTTGCTTTGCCTCTGAGCGCAGAGGACATTAATTGCTGGAGGGGTGAAGTCTTCCCACTTCCAATGGATCATCTCCATCCACCTTCTTTCAAGTAGCATTGGAATATCACCTGCAACAACCCACAGAGGTAACTTGTGCACCGCACCATCATGGAGTATCTTTACATCCGCACTACCAACGACTGGGATAAGTTAATCGGTGTAGGTGCGCAGCTTTGCCTGAACCGGGACCAACTTGGGTCGTTCAGCTTGATTGTCCCATAGCCTCGCAAAGGCTTCTTGATTCATTACTGATTGGCTCGCTCCCGTGTCCACTTCCATGAAGACTGGAACACCATCTATCTTGAATTCCATCCTCAACGGGGAACACTCGGTGGTGCAGGTCAACATGCTATATACCTGGTCGTGGGGCTGAGCTGCCTCTCTGCCTATCGTTTCATAATCTGCGCTGGATTCATGGCCATCAGCAGACTCTTCATCGACACAGTGAGTCATATTTCTCTTACACATTCGCTGGAGGTGGCCCTTTGTGCTGCAGCCTTTGCATACATAGTCTTTAAAACGGCACTGGTGAGCCCTGTGATTCCCTCCACAATGCCAGCATGGAGGTACTCGGTTACCCCCCCCCCTCGGCGGACTCTGAGTTAAGGGACTAAGGGGCCTCTTCTCTCTTCCCTGAGAAGGTTCACGTTCTACAGTCCAGCCTCTAAAAGGCGCCACTCTGTGTACAGTACTTGCTGGGTTTGAGTCCTGAGGATGAGTCATCTGCCTAGAACCACAGGTCGAGGCTCACAGAGATGGCCTTCTGCAGTGTGACTGTGGTATTCGCTGACAGCTTATGAAGAAGGCCCTCATGGCTGATTCCAATGACAAAAATATCCCGCAGCGCTTCGGTGAGGTTGTCGCCGAAATCACACAGCCTCCTGAGGTCTGCAGCGTATTTTGCATTTTCCTGGCCTTTGGGCCGTCAGTGGGTGTAGAATCGGTGTCTGGCTGTGAGGATGCTCTCCTTGGGCTTGAGTTGCTCATGGATTAGTGTTACGAGCTCCTCGTATGTCTTAGTCATTGTCTTTGCTGGTGCCAGCAAGTCCCTGACGAGACCATAGACGGTGGGCCCACAACTAGTTAGCAGGATAGCTCTGCGCTTGCCAGCCAGTTTGGCCAGGTTGTCTCCTGCCAGGTCATTTGCTGTGAAGAAATGGTCGAGCCTCTCCACAAAGGCGTGCCAATCATCACCATCGCCGAACTGCTGCAACGTACCAAGGGTAGCCATTTTCGCATGAAAGTCGGTAATCTCGTTGCCAATTGTTATATCCTTGGATGCTATGATAATGATTCCATGAGGCAATGTATTGTACTTGAACTGTAGTGGCCCTTAGTCCTTTATTGATAACTCAGAGTGAGGATCACATCTGGTGGCCTGCATTTTAAACAAGCACACTCACAGGTGAATACATTACAGTTGCACCACCGAGGAACCTACAATTGCTGGGGCAGAGTTATGCTATTTGCCGACCAACTGCTCAGCAATTATGGACGAAATTCTTACAATTGCTGAAAGCAAGCATAGGAGCCTAAGTTCCTATTCACTTAAGAAATGACTACAACTCTTTTCATTGCAAAACAAATAAATGATTAGTTCAAGTGCCCCCTGAATAAAGCGGCGGGGGGGGGGGGGGGGTGCGGGGCGGGGAGGGAGAACACGCCAAACATTTTTCAAGGCCCTTTTTTTTGTGGTTTTTTTTTGTGTTTTTTTGGCATTAAAACCATAAATGATACAAGTGCCCCCTGTCTAAAAGGTGGGGGACACTAAAACCGGCAATAAAACAAATTAAACTTTAAAACGTATAAAATTAAATTAAAATTTGGTTGCCGGTAGTGATGATGCACTCCAGTCCCTCCGGCACCTACCTCTCGCAGAAGGCCGCAAGCGTACCGGTGGACACCGCGTGCTCTATCTCCAGGGATACCCTGGCTCGGATGTAAGCGCGGAAGAGAGGCAGGCAGTCATGCTGAACGACTGCCTCGATCGCCCGTTGCCTGGACCGGCTGATGGCCACCTTGGCCGTGCCCAGGAGCAGTCCTACGAGGAGGCCCTCGGACCTACTCGGTCCCCTCTGCACAGAGTTCCCAAAGATCAGGAGTGAAGGGTTAATCGTGGTAGTGCAAGATTACTGTGCTTGTATTTATGTAATTAATGACAGAATGAGATAGGCCATTGCGAAAAGGTCACAAGACGATGAGCAAGAAAGAAACCAATAACACCAGACACTGGCCAAAGACAAGGAAGTAAGCCCGGACAAAGGTGAAAAATATAATTGTTGAGTAAGACCTTTTCGCAATGACAGATGGATAAGCAGTGACGTGTGACCTTTGCGGTTTATGGCTTTAAATACTCATTTATTGTAATCTCAAATTGAGTTGTAAGCTTTTGCAGGTGCCCTGGATCCTTGTATGTAATAAACTGTGTGTTTTCGAACCCTCTAACATAGCCTCGGAGTAGATTTATTTCTACCTCGAGGTTTTCCCCCAACAGTTTTGGCGCTGCGAGCAGGGTGTATCGGTAAGCCCTCCTGACCGAGACTTGAAAGTACAGGGATAAGGTTGGATTTCACGACATCCCAGAAATTGGAACGTTGAACCAGCAGGCGTGAGGCTACCGGACACCCAACGAACAAGCGAGACTCGGAGAGGTTTGATAACAGACATAGTGAGTAGAAATAAAGTAGATTATAAGTAAGATAAGTGGTGTGTAAGAGAAACGTGTGTCCCCGTCATTTCAATTGTCACAAACTATCTCAATCACCTAACTTGAGCCGGAAGTGAGAGGGCAAAATGCCCCACGTGATGGCCAAGGATTAAGGTCGAAGGGAACACCGGGAGGACAAAGTGATGGTGGAAACCTGTTAGTGACTGTGTGATACGCATGAAATGGTGTGAGAGTTGAGGGATAATCCCATCGCAATAAATAAGTGATGGAGTAGAAGAAGGCCCGTGTGAAGAGACTCATTCGCAGAGGAAGCGAGGGAAGGTCAGATCACATAATGGCGTCAGGGGAAGACCTTGAATGGGGGCTGGGAGGGTCTCTTAGTAGATTCTATGCAGACGATCAGAAGAGCTTAATAAATAAAATGATTAAAGACGGGCGGGATCCCTCGGCTGTCCCCAAGGAGCAAAAGAGTTGGTGGGAGAAACAGATACAGAAAAAGGCAAAGAAAGCCGGAGTACTTTTAGTATATCAGTTATGTGAGTTACAAAGTAAAACCAAACAATTAGTAGAGAAAAGTAAGGAGATGGAAGCCGAGAATAAGAAATGGAGAGAGCGGTATGAACAAACTGGCAAGTGGGGTGGATCAGATTATGACCTCCCTCCGACTTATGTTGCCGCAGTAACGGCCTCGGCTCCTCCCTTTGATGAGGAGACCGAGATGGAAGGGTCAAATTCAGTAAATACAGAAAGGGCAGCCCCTCTTAGGGTAACCCACTGCGTACAGGGAGGGAACCCCCGATATCAATACTATACTTTCACCCCGACAGAAAAACAAATGGTGAATCAGGATTTGGGGAGTCTGCTACCACGGAAGAGAAATGTAGAATTTTGGCAAAAGTTAGAAGAATTGTATGAGACCCACGATATGCATGAGTGAGATGTCCACCAAATAGTTCGGGCTAAGTGTCCAAAGGACCGGTGGACAGGGCTAGCACCCCCTCACAGTGACGGCACATGGATACCTGCCGTGGGTGCCACAAGGGCACAATGGGACGCTGCCAGAACAGGGTTCGTCCAGGCTGTACAGGCCTTAATGGGAGCATCCACTCCAAATCCCGCCAGAAAAAGGGAGAAAACGCCAATGACTATAGAGAGAGGTTATGGGTCCAATACCAAGAATCCACGGGACAGACGGCCCCGAACAGAGACGACCCAGTCTTTGTGAAAATGTTTAAGGACAGCCTTTCGGCCGACCATCAAAAGATCTTAAAAATGGGGTTGGTAGTCGTGGACACCTATGACCAAGCTGTCCAGTGGGCATGCCACCTTAACTCTGGGGGAATAAAACAAGAAGTGGCCGCAGCTAAGAGTAGTAAGAGTGCGGGCCGAGGGGAATGCTACAACTGTGGCAAGACAGGTCATTTTGCCGCCGACTGCAGGGACCCCAAAAGACCAGCCGTCCGATGTGACAATTGCGGGAAAAAGGGACATGCCACTGATAAATGTTGGCCGCCCAAGGAGAAAAGAAATAGTCAGTCAGGCCTTAGAATAGAGGAGATGTGAACCAACAACAGCTAATCACAGCGCTGAGGGACTTAGGAAGAGACTGAAGGCCAGCGGCCCCCGTTGGGCAAGGAGAGGATCCACGTATTCACATAACAGCGCTGTTCAGGGGCCGGCAGTGTGATATGTTAGTGGATACCGGAGCCTCGGTATCTATGATAGATATTCCCTTACACACAACTAAACATGTCGTCTATATAACTGGCGTGGGAGGATCTGCCACCAAAGCCCACCAGAGTGAAATTATTCTATTGGAGATAGCCGGTATTCTGATCCCGGCACAATTTTATGTATGCCTAAATGCAGAAGGGACCATATTGGGGATCGACCTCCTGGAACAGTTAGGGGCAATAATAGACCCACAGAATAAGAGAATAGTTTGAAGGCAAAATCACGACCATCGGGGAACAGACTAATTTGCACAATCACGCAAAGGTTGGAAGTGTGCAACTTCTCACCCGAGATTGGGATATAGCAGGAGACTACGGCCCATTATGCGAACAAACGAGGGAAGTGTGGGCTCAATCAAAGCAGGATTGTGGGCTGGTAAAAACCAAGCCAGTGATCATTTCTGGGCCCGAACACCCTCCTCATAAGCAACACCCCATTAAACCTGAAGCCCGAGAGGCCGTAAAACAAATAGTGCAGGACCTCTTGTGGAGTGGTGTCCTTCGGGAAGCCGAAAGCACAATGAACTCGCCAACCTGGCCTGCAAAGAAACCAGATGGGTTATATCGATAGATCATAGACTATACGACGTTAAATTAAAAAAAAGTAGCTCCCTGCCAGCACCCCATCGTAGCAAGCCCAGTGACCATATTTAATGGACTGAAACTAGAACATAAAATATTCACCATCTTAGATATAGCTAATGGATTTTGGTCCATACCATTAGCCCAGGAATCCCAAGATAAATTCACATTCACGGTTAGGAATAGACAGTACACTTGGACACGAGTGCCCCAGGGTTTTCACAACAGCCCGGCCATATTTCACCGAACTATGAGTCGAGCCTTGGAGACCGTAGATTTAGCCCCCTACCTAAGTACCATCCTCCAATATGTGGACGATCTGTTGATTGCCTCAGAGGACGAGAGAGGACATATGGGGGCTCTAATAGAAACCCTTAAAGAAAGCGGGATTTAAGGTAAACCCCAAGAAAACTCAGATCGGATTGAAGGAGGTAAAGTACTTGGGACACCAACTGTCGGAGGGGACAAAAACAATGCCCCACGACAGAAAGGAAGCAATTCGCATTATGCCCCGACTGAAAACGGTCCGAGGAGTGCATAAGATATTAGGACTTGTGGAAGAAAGAATCTATGAATCTATGGCTTATGGTAAAGGGAAGGGTTAAATTCTGTTTTTGCTATATTTGAAGAAATAATAGGACCAGAACAACACCCACACTTTTTAGCCTTGAAACTTAGAAATGTAATTAAATGACTATCTGGTATTAAAAGGGAGTCTCCTGATATTCTGCTTATCAGACTGTGAACAGGGAGAAATTATGCAAGGACAGATAGAGTGTGTGCCTCCCGAGACGACCCTTGTACTCACGGAACTAATGAATAGGATTCCTTTTCTCTTTCTGTATTCTATTTCTGTATAAAGATAGGGACAATTTGCTTGTAGAGCAGAGCCTTGGTACGGTCCAAGCAGGCTCTCCGAGATATCTCGCTATTTTTTAATAAAATTCTCTCGAAGTGCAATTCTGAAAGTGTCGAGGAAATTTCTAAGTTAAATTAACTCAGCCGCAGGCGTTCAGAGTTGCGCTTCGAGAGAATTTTATTTCTAAAACTAACAAGATATCTCGGAGAGCTTGCTTAGTCCACACCAAGGCAGAACTCTGAATTTTACAGGCAACTTCGCTCTATCTTTATACAGTTGAAACAGGAATTTTATCTGCAACTCGCCACACATAAACATTATTCATACATTTCGTGAGCACAAAGGTCATTGTATCTATTATACATGAGCATTATTCATACGAAACTGTGAGTACAAAGTTCACCCCGGTAGGCACACTTTATCTGTTTCTTGCATAGTTTCTCTTTGTCCCTATGCTGATAAGCAAGGTATCTGGAAACTCATGCAAAGACCAGACAGTCATGTATATACAACATTCTGTTCTTTGAGGCTGATAAGTTTCGGTAAACACCAGATAGTCATGTATATACAACATTCTGTTCATTGAGGCTGATAAGTTTCGGTAATTTTCTCTAGCTCCGTGAATTCTACAGAATCAGCAAAAGCGAACTTAACCCTTCCTTTAACCTAGGACATGGATTGTTTTCTTCTACAACTCCTTCCTTGTTGATCTTTTCCAGATCAACACGGTTTCATATTCTTTTCATGTTTAAAAGGGGGTTCATACCCTTCAGGGTAGGGTCGCATTTCAAGGCATTTTTCCTCGTCGTAATCATCTATATTTTCTTCTATGCGATTTAACCTTTCTTTTATGAACACACTTTTTCTTTCCACGCGGGATACTAGTTCTATTACTTGACCAATTAATTTTTTCAATTTCATCCACATTGCACAAATGATTATCAACAACGCAAGCATAACTGCACCCAAGATTACTATGGGGTGTATGGCCAGTTTCAATACGGCTGAGGCCCTGGGGGACCATCCGTAAAACACATCCCACCAGTGGTGTACTGTTAAGGAGGTGACTTCATCTGCGATTCTTACTAGTTGTCCCTTCCTGTAAGCCATTTCGATTCTGAATTTGCTTGTCATTACGTATCAAATTGTGCAGTCTGGTCAAATTAATTATAGGGGGTAGGGGGTCAATCCTATGCACAGACAGGTATTTTTCTACATTTTGCCACTGCCCAAAGGTATAAGTTCTTTTTTCTTCAGGGTCATGCAAGGTGTATACTCCTCTCACGCATGTATTAATGGGGGGCCTATATAGAATTCCATCCAGATAGACAGATTTGCTTCCTGTCACACAGATTTCATTCGGTCCAATTTCTGCAATCTCAGTGTCATTTGTTGGCTTTAATTCCCATTTACATACTCCAATGGAGTGCTGCAGTGAGCATGGTTCGTGTATGGCGGTCTGATAGGGACATACCATTCCGAATGGCCACCTAGCACATCCCCTCTGGTGATGTGTCATATTCTTCTCATCGACCCAATCTCCTTTAAATTCTGAGTACCAGAAGTTCTGTCCAAACAGCTGGGGCATTACTTGGAACTGACACCAAATTTCTTTTCGTGTCTTACTTACTATCTCCATAGTAACGTTACATCCTTTTGAATTACAACTGGTATATCTTTTTTGAGGGTTAATGGTTAAATTAAGAAGCTTATCCCTTTTGTTAATTTCCAGCAACCTTTCCCATGTGTTAGCATGGAAGGATAATATTTTCTTTTCTAACTCGGCTCTTAATAGCTGTCTGATCATTTCTTTAAACAGGCAATGGGTGTACTTGTTTACTCCCTGTTGTTCTTTCATTAGTTTCTCTATTTCCTTCTCTATCCCTTCATTCTGTTCCCAGGTCATTTCATTTATGACGTAACCTGATTGCCTTGCTGCCTTGCACTATTACTGCTTTCCCATACCATATTTCCCTTCCATACTCTTCCTTCTTTCAGTATACCTAACGTCCATTTATAATTTTTACAAGAGTCCCTTCCCATTAAGTCATTACAATAACAACACGTCCACACGATAGTAACAGTGGGCCAAATAATAAAGGCCCAAACTGGCACACAAATGAGCTCTGACATCCGTTCCTGAACTTTTGGGCAGTACTTTCAAGTCCAAATATTTAATTTAGTACAAGAGCAGGTACAGTTCCTCAGCGAGAAGATGGCCTTTTCCTTAGTCAGGCAATCGTAGTACGTCCTGGTTCAATGCCTTTTCTTTTGTCTGTATTTCGTTGGGAAAATAATATTTACAACGGGTTGCATGCACCCAATTTGGATGCTTTTCCAACTTCAGCATGGTTCGTGTTGTGAGAATTATCTGATATGGTCCTTTCCACCTAGGAGAAAAGGATTCTTTGTTTAATGTTTTTACCAACACTTGGTCTCCAGGCCTAAAAGGGTGCATATTTCCTTCCGACGGGGGCACCTGTGTCTGCTTTATTTGTTCATGCAGACTCCTTGCTATTTCACACATGGCCTGAGCATACTTTAGTGATTTTTCATCATTCCAAATTAATGCTATTTTTTCAACCAACAATGGTGGCTTTATGCCGGTAGGCATTGGTCTTCCCAACAAGGCTTCATGTGGTGTCAAACCAGTATTTTGGTTTCTTTGGTTTCTCATTGTATACAGTACCAATGGTAAGGCATCTGGCCATTTTAATCCTGTTTCCTGACATACCTTGGTGAGGGTAGATTTAAGAAGTTGGATGTCAAGTGTCTGTGGAAGGGAGACTGAGACTGCTTGAAGGCAGTTTGCCTGTGCCGAAGCGGCCTGTTTGGCTGCCTCGTCAGCCCTCCTATTTCCTACTGATACTTCATCCTCACCGGTTGTGTGAGCTGCACATTTGATAACGGCTACCTTACTTGGCAACTGAATGGCGTCTAATAGATTAAGCACCAGTTGAGAGTGCTTAATATGCTTTCCTCCAGAGGTGATAAAGCCTCTGTTTTTCCATAGTTGCCCAAAATCATGGACCACACCAAATGCATACCTAGAATCAGTATAGATATTGGCAGTTTGATCTTTTGCTATTATACAAGCTCTGGTGAGGGCAAACAATTCAGCAGCCTGAGCCGAGGTTCCGGGAGGCAGGGCAAATGCTTCAACCATTTCATGGGGGTTTACAATTGCATAGCCTGCCAAAAGTAAATCATCTGACGGCCTGTACGACGATCCATCTGTATACAGAATGAGATCAGGATTGTCCGTAGGTTCTGTGAGCAAGTCTGGTCTTGGTAAGGTGGCTACTTGCACTGTTAATAGACAATCATGCTGGTCTGGATCTTCTATGTCAGGAGTAGGAAGGAAAGTGGCTGGGTTTACTACCGGTGCGCGCCGAAAGGTGTAATTAGAGTGTGACAGTAGTAATATTTCATAACCTGTTCATCTAGATGCTGTAAAGTGTTGTGTGGCAGCGGAATTCAACAGTAATAACACAGCGTGGGCTGTTATGACAGTACATGGATAGTCCAAAACAATAGGTACCGACTTTTCCACCATCACCGCGGTAGCTGCTACAGCGCGTAGACATGCTGGCATTCCCCTTACCACTGGAGGCAGCAAAACCGAATAATAAGCCACTGGTCTATTTCCCCCACCGTGTTCTTGGGTCAGTACGGCTGTTGCAAATCCTTCTTTTTCATTCACATACATTTGAAAAGGTTTTCCATAATTCGGAAGTCCCAACGCTAGGGCATTAGTGATCGCTTTCTTTAACTGTTTAAATGCTTCTTCTCTCTCAGGGGTCCATTCCACCTTGGGTGGGGCATCATTTAGAGCAGCTGATCTTAGGACTGCATCCCATTCCCGATAATCAGGGATCCATTGTCTACAGTACCCAACCATCCCCAAAAATGACAAGATATCCTTCTTTGTCTTTGGTATGGTGGCTCTTTGAATTATCTGAATTCTTTCTGGTCCTAGCTGCCTTTGCCCATGAGATATGATAAAACCCAGGTACTGGACTTGAGTCTGACAAAACTGTAACTTTTGTAACGACACTCGGTGCCCTCTTTCACACAGGTGTTGTAATAGTTTCAGGGAGTCTTGCATACACCTATATCCGTGGCTGGAAGCCACAAGCAAGTCGTCCGCATACTGCAGCAGTACGGACTGGTCTGATAAGGTACAGTCTTCGAGGTCTCTCTTTACTGCTGCTGCATATACGGCGGGGCTTTCTGTATACCCTTGGGGCAACCTGGTCCAGGTGTACTACTGTTTCTTGTAGGTGAAGGCAAACAGATACTGACTCTCCTGACTTAGTGGGATGGAAAAAAAGGCTGAACACAGATCTACCACCATAAAGACAGTTGCTGTTGGTGGGATAGCAGATAGTATAATGTTGGTGTCTGGCACCACAGGGGTGATAGGGACTACTATCTTGTTAATAACTCTCAGATCTTGCACAAATCTCCACTCATTCGGCCTATTAACCTTTGGTATGGGCAGTATCGGAGTGTTACACGGGCTCTGTGTCTTTTCTAGAACTCCTTGTTCCAACAATGCAGAAATGACTGGCTTTATCCCATCTTCTGCCTCTGGAGGCAGTCTGTACTGCTTAATGCTTGGTAACACGGCGTTCTTTATCAGCTGTACCCGATGGGGTACTGCAGAATGTACTTGCCCAACATGATTCTTATGTTTTGCCCAAAGTTCCGAAGATACTTGATTCAATGCCATTGGCAGCTTAGGGCTTGGTTGTTCAGGGGGCTGCTGTTTTTTAAAAGTGGAGGCATAACTTTTACCTTTCCACTGGAGAATCCCCCTGGTGCGGGCGATAAATTCTATCTGAACATTCTGTCATTCTATTACTGCCCAAGGCCGATAGCCTGGTTGCTGTTTCTCCTTTTCAATTTCTACAATCATCGGACCCATATATTTGGGTTTCGCTGGCGGTTTTACAGCCAATGTCAGATGGGGTGTCGAGTTCTCTTCTTTAAACCGCTTCTGCTGTAAGGATGTCAAATTCATGGCTACCCCGAATCCTTCTGGTCCGAAATAAATGCGGGGTGTAGCTTCTATTATTTCTTCTTTATTTAGAAAGGGCTGTATTAAGCACTGGTAAGTTTCAGCTTTTTGTCGAGTGTACCAGGCTGTACAGTGAAGCTGAACTGCCTCAAAGTTTGTTAAAATTATATACATCAATTCTTCGGTATTAGAGTCGAATTTAGCTTTGTATAATTTCATGTATCAAAGGGGAATAGGAGTTGCCATTCAACTGCCAATAATAGAGGGTAGCCTTTTCTTCGTTATCTTCCCTCTTTTCTCCCTCAATCCCCTTGAGAAACTGAGGGATTTTATTAGGTGGGAGTTCCATGAACATTCCCTCCTGTGTACAATAAATTGTGGCTCCTAGTTTGCATAAAGTCTGCCTTCCTAATAAAGGGAGAGGCGCTGTTTTAGAGACTATCAAAGCCTCGTCATTAACTTGTTGTTTTGGCCTTATTGTCTTTATAGGTGAATAGTCCCTCCCTATCCATATTGGCTAGTACTGTAATTGTCTCTTTCCAACTTTTTCCTTGCCAGTCCAAAACCTTTATTTTATAGGTTCTCGCGTGTTGTGGCAACATACAATTTAACAAGGTTTGTACTGCCAAAGGTTAATTTTGATCCATAGATATTCCTGCATGTTCATCCCAACTATTTCTCCATCTGCCTGCGAAGTCTATCATTGATTCTTCCGCCTTCTGCAAGCAGCAGGTGACTTCCCCTATATCTCCGTGCTTTTTAGCTCCCTTTAATATGGCATCCTTGCCCCTGTGTTGCAACCAATTTCTCCCGGGACTCATTTCCTTCTTCCTCATCATTTTTTCGCCAATCTCCATTTTCGCTGGCGGGTATAGGGAACATATCTTTTACCCCCTGCCAGGAAGACCCATAGGCCGCTTGCAATAATAATTTAACATCTCCTGGGAGTGGATTGTAAATTGTACATGTCTGCTCAAGCCAGTTGTGAAAAGCTATTGGTCTTTTTACCGGATTCGGGACGGCCGAGATCATATCTCTGGCTTCTCCGGGAGATCAGGGTTTCAGGACTGCTGTAGTTCCTACCATTACCCTAGGATTTTGGCCGACGGAGGTTTGGGAAGTAGAGTCGGCGGCTTCTTTTGCTGTTTGTTGCCTTGTTTGGTGAGGACCTCTCCTCCCTGTGTCCTGGTTTGCTACCCCTCCCTCTACTGCTTCGGCTTCCCCTGATCCTGATGCTCCCGGATCTCCTCCACCGGGTCCTCCATTAGGTGGCTGATCCAGAGGGGCTGCTAGTTCCTTCGGAGCTTGATTTCTATGGGCCACAATTACTTCTATCATTTCCTGCCAACTATCTTGTTTTGGGGGTTCTATATGGGGGTAAAGTCCTACTGCTGGTGCTGAAGGGATAGGAAAACCCGGAGGACTGTAAGGGGGAGGTTTTCCACCTTTTCCTTTTTCTTTTTCTTCCGGTTTACTTTTGGGGGGTTGATGCCTTTTGGCAACCTCTGTCCATTTTTTAAAACAGTTTTCCATGTAGTCCTTATCCCAAGTAGGATCTCCCCCTCCTTCTTTGGTTACTTTTCTCCATTCCTCTATCAAGGATAACTTAAAACTTCCTCCATATGGCCAATCCCCATCAGACCAATCATACAAATTGCTGCTAAACGTTACCGCGTATCTGTCGTCTCCTGTTTCTTTAATTACAGTGTCCGCCGGCGAGCCGGGCGGCACAATGGGATCTCCTACCTTCTCTCGTTGCTTTACTACCTTACGGATTCTCTTCTCGGTTTGAGGATCTAATTTCATTTTTTCAGTCGAGGGATCGTCTTTCTTTCCTTTTCTAGGAGCTGGGCGCGAGCGCCCTGCTCGACTAGAGCCGTTTCCCATTCGTCCGGGTGTTATGTCCCACGATCCTTTCTGAAATGAGAGTTTAGGACACGCCTACAAAATATACAGTATTTTACAAAGCGCTCACCGGTGTTCTCTTTTCTGCTCAGCTCGGGGTCTCCTTTTGCCTTTTCGTTACTTTAGCTTCTTTACGGTAGCTACCTTATGCTTCAACCGCTCCCCTGGGGATTTTTGGCGGCTCGTCCTTCTTTTTAACTAGGACTGCCCAGGCACCTTTCTCCTTTCAGCTAGGAAGGTCCTTTAAAATTCCTCTTTTCTCTTTAAAAGTTAAATTTAGTTCTTTTGGATCTCGTTATCAGAGATCCTGCCGACTACGCCAGAAACTGTCGAGGAAATTTCTAAGTTAAATTAACTCAGGCGGAGGCATTCAGAGTTGCGCTTCGAGAGAATTTTATTTCTTAAACTAACGAGATATCTCGGAGAGCCTGCTTAGTCCACACCAAGGCAGAACTCTGAATTTTACAGGCAACTTCGCCCTATCTTTATACAGTTGAAACAGGAATTTTATCTGCAACTCGCCACACATAAACATTATTCATACATTTCGTGAGTACAAAGGTCATTGTATCTATTATACATGAGCATTATTCATACGAAACTGTGAGTACAAAGTTCACCCCGGTAGGCACACTTTATCTGTTTCTTGCATAGTTTCTCTTTGTCCCTATGCTGATAAGCAAGGTATCTGGAAACTCATGCAAAGACCAGACAGTCATGTATATACAACATTCTGTTCTTTGAGGTTGATAAGTTTCGGTAAACACCAGATAGTCATGTATATACAACATTCTGTTCATTGAGGCTGATAAGTTTCGGTAATTTTCTCTAGCTCCGTGAATTCTACAGACTCAGCAAAAGCGAACTTAACCCTTCCTTTAACCTAGGACATGGATTGTTTTCTTCTACAGAAAGTCTCCGTCTGAGTTAATTTAAGCTAAATATTTCCTCGACAGATTCTGGCGTAGTCAGGCAGGATCTCTAAAAAAAAACGAGATCCAAAAGAACTAAATTTAATTTTTTAAAAGAAAAGAGGAATTTTAATGACCTTCCTAGCTGAAAGGAGGAAGGTGCCTAGGCCATCCTAGCAAAAGGGGGACGGGCCGCCGAGATCCCCTGAAGGGTGAGGCATAGTTTAAGGTAGTTACCGTAAAGAAGCAAAAATAACAAAAAGGCAAAAGGAGACCCCAAACTGAGCAGAAAAGAGAACACCGGTGAGCGCTTTGTAAATTATTGTATATTTTGTAAGATTGTCCTAACTCTCATTTCAGAAAAGATCACGAGACGTTGCACCCGGAAGAATGGGAAACGGCTCTAGTCGAGCAGGGCGCTCGTGCCCAGCTCCTAGAAAAGGAAAGAAGGACGACCTCTCAACTGAAAGAATGAAAGTACATCCTAAAACTGAGAAAAGAATCCATAAGGTAGCAAAGCAACGAGAGAAGGTAGGAGATCCTATTGTGCCGCCTGGCTCGCCGGCGGACACTGTAATTAAAGAAACAGGAGACGACAGATACGCGGTAACGTTTAGTAGTGATTTGTACGGCTGGTCTGATGGGGATTGGCCATATGGAGGAAGTTTTAAATTGTCCTTAATTGAGGAATGGAGACAGACCACCAAAGATGGGGCAGGGGACCCCACTTGGGATAAAGACTATATGGAGAATTGTTTTAAAAAATGGACTGAGGTGGCAAAAAGGCACCAGCCCCCGAAAAATAAAAAGAAAGAGGAGGAGGGCAAGGAGAAGCCCCCTCCCACTTACAGCCCTCCGAGTGCCCCGGTTATGACCGCTTCCCCTGTCGGCTTATATCCCCGTCTTCCAACCACCAAGCCGGATGATTGGCAGGAAATAATAGAAATAGTGGCCGCCCAGCTAGATCAGGCCTCCAGGCAACGAGCCCACCCACAAGACCCACCAGAAGATGAAAATGGAGAAGGGGGGGCGGATGGAGGAATCGAGAATAACGACACCCAGGAATGAGTACCAGGACCACTGTGAGGCAGGCTGATTCCACCACTATCCCCCCGTTACAGGTCCCCGTGTAATGCTCGGAACAACTGCTGTTCTAAAGCCCTGGACACCGGGGGAGGCTCGGGATATGACATCAGCCGCCCCTAACCCTGTTAAGAAGCCAATAGCCTTTCACAACTGGCTTGAGCAAACCTGTACCATATATAACCCTCTCCCCGGAGATGTGAAATTATTACTGCAGGCAGCATATAGGTCCTCTTCAGGGGGTGAAAGACATGTTCCCTATACCCGCCGGCGAAAATGGGGATTGGCGGGAAGACAATGAGGAAGAAGGAAATGAGTCCCGGGAACATTGGTTGCAACACAGGGGCAAGGATGCCATATTAAAGGGAGCTAAAAAGCACGGAGATATAGGGGAAGTCACACGCTGTCTGCAGAAAGCAGAAGAATCAATGATAGATTTTGCAGGTAGATGGAAAAATAGTTGGGACGAACATGCAGGAATCCCGATGGATCAAAATGAACCCTTGGCAGTACAAACCTTGCTAAGTTGCATGTTGCCGCAACAAGCAAGAACATACAAAATTAAGGTCTTGGACTGGCAAGGAAAAAGTTGGAAAGAAACGATCACAGTACTGGCCAACATGGATAGGGAGGGACTATTCACCTATAAGGAAAACAAGGCTAAAACAGCAGGTCAGTACTATCAGCAAAAAGGAAGAGGACAAGCACAGAATAATAGAGGAGGATATGGGGGACGAGGACGAGGAAGAGGGAGAGGACAGTGGCCCCAAAGAGACCGCTCTCAAGATGAGTGTAGAAATTGCAGAAGAAAAGGGCATTGGGCTCGCGATTGCAGGTACCCCCCGAAACAGGGTGGAGGATTGCAAGGGGGTTTCCCCGAACCTCCACCTCCCTTGGCCCCTCAGTTTTCGTTCTCTAACCCCAACCCGCACCAATCAGCATAGGAATGCCCCGGAGGCTTAGTGGTACAGGCGCCAGCCCTCCGCCTATCAGCGGACATAGAAGAAAACCCTCTGGCAGTAGTAAAAGTAGGAGACACTTATGTGAAGTTCCTGGTGGATACCGGTGCTACTATGTCTTCTGTACCATCCTCTGTGGGATTACCTGTAAGCAACACCACCGTCTTAAGTATGGGTGTGGCCGGTATCCCCATGAAAGAATTTTTATCTGAACCTACCAATTGATAATTGAAGGACAACCAGTTAATGATGAGACTTTGATAGTCTCTAAAACAACACCTCTCCCTTTATTGGGAAGACAGACTTTGTGCAAACTAGGAGCCACAATTTATTGCACAAAGGAAGGAATGTACATGGAGCTCCCTCCAAATAATATTCATCAGTTCTTTAATGGGATTAAAGAAGAGAAAAGGGAGGATAACAAAGAAAAGGCTGCCCTCTATTGTTGGCAATTGAATGGCAATTTCTACTCCCCTTTGATACATGAAGTTATACAAAATTGATCCCAATACTGAAGAATTGATGTATATAATTTTGACAAGCTTTGAGGCAGTTCAGCTTCACTGTACAGCCTGGTACACTCGACAAAGAGCTGAAACTTACCAGTGTCTGGTACAATCCTTTTTGAACAAAGAAGAAATAATAGAGGCTACGCCCCACATTTATTTTGGACCCGAAGGATTGGGGGTAGCCATTGACTTGACACCCTTACAGCAGCAGCGGTATAGAGAAGTGAACTCGATACCCCATCTGACATTGGCTGTAAAACCGCCAGCGAAACCTAAAGATATGGGTCCGATGATTGTAGGAATAGAAAAAGAAAAACAGCAACAAGGCTATCAACCTTGGGCAGTAATAAAACTGCAAAATGTTCAGATAGACTTTATCACTCACAACAGGGGGATTCTCCAGTGGAAAGGTAAAAATCATGCCTCCACTTTTGAAAAACAGCAACCCCCGGAACAACCAAGCCCTAAGCTGCCAATGGCATTGAATCAAGTATCTTCTGAACTTTGGGCAAAGCATAAGAATCATGTTGGGCAAGTTCATTCTGCAGTACCCCATCGGGTACAATTGATAAAGAACACCGTATTACCAAGCATTAGGCAGTACAGACTGCCTCCAGAGGCAGAAAATGGGATAGAGCCAGTCATTTCTGCATTGTTGGAACAAGGAGTTTTAAAAAAGACACAGAGCCCATGTAACACTCCGATACTGCCCATACCAAAGGTTAATAGGCCGAATGAATAGAGATTTGTGCAAGATCTGAGAGCTATTAATAAGATAGTAGTCCCTATCACCCCTGTGGTACCGGACACCAACATTATACTATCTGCTATACCACCAACAGCAACTGTCTTTACTGTGATAGACCTGTGTTCAGCTTTTTTCTCCATCCCGTTAAATCAAGAAAGTCAGTATCTGTTTGCTTTCACCCACAAGAAGCAGCAGTACACATGGACCAGATTGCCCCAAGGATACACCGAAAGCCCCGCAGTATATGCAGCAGCCGTAAAAAGGGACCTTGAAGACTGTTCATTATCAGACCAGTCTGTGCTGTTGCAGTATGCGGACGATTTGCTTGTGGCTTCTAGCCACGGATACAGGTGCATGCAAGACTCCCTGAAACTGTTACAGCACCTATGTGAAAGAGGGCACCGAGTGTCGTTACAAAAGTTACAATTTTGTCAGACTCAAGTCCAGTACCTGGGTTTTCACATATCTCAAGAGCAGAGGCAGCTAGGACCAGAAAGAATTCAGACAATTCAAAGTGCCACCATACCAAAGACAAAGAAGGGTATCTTGTCATTTTTGGGGATGGTTGGGTACTGTAGACAATGGATCCCCGATTATCGAGAATGGGATGTGGTCCTAAGATCAGCTGCCCTAAATGATGCCCCACCCAAGGTGGAGTGGACCCCAGAGAGAGAGGAGGCATTTAAACAGTTAAAGAAAGCCATTACTAATGCTCCGGCGTTGGGACTTCCAAATTATGGTAAACCTTTTCAGATGTATGTGAACGAGAAAGAAGGATTCGCAACCGCAGTACTAACCCAAGAACATGGTGGGGGAAATAGACCAGTTGCTTATTATTCGGTTTTGCTGCCTCCAGTAGTAAGGGGAATGCCAGCATGTCTACGTGCTGTAGCTGCTACTGCGGTCATGGTGGAGAAGTCGGTCCCTATTGTTTTGGATTATCCATGTACTGTCATTACAGCCCATGCTGTGTTATTACTTTTGAATTCAGCTGCCACACAACACTTTACAGCATCAAGAAGAACAGGTTATGAAGTATTACTGCTGTCCCACCCTAACTATACCTTTCGACGTGCACCAGTAGTGAACCCAGCCACCTTTCTTCCTACTAAAGAAGTAGAGGATCCAGACCAGCATGATTGTCTGTTAACGGTGGAAATAGCCACCTTACCAAGACCAGATTTGCTCACAGAGCCCATGGGCAATCCTGATCTTATTCTCTATACGAATGGATCATCGTACAGGCCGTCGGATGACTTGCTGTTGGCAGGCTATGCTATTGTAAACCCCCACGAAACTGTTGAAGCATTCGCCCTGCCTCCCGGAACCTCGGCTCAGGCTGCTGAATTGTTCGCCCTCACTAGAGCTTGTATAATAGCTAAAGATCAAACTACTAATATCTATACTGATTCTAGATATGCATTCGGTGTAGTCCATGATTTTGGACAACTGTGGAAAAACAGAGGCTTTATCACCTCTGGTGGAA
The DNA here is from genome assembly GCF_044704955.1 of Pristiophorus japonicus. Classification (NCBI taxonomy): domain Eukaryota; kingdom Metazoa; phylum Chordata; class Chondrichthyes; family Pristiophoridae; genus Pristiophorus; species Pristiophorus japonicus. Next base: position 77,778,032 of record NC_091993.1, on the reverse strand, counting down.
AGCATATTAATCACTCTCAACTGGTGCTTAATCTATTAGATGCCATTCAGTTGCCAAGTAAGGTAGCCGTTATCAAATGTGCAGCTCACACAACCGGTGAGGATGAAGTATCAGTAGGAAATAGGAGGGCTGACGAGGCGGCCAAACAGGCCGCTTCGGCACAGGCAGACTGCCTTCAAGCAGTCTCAGTTTCCCCTCCACAGAAACTTGACATCCAACAACTTAAAACAGCCCAACAACAAGTTACTATGCAAGAAAGAAGAACTTGGGAAAACTAGGGTTGTTTTCTCAGAAACGACATCTGGTGCCACCCTGATGCACAGTGGTATGCACCAGAAATTTGTCAACAAAATAACAGAGGTAAAACACCTGCTGAATATGATCATCTACCCCAGCCAAGTATGCCCTTTGAGAATTTGCAAATTGATTTTGTCCACATGCCTCCAGTATCAGGTCTTAAGTACCTATTAGTCATAGTAAATATGTTCACAAGGTGGGTAGAAGCGTACGCCACTAGGAGAGACGATGCCCGAATAGTAGTAAAAATTCTATTTAAAGAAATAGTACCAAGATATGGGATACCTATGGGAATCAACAGTGACAGGGGAACACACTTCATCGGAAAAATAGTGCAAAATTTTGCAGAAGCATTAGGTTTCCAGTGGAAGTTACATATACCATATCAGCCACAGTCCTCGGGAATGGTAGAAAGAGTAAATGGGATAATAAAATCTACCCTTACCAAGGTATGTCAGGAGACTGGACTAAAGTGGCCAGATGCCTTACCATTGGTATTGTATACAATGAGAAACCAGAAAAACCGAAACACTGGTTTGACACCACATGAAGCCTTGTTGGGAAGACCAATGTCTACTGGCGTAAAACCACCACTGGCAGCTGAAAAAATAGCATTAATTTGGAATGATGAAAAATCACTAAAGTATGCTCAGGCCACGTGTGAAATAGCAAGGAGTCTGCATGAACAAATAAAGCAGACACAGGTGCCCCCGTCGGAAGGAAATATGCACCCTTTTAGGCCTGGAGACCAAGTGTTGGTAAAAACATTAAACAAAGAATCCTTTTCTCCTAGGTGGAAAGGACCATATCAGATAATTCTCACAACACGAACCGCGCTGAAGTTGGAAAAGCATCCAAATTGGGTGCATGCAACCCGTTGTAAATATTATTTTCCCGACGAAATACAGACAAAAGAAAAGGCATTGAACCAGGACGTACTACGATTGCCTGACTAAGGAAAAGGCCATCTTCTCGCTGAGGAACTGTACCTGCTCTTGTACTAAATTAAATATTTGGACTTGAAAGTACTGCCCAAAAGTTCAGGAACGGATGTCAGAGCTCATTTGTGTGCCAGTTTGGGCCTTTATTATTTGGGTCACTGTTACTATCGTGTGGACGTGTTGTTATTGTAACGACTTAATTCAAGAGTGGTATAGAAACAAACAAGAAAGGTAAGCTGGGAAGGGACTCTTGGAAAAATTATAAATGGACGTTAGGTATACTGATCATTTTAGCGACAGGGAACTCCCGGCAGGAGGAAGAGGTCCTAAAAGAAGGAAGAGTATGGAAGGGAAATATGGGATGGGAAAGAAGTAATAGTGCAAGGCAGCAAGGCAATTTTATATGCCCAGTAGGCCAAAGTTGTAAAGTAGGGAATTTTACGGCACGATGTGAGGCATGTGGAATGAAGGAAGAAAGAGGGGAATTCCAGTTTATATTGGGGAAAGGGTATCAGTTGTTCATAGAATACCAGGCCGATGTGTGGATGAAGTGTACCCGGAGCACAGGGAAAAACAAGAGATGGGGGTACATAGGAGGGCCGGACAAGAGAAAAGACTTCCTCCGTTATTCATTTACAAGTATGGTAGATGGGCAGCGGATGTTGTGCATGAATAACACCCCGGTGAATGGAGGAGACCCATTCGTGGTAAAATGGTCAGTAAAAGAATCCGGCCACCCAGAAGACCGGGACCCGGGACATCTAAAAAGGATACTGACCACTTGCATCCCAGTGGTAAGATCCCCAGGAGTATTAAATCTAACAATACGAATTAAATATCCCCCAAAGAAAGAAGATGGTTGCCACACAACCAGTGTTAAGGTATCTTTTGAAAAAGAAAGACCCCAAAGAAAGAAACGGGGTGTATTAGAGACTGTGTTAGGTGGAGTGGGAGCAGGAATAGGAGCATTGAACTCCATGGATATCGAGACCCTACAAAATAAAATCCAGGCCGTCGGGGGACTGGTAGGGGAAGATATAAAGATCAGAAATGCCTGGGATGAAGGATTACAGCAATTACAGATATCAGGTTACATCATAAATGAAATGACCTGGGAACAGAATGAAGGGATAGAGAAGGAAATAGAGAACCTAATGAAAGAACAACAGGGAGTAAACAAGTACACCCATTGCCTATTTAAAGAAATGATCAGACGGCTATTAAGAGCCGAGTTAGAAAGGAAAATATTATCCTTCCATGCTAACATATGGGAAAGGTTACTGTGGAGATTAACAAAAGGGATAAGCTTCTTAATTTAACCATTAACCCTCAAAAAAGATATACCAGTTGTAATTCAAAAGGATGTAACGTTACTATGGAGATAGTAAGTAAGACACGAAAAGAAATTTGGTGTCAGTTCCAAGTAATGCCCCAGCTGTTTGGACAGAACTTCTGGTACCCAGAATTTAAAGGCGATTGGGTCGATGAGAAGAATATGACACATCACCAGAGGGGATGTGCTAGGTGGCCATTCGGAATGGTATGTCCCTATCAGACCGCCATACACGAACCATGCTCACTGCAGCACTCCATTGGAGTATGTAAATGGGAATTAAAGCCAACACATATTATGGAAATAGGACAGAATGAGATCTGTGTGACAGGAAATAAACCTGTCTATCTGGATGGAATATCTGTCTATGCACAAGATTGAACCCTTACCCCCTGTAATTAATCTGACCAGACTGCACAATTTGATACGGAATGACAAGAAAATTGAGGAAGCTCTGTCAAAGCAAGGCAGAGACATCCACCAATTTAGAGTCGAAATGAGTTACAAGAAGGAGCAACTAGTGAGAATCGCAGACGAAGTCACCTCTTTGACAGTACACCACTGGTGGGATGTGTTTACCGGATGGTCCCCAAAAGCTACAGCAGTACTGAAGCTTGCTATACACCCCATAGTAATCGTAGGTGTGGTTATGCTTGTATTATTAATAATCCTTTGCGGAATGTGGATAAAATTAAAAAATTTAATTAGTCAAGTAATAGGCCTGATCTCCGAAATAAAAAGGAAAAGTGTGTGCATGAAAGGAAGGTTAAGTCGCTTAGAGGAAAAGGTTGATGAAGACGAATATCTCAAAATGCGACCCTATCCTGAAGGGTATGAACCCCCTTTTCAGCAAGAAGAGAATATAGGAAATTGTGTTGATCTAAAAATTAAAAAAAAAAGATCAACAAGGAGGGAATTGTGGAAGAAAGAATCTATGAATCTATGGCTTATGGTAAAGGGAAGGGTTAAATTCTGTTTTTGCTATATTTGAAGAAATAATAGGACTAGAACAACACCCACACTTTTTAGCCTTGAAACTTAGAAATGTAATTAAATGACTAATGGTATTAAAAGGGAGTCTCCTGATATTCTGCTTATCAGACTGTGAACAGGGAGAAATTATGCAAGGACAGATAGAGTGTGTGCCTCCCGAGACGACCCTTGTACTCACGGAACTAATGAATAAGATTCCTTTTCTCTTTCTGTATTCTATTTCTGTATAAAGATAGGGACAATTTGCTTGTAGAGCAGAGTCTTCTGCCTTGGTACGGTCCAAGCAGGCTCTCCGAGATATCTCGCTATTTTTTAATAAAATTCTCTCGAAGTGCAATTCTGAAAGTCTCCGCCTGAGTTAATTTAAGCTAAATATTTCCTCGACAGGACTCTTTAACTACTATAGGAACTTTATAGCCAACTTCACGGCAATCGCGGAACCCATACAGAGACTAGTTAAGGGAGGAAAACCAGCTCCAGAAAGTGTGGAGTGGGGCCCGGAACAAGAAAGAGCATAAGGCCAGATAAAGGAAGCCCTGATGTCGGCACCAGGCCGAGGACTGCCAAATATGAACACACCGTTTCACATTCATTGTGAGAATGAGGGCGGTTTTTACGGAGCAATAGTTACTCAAATGCATGGAGACCGAGCCCGCCTAGTAGCGTACTATTCCACCCAACAATCGCCCGTGACAGGAGGTCTGTCAAGATGTGTAGCAGCCTTGGACTGCGCAACATGAGCGGTGAAAGTTAGTGAGCCAGTAGTAATGACAGGGGAGGTTATACTACATACCAAACATACCTTGGTGGAAATGCTCAACATCGGGAAATTGCGCTCCGTGTCCAACGTCCGCCGGGCCAAATGGGAAGCAGTATTACTTCTGTTAGCGTTAGTGTTTTCTTAGAAGAATCACTCAACACTCAGAGTCGGTTCCAATGCTGAAGCAGCTTTTATTACGCTCAGCGGGAAGGAAAAACTCAGGACCGTATCCAGGTTTCTCTTCCCAGAACAAAGAGTTACATGTACCTTTATATGTTTCACAACAGTTACAAAACAGTTTACTACAGTTACACAGCCCATCACGGCTGGACATAAGCCAATCACAACGATTATAGATTACATATAGGTTCTTTTAACCCAATAGAATTCTCCTAGTATCCAGGGAACCATATGTTCGGTTATTGTCAGTTTGGGCTGATCGATGACTTTATAGGTTCTCTCCCTAGTTCTTTCATCTGGGAGAAATAATTGGTTTGTAGCCTTGTTTACAGCAAATGGCTTCCCTCTTATCTTTCTTCCTGGGGAATTAATTGGTTTATGGCCTTGTTCACAGGAGATGGTTTCCTTCTTATCTCTGTCTTCCCAGGCATTCCTACAGTGGGCCTCACAGGGTTATTGCTCGGTCAGTGAACGTTCAACAGTTCACAGTTTGACTACCTGGTTTCCCATCATGCCTGGGCAGCCATTTTATGTGTGTGTCCATTTAAGCTTATGTGAGTTTTAAATATCCAGCAGGTGCCTAATGCCTAAGTCTATATATATCTTTCTACTCTCTACAACAATTCCCCCTTTCGGTAAAGGGACTAGTCCTAGTCCCCTTTTAACCGAAATACTGCCTTTATCTGATATTTGTGCACGGCCCGGTATTCCTTGCCTCAACGTGCTGGCCAGTCACGCGGTTTCAGGAGTTCCGGTTGCTTAAATCAAATTAACAAAGGCTAGCTCCTCCCGTCCCCTTATCAAACAGGCTTGTTTAATATCCAGGGAACGGTGATTAGTCCGTTTCCGCCATTTGTGGCGCCTGCATACCTGGCAGGCCATCACGCCCCATGTTATTGCTAAGATTAATTGTATACCGACCAGTGTGTGTGAAATAATTCGGATCCATGGGTGGATGTTCACATTTATTCCCCAGTCCCAGACCTTTCTCCACCAACTCTGACTTTGTAAGTCTACCTCGGTATCTTCTTCCAGTTCTTTGATTTTAGTTTGTAGCTGGTGATAGATTTTTACGGATTGCCCCACTCTGAGCCTTAACTCCCGTAATACCTCGGTTAGATGTGGGATAGGGACCTGCTCTGGCTCGTCATAATCCTGTAAATGATCATGGAGCTGATCGGTTACCTCGATAACTTCGGACTTCCGGCGCCTAACCTGGGTGATATGCGCTTGCCCGATCGCGACAGGTCGTAGTGGTGTAAAGCAAAAGTTTGGCTGTGGTATAGGGCACTGCAGGTCATTATACCAGTATGAACGCTCTGTGGTAGAGACGCAGTATCTTCCCCTCCCTCCGTAGCCTGCCCTCGCAAAGTGCATGTGTGCGGGCACTATTTCTAGTACACACCCGTTGGTTCGGTTAAACCCGCACTCGTCTAGTTCACCTCGGCCCACCGGGTGAGGGCATACTGTGATTTCCCCCCCTTTGCTTGCAATCTGCTAGGGAAATCCCAGTAAGCATGTTGTTTCGACGAACGGCAGAGGTGGTGGTCAGGTAGTAGCGTATGGAGACATTTTCCCGTATTACTCCGATATTCTCTCGTTGGTATAGGGGGAACGGCCCTGAGTCCGGCGTGACTATAGGGATCATCAGGACTGTCCCTATCCCGGTAGTCCTACCCATCTGGCAATCTGGAATTGCTGGGTATACTCTGGTCAGTCCCTTCAGAGTACAATTATCCAGTGTCCCCCTTTGGTTAGCCAACTGAGCTAAATCTTCCTGTTCTCTATCAATGAGGTGATTGATGGTTCTGGCGTGAGCTTCCAGGACTGAGATGCCATCCAGCTGGATTTTGGCACCCTCCTTTCCTAGGTTGGCTTGGTCTTCCTGGTTTTGCTCCACCCTCTCCAATAACCCCTTCATCACCCCTCTAAGCTGTTCCACCCTCTCATTTAATTCTTGTATGTCTATCGAGTTCACTACGGAGGTCTCTGTATTGAAAACGGTAGCAACATCATTAACTATTTCCCTCTTCATCCTGGGGGCTAACCCCTGTCCCCGGAACCTACTGGCACCCATTGCATCGGCAGCCTGCTGCATTACAACTTTACTTAATACATTGTACATCTTCCTTGACTGTTCTGTACAGTATTCCGGCATCTGGATGCCTGAAATATTGATCAGAACAGGCACAATTTCATGTCTAACATTATCATACAACAGTTCCCCCTCGCTGTACATTACAATCCCATTCTCTGGTCCCTTCGTAGTTATGGGGCAAGGCAGTTCCTCGGGCAATGTAGTGATTCTTATGGGGCGCGGTGTTGGAGGGGGTGAGAAACATACATACAATGATATTGCAGCCGCCCCCGCCTCCTCGTAATACCCACACAGCCCCATTCCCTTCTTGCGGATGACTGATTGCTGGGATTGTCCCGGAGGCGCACAAATTATGCCGAAAGTACATTCATCAGGCCCTTTGACATCCCTCCGTTTAATGCATCTGCTCCTTATACCCGTGGAGCACTGTACACATACTCTTATTCTTATTAGGATTCTTATTAGGATTCACTTGTAACCATGCATTAAAATAAGTCCTGTCCTTGCTCCAGTCCTTGGCTGCTGGAATGCACATTCCGTCCGTTAAATTAAACAAGACTCCATAGTTCATATAGTTGTTTATTTCCAGCGTGCTCTGCTGTCCGTCGGTGTTGCCCAGGGTACGTGCATGTCGCAGGGCTATCCATATTCCGAGTAGCGCCGTTCGTATTCCCATTCCGGTAAGTATTATCTGTAATTTTAAACAGACGGCCTGGTCGTCACCAGGGGTTAAGTTTTTTTGCTCTACGAGTGTCCCTGTCACCCTGCAAAATCAGAAGCACAAGGTTATAATCGAACCATTTCGAGCTGAATCTGTAGGGCGTGCGCCCGTGTCTTTACCCACTTAAATATTACCCAAACTCCTATGACCAAGGCCAAAGCTATTCCTCCAAACATCGCTGTCTGCTTTACCGTTAGGTTGGGTTTGTGGACTACACCTACCCACCGTGGGGTACATTGGCTCTATTGCCAGAGGTGATGGTGCTATGGCTGCGCACTGCACTATCCGTCTAGTCCTGTTATCTCTTCCAGCCTGTTTATCTTAGCTTTTAACTCTTCAATTTGTTTTATTGAATATCTATTTCTTTATTGTATCAGGCAAGCATTATTACATAAGCTAGTTCTGTTTTTATTTTTTGTTTCCTCTGTTAGGTGAGTCTTTTTTTTCTATTAAGAAATCCAAATTAATAATGTTCAGTATAACACGGCTGTCAATGGAAAGGGTTAACTCCTTTCCAGGTTTGTAAGAAGACCTGATGTCATTTCGTGACTTCACGTAATCATCTGAAAAAAAAGTCTTTGTGCCTTCAAAACTGGCTTCGAAATTAGGAATCCGTTAAAAACAGCATAAATCATTAGAGTAAACTCCAATGTTTTCTTAACTTCTAATTCAAGTACTTGCCAAAGAATTTTTTTTTTTTTTTAATTGTTTTAAAACAAGACCACACATACAATAGCAATTTTGTTTACTGAAATTCAATTCTGTTTTTTTTTTATTTCTCTCTTTCTCCTCGTTATCTTCAAAACCCTCCTGCTTGTTTAGACTGTTCGGGACATTTTTGATAAACACTGTCCATTTTGGAAATCTTTTCAAACTGCATTGAAACTTTTGAAAATTCGAATCCATGTAGAGTGTTTTTTACTTATTCCAATTTTTTTTTTCTCTTCTAATTAAACCAATATCTTTTTCACAGCAAACATCAACTAGTATTTAGTAAGTTATGTCTTTTTCCATTTAGTCCGTTACATCTTTTTTTCCTTTCTTCAAATTAGGTTTTGTATTTTACACGGAGGGTTCGTAACTCCATAAAGTTGTTAATCTCAAAATCCCAATTCAAACTTTGTAATTTCAATCTTTATTTAAAACTTTTTTTTTAGAAGCTCTTTTTTTTTAAAGCATTCTTTATCTCATTCCGAGACTAAATTTATGTCTTTCAGCCCAATCAATCATTGCATGTTTTCTTTCGGCAAGTAAGTGAGCATGTCAAATAAATATTTTGCTCAACAAACCTATTCTTTATTTGTTTATTTTCCTAGCTCCGTAACTTATCATCCGAATAAATCCACACCTGCGTTTCTAACTTAAATGTCTTAAAACTTCCCACATACAGGACAACATTACAAAGGGTTTAAAAAAAGACTTTCACTCTGTTTCTAAAATAAACAGACACTTGCATTCCTCTTCCAACCAGGCTTTCGGAACATGAAAACATAAAAAAATTCATTCTGCAGTCAAAAATCACACAGACACTTCTCACTCAACGATCAGACATTTACAACAGTCTCTCTTCTTGTTTTGGCCGGCTCTATTTTTGGATCCATGACCTTTCAGGGAATTCGTAGTTTTATCTAAATAATTCCTCACATAACTAATTCCTGAGGATTCCACCCTGCTTTAATCATTTTTTCAATTAGCTTCTTTTGTTTTTCCGCCAGGTGGCGGGTAAGCGACCCTTCTGGTCCCCACTCGAGTTTACTTGTTTTCATGGCCATTCCTGGGTAGGACTAGTACCGTTAGGAATCTACTCTCAGAGGTCCGCTTTCTTTCTAGCGCGACTTGTAGTAAACTGTCTCTTGGCTACTGTCAGGTCACAAGTTCTGCTGTTGCACAAACTTATACAATTCTTAAAAACGCGTTTAAGCAATTCCCGCAGTGCTCTACGTATCCTTAACGACTACCTACCACCGCTCAGCCCGTTGGTCCGACCCTGTTCACAGGTTTGGATTCCGTTAGCCGCTGTACACCGCTTGGTTCTATCCCGGGGTATTTCAAATTACACTACTGGGTCCGGAAGATGTCTCTCGGTATCACGATCCCACGGTCTAAGTGTGTTCCCTACGCCTACTTGGTTCCTGGCCGTCACGTGGGACAAAAGTCCTCTTAATTCAGGCTCAGGCTAGGCGTTTGAGATATTAGACCGTCTCCTCATGTCGATCAACCAGCTTCCACCTTCCGCACCCTTTATACTTAAAAATTGTTTTTTATACTCACCCGGGTTTTTTCCAAGGGCGTCCAGCGACTCCGGGAAATCCCGTCGACTACGCCATTGATAGCGTTAGTGTTTTCTTAGAAGAATCACTCAACACTCAGAGTCGGTTCCAATGCTGAAGCAGCTTTTATTACGCTCAGCGGGAAGGAAAAACTCAGGACCGTATCCAGGTTTCTCTTCCCAGAACAAAGAGTTACATGTACCTTTATATGTTTCACAACAGTTACAAAACAGTTTTCTACAGTTACACAGCCCATCACGGCTGGACATAAGCCAATCACAACGATTATAGATTACATATAGGTTCTTTTAACCCAATAGAATCCTCCTAGTATCCAGGGAACCATATGTTCGGTTATTGTCAGTTTGGGCTGATCGATGACTTTATAGGTTCTCTCCCTAGTTCTTTCATCTGGGAGAAATAATTGGTTTGTAGCCTTGTTTACAGCAAATGGCTTCCCTCTTATCTTTCTTCCTGGGGAATTAATTGGTTTATGGCCTTGTTCACAGGAGATGGTTTCCTTCTTATCTCTGTCTTCCCAGGCATTCCTACAGTGGGCCTCACAGGGTTATTGCTTGGTCAGTGAACGTTCAACAGTTCACAGTTTGACTACCTGGTTTCCCATCATGCCTGGGCAGCCATTTTATGTGTGTGTCCATTTAAGCTTATGTGAGTTTTAAATATCCAGCAGGTGCCTAATGCCTAAGTCTATATATATCTTTCTACTCTCTACAACACTTCCCTTAGATGGGTCCGTAAAAATTGTACGAGACACGGGGGAGAAATCGGCAGAGGGCCTCTTATCCGTGGGTGAGCCTCATGAGTGCCAGGCACAGGAATGGGAGGACTCACCGGGACACATAAGTGAGATTCCCCTTGAAAACCCCGAGCTGATCCTGTACGTGGATGGGTCCCGGAAATACATTCAGGGGACCCCGCATACGGGATGGGCGGTGGTAGATGAAGCGCTAAACACTGTCCGAAAGGGAAGGTTAGACAGAGGACTGTCGGCCCAAGTAGCTGAACTCACTGCCCTAACTGAAGCCCTCCAACGAGCCGAAGGCCGGTGGGCAAATATATATACGGATAGCCGCTATGTCTTCAGGGTAGTCCATGACATAGAAACATAGAAACATAGAAAATAGGTGCAGGAGCAGGCCATTCAGCCCTTCTAGCCTGCACCGCCATTCAATGAGTTCATGGCTGAACATGAAACTTCAGTACCCCCTTCCTGCTTTCTCGCCATACCCCTTGATCTCCCGAGTAGTAAGGACTTCATCTAACTCCCTTTTGAATATATTTAGTGAATTGGCCTCAACTACTTTCTGTGGTAGAGAATTCCACAGGTTCACCACTCTCTGGGTGAAGAAGTTTCTCCTCATCTCGGTCCTAAATGGCTTACCCCTTATCATTAGACTGTGATCCCTGGTTCTGGACTTCCCCAACATTGGGAGCATTCTTCCTGCATCCAACCTGTCCAAACCCGTCAGAATTTTAAATGTTTCTATGAGGTCCCCTCTCACTTTTCTGAACTCCAGTGAATACAAGCCCAGTTGATCCAGTCTTTCTTGATAGGACAGTCCCACCATCCCGGGAATCAGTCTGGTGAATCTTCGCTGCACTCCCTCAATAGCAAGAATGTCCTTCCTCAAGTTAGGGGACCAAAACTGTACACAATACTCCAGGTGTGGCCTCACCAAGGCCCTGTACAACTGTAGCAACACCTCCCTGACCCTGTACTCAAATCCCCTCGCTATGAAGGCCAACATGCCATTTGCTTTCTTAACTGCCTGCTGTACCTGCATGCCAACCTTCAATGACTGATGTACCATGACACCCAGGTCTCATTGCACCTTCCCTTTTCCTAATGTGTCACCATTCAGATAATAGTCTGTCTCTCTGTTTTTACCACCAAAGTGGATAACCTCACATTTATCCACATTATACTTCATCTGCCATGCATTTGCTCACTCACCTAACCTATCCAAGTCACTCTGCAGCCTCATAGCATCCTCCTCGCAGCTTACACTGCCACCCAACTTAGTGTCATCCGCAAATTTGGAGATACTACATTTAATCCCCTCGTCTAAATCATTAATGTACAATGTAAACAGCTGGGGCCCCAGCACAGAACCTTGCGGTACCCCACTAGTCACTGCCTGCCATTCTGAAAAGTACCCATTTACTCCTACTCTTTGCTTCCTGTCTGACAACCAGTTCTCAATCCACGTCAGCACACTACCCCCAATCCCATGTGCTTTAACTTTGCACATTAATCTCTTGTGTGGGACCTTGTCGAAAGCCTTCTGAAAGTCCAAATATACCACATCAACTGGTTCTCCTTTGTCCACTTTACTGGAAACATCCTCAAAAAATTCCAGAAGATTTGTCAAGCATGATTTCCCTTTCACAAATCCATGCTGACTTGGACCTATCATGTCACCATTTTCCAAATGTGCTGCTATGACATTCTTAATAATTGATTCCATCATTTTACCCACTACTGAGGTCAGGCTGACCGGTCTATAATTCCCTGCTTTCTCTCTCCCTCCTTTTTTAAAAAGTGGGGTTACATTGGCTACCCTCCACTCCATAGGAACTGATCCAGAGTCAATGGAATGTTGGAAAATGACTGTCAATGCATCCGCTATTTCCAAGGCCACCTCCTTAAGTACTCTGGGATGCAGTCCATCAGGCCCTGGGGATTTATCGGCCTTCAATCCCATCAATTTCCCCAACACAATTTCCCGACTAATAAAGATTTCCCTCAGTTCCTCCTCCTTACTAGACCCTCTGATCCCTTTTATATCCGGAAGGTTGTTTGTGTCCTCCTTAGTGAATACTGAACCAAAGTACTTGTTCAATTGGTCTGCCATTTCTTTGTTCCCCGTTATGACTTCCCCGATTCTGACTGCAGGGGACCTACGTTTGTCTTTATTAACCTTTTTCTCTTTACATACCTATAGAAACTTTTGCAATCCGCCTTAATGTTCCCTGCAAGCTTCTTCTCGTACTCCATTTTCCCTGCCCTAATCAAACCCTTTGTCCTCCTCTGCTGAGTTCTAAATTTCTCCCAGTCCCCAGGTTCGTTGCTATTTCTGGCCAATTTGTATGCCACTTCCTTGGCTTTAATACTATCCCTGATTTCCCTTGATAGCCACGGTTGAGCCACCTTCTCTTTTTTATTTTACGCCAGACAGGAATGTACAATTGTTGTAATTCATCCATGCGGTCTCTAAATGTCTGCCATTGCCCATCCACAGTCAACCCCTTAAGGATCATTCGCCAATCTATCCCGGCCAATTCACGCCTCATACCTTCAAAGTTACCCTTCTTTAAGTTCTGGACCATGGTCTCTGAATTAACTGTTTCATTCTCCATCCTAATGTAGAATTCCACCATATTATGGTCACTCTTCCCCAAGGGGCCTCGCACAATGAGATTGCTAATTAATCCTCTCTCATTACACAACACCCAGTCTAAGATGGCCTCCCCCCTAGTTGGTTCCTCGACATATTGGTCTAGAAAACCATCCCTTATGCACTCCAGGAAATCCTCCTCCACCGTATTGCTTCCAGTTTGGCTAGCCCAATCTATGTGCATATTAAAGTCACCCATTATAACTGCTGCACCCTTATTGCATGCACTCCTAATTTCCTGTTTGATGCCCTCCCCAACATCACTACTACTGTTTGGAGGTCTGTACACAACTCCCACTAACGTTTTTTGCCCTTTGGTGTTCTGCAGCTCTACCCATATAGATTCCACATCATCCAAGCTAATGTCATTCCTAACTATTGCATTAATCTCCTCTTTAACCAGCAATGCTACCCCACCTCCTTTTCCTTTTATTCTATCCTTCCTGAATGTTGAATACCCCTGGATGTTGAGTTCCCAGCCCTGATCATCCTGGAGCCACGTCTCCGTAATCCCAATCACATCATATTTGTTAACATCTATTTGCACAGTTAATTCATCCACTTTATTGCGGATACTCCTTGCATTAAGACACAAAGCCTTCAGGCTTGTTTTTTTAACACCCTTTGTCCTTTTAGAATTTTGCTGTACAGTGGCCCTTTTTGTTCTTTGCCTTGGGTTTCTCTGCCCTCCACTTTTCCTCATCTCCTTTCTGTCTTTTGCTTTTGCCTCCTTTTTGTCTTCCTCTGTCTCCCTGCATTGGTTCCCATCCCCCTGCCATATTAGTTTAACTCCTCCCCAACAGCACTAGCAAACACTCCCCCTAGGACATTGGTTCCGGTCCTGCCCAGGTGCAGACCGTCCGGTTTGTACTGGTCCCACCTCCCCCAGAACCGGTTCCAATGCCCCAGGAATTTGAATCCCTCCCTGCTGCACCACTGCTCAAGCCACGTATTCATCTGTGCTATCCTGCGATTCCTACTCTGACTAGCACGTGGCACTGGTAGCAATCCCGAGATTACTACTTTTGAGGTCCTACTTTTTAATTTAGCTCCTAGCTCCTTAAATTCGTTTCGTAGGACCTCATCCCTTTTTTTACCTATGTCGTTGGTACCAATGTGCACCACGACAACTGGCTGTTCTCCCTCCAATTTCAGAATGTCCTGCACCCGCTCCGAGACATCCTTGACCCTTGCACCAGGGAGGCAACATACCATCCTGGAGTCTCGGTTGCGGCCGCAGAAACGCCTATCTATTCCCCTCACCATTGAATCCCCTATCACTATCGCGCTCCCACTCTTTTTCCTGCCCTCCTGTGCAGCAGAGCCAGCCATGGTGCCATGAACTTGGCTGCTGCTGCCCTCCCCTGATGAGTCATCCCCCCCCCAATAGTACTCAAAGCGGTGTATCTGTGTTGCAGGGGGATGACCACAGGGGACCCCTGCACTACCTTTCTTGCACTGCTCTTCCTGCTGGTCTTCCATTCCCTATCTGGCTGTGGACCCTTTCCCTGCGGTAAGACCAACTCGCTACACGTGATACTCACGTCATTCTCAGCATCGTGGATGCTCCAGAGTGAATCCACCCTCAGCTCCAATTCCTCAACGTGGACCGTCAGGAGCTCGAGGCGGATACACTTCCCACACACGTAGCCCCCAGGGACACCGGAAGTGTCCCCGAGTTCCCACATGGTACAGGAGGAGCATATCACGTGACCGAGCTCTCCTGCCATGCCTTAACCCTTAGATACCCTTAAATTGGTAATAACAATGTTACAGTTTACTTACTGATATAAAAAAGAAAAAGAAAAGCTACTCACCAATCACCAGCCAATCACTTACCCCATTGTCTGTGACGTCACTTTTTGATTCCTTTCTACTTCTATTTTGCTTTCTCTCCCGCTGTAGCTGCACCAGTACGCCTTTATAGGCCGCTCCGACGCTGCTCCCGCCTCTCGCCAACTGCCGCTGGTACTCGAGCTCCCGCTGGGCCTTTATAGGCCGCTCCGACGCTGCTCCCGCCTCTCGCCAACTGCCACTGGTACTCGAGCTCCCGCTGGGCCTTTATAGGCCGCTCCGACGCTGCTCCCACCTCTCGCCAACTGCCGCTGGTACTCGAGCTCCCGCTGGGCCTTTATAGGCCGCTCCGACGCTGCTCCCACCTCTTGCCAACTGCCGCGGGTACTCGAGCTCCCGCTGGGCCTTTATAGGCCGCTCCGACGCTGCTCCCACTTCTCGCCAACTGCCTACATGACAAGGAGAGGGTTCGTCACTTTGGGCGGGGAGGCTTTCAAACATGAGGGCCGAATCAGACTACTGTTAGACGCTGCCAGTAAACCTGCAGAGGCAGCAGTGATCAAGGTTAAGGCTCACCAGAAAGTAGTAAACAATGTCCAACGGGGCAATGAAGCAGCAGATAATGCGGCACAGGGAGCAGGTATATCCTTAGAAGTGCAGGAAGAAGTTGTATGTAGTATCATTACCAGGGAAGATATAGACATTGTGAGATTGCATGCCGATGTAAGTGATGAAGAAAAGAAAGATTGGGGCACAAAAGGAGGGAGCCAGGGTGACGACTTCGTATGGCGGAAAGATGGGAAGGTGATAGCCCCAGCTTGTATTAGACAAACGCTCATGGAACTACACCACTGCATCAGTCATGTCGGACGGGACATCATGATAACAAACATAACTGGGGATTGGTGGTGGCCAGGAATGGGACGAGACGTAGCTAAGTACTGTCAGCAATGTGTCACGTGTGCCCAGCACAACCCAGGAAAGGCCGTTAAGGTTAGAATGGCTCACCAACCACGACCTAGAGGGCCGTGGGAATGTATACAGATAGACTTCACGGGACCTTTACCATCCTCAAGGGGCAAGAAATACTGTCTAGTAATAATAGATCAGTTTACGCGGTGGGTAGAAGCGTTCGCCACGCGAAACTGCACCGCAAACGGTGGCCCGAATATTGGCAGAGGAAGTAATCCCACGTTGGGGCATCCCTATCCAGATCGATTCCGACCAGGGAACCCATTTTACCGGACAAATAATGAAAGAGGTGTGTGCTATGTTGGGTATTGGACAGAAGTTTCATCTCCCCTACCACCCGCAAAGCTCTGGGATGGTTGAACGTATGAACAGGACACTTAAAGCAGCCCTAGCAAAGGCCATCCAAGAGACAGGACAAGCTTGGGCGGATTTACTACCCACAATCTTGATGAGACAAAGGGCAACTCCTAACCGAGTGACGGGATTAACGCCATATGAGTTGATGACAGGCAGGGCGATGCGCCTGCCGGAAGGAATCATAACTGGGGGATCCGACGTTGGACCCCTGATGGATCGGATTAGAAAGTACATCTTGGAACTGAGTAAGCAACTTAAGGAATTTAGGAAGGAAGTGAGGGTACGGCAAGCAGGCAGGGACGGACAGAAGGAATTGGAGGATCAAGGGGAGGTCCCACAGGTGGGCGCAATGGTCATGGTAAAATGTCTGCCAGGACGAACGGCGTTTGCTCCCCATTGGTCTGGCCCATTTGAAGTCCTAATTAGCGGAGATACGTGTGCCTGCATAGATATGGGTGGGGTTGGCCGATGGAAACATTGGTCTCAGCTCAAAGAATATGAATCCAACGACCCCAGCACAAGCGAACAAAACAAATAGTCCTGTCTTCATACACATTCTAGGGAACTGAAGACGGACGCATTGGCAGAAAACGCTGGAAGAAATAAAGACGATCCAAGATGAATGTGTTACGCGATATTATGTGCAGTTTGCTTTTTTGTGTAATTGTAATATGTAACCTGGGGAGGACTCAGGCCAGGGTACCCCCACGGGCCAAGAGAGAGTTGTATGTGGACACCTTTTTGTACATGTCATATACCTATGCCAAGAAAGCCAATGTTGCCAGCTGTTGGGTCTGTGCCCATGTCCCCACACACTCGGAGGAAGGAATCCCCCTACAATCAATCCCATTTAGTGATAATGAGACGGCCAGCTGGATGTTTGGAGTTAGAACAGGATCTACACGCGTTGGCTCTTATGACATAGAGGCAGATGGCAGCACCATAATAAAATTTAAAAGTCATGGGTATAATCTAGAACAGTGTAGTGGGTAGAGACGATCAACCTATAACGATTCCTATCTACCACCGTTCCTGAGAACAAGGTGTAAAAAGGGACAGGGAGGGGGGCTATGTCTCACAAGGCAGGGACGACCAGAAGATCCTATTGTGGGGTACAGTAACTGCACATATAGCCTTACCTTACCTGCCAAAGGGGGTAGGGTGACACTCGCGTCATTAAACGGAAACAGTGACTTTTCGGTCCAATGGGACCCCCCAGCAATAAATAAGTATACACCCTACAACGGGACTCATTTTGTGTGCGATCACAGGGCCTACCCCTGGTTGCCCCAAGAATGGATGGGTTCTTGTTATCTGGCTTATATCGTACCCTACATGTATCACCTGGGTTCTCTGAAGGACCTCCACCGGAGAGCCAGACGAGCCATCACGGAGACTGAAAGATTCTGGGCCATTGCGCTTCCCTGGTATGGAGCAGGTAAACTGGCAAGGGAATCCATTAACATGGCTTCCGTCCTGGAACAGGTGGCCAACGATACTGCTGAAGCCCTAGTTAAGGTTAATGCAGAGATGGTAGCCCTCTGCACAGTAGCTCTGCAAAATCGGATAGCCCTTGACTATGTGTTGGCAGAAAAAGGGACAAACCTGTGCCCTCATCGGGGCCGAATGTTGTACATACATCCCGGATAGCTCGGAAGAAATTACCAATCTGGCAGAGCATATCCAAGAAGAGGTTAAAAAGCTTAAGCAACCACCAGCCTTCACGTTGTGGGACTGGTTCTCAAGGTGGTTAGGATCTATGGGAATGTCACTAATCCAAGGTTTGGCTACCTTTGTGGTGGTGGTAATAATGCTGCATTGCCTATGTATGTTACTTAAATGTTGTATAAGCAAAGCACTGTCATCTTTACTATCGAGCAGACCTGTAACCCAACCGCCCTCAAACTACGAGAACCTAGCGATGTCTCAGAAGGTGGCGTACACACGCCCAAAACACCTATATGATGAGGTTTTACAAGCAGCAGAATGAGGTGTGACAGGAGATGGGAACCTGGACCCCGGAGTGGAGACCCCGGGGCTCAGGAACCGGCACATCACATCACCAACTTCTGCATGAAGACCGGGTATATGTTGGCCTAGAAATATGTATATAAAACAAATTTCAGCCAAATGAGGGATTGAAGGGTTAATCTTGGTAGTGCAAGATTGCTGTGCTTGTATTTATGTAATTAATGACAGAATGAGATAAGCAATTGTGAAAAGGTCACAAGACGATGAGCAAGAAAGAAACCAATAACGCCAGACACTGGCCGAATATGAGGAAGTAAGTCCGGACAAAGGCGAAAAAAAGAATTGTTGAGTAAGACCTTTTCGCAATGACAGAGGGAGGTTCAACAGCTCTAGAAACCTGTGAGCATACTCACAGGTGCATACATTACAGCTGCACCACCGAGGAACTTACAATTGCTGGTGCAGAGTTAGGCTATTTGCTGACCAACTGCTCAGCAATTATGGACGAAATTCTTACAGTTGCTGAAATCAAGCGTAGGAGCCTAAGTTCCTATTCACTTAAGAAATGACTACAACCCTATTAGTACTTCAACATTATCTGGATCGGCTGCAGTAACTCATGGCATTATGCACAAGGCCATTGTAAATTGTGAAGTTCTGCATTAAAGACTTCATCCTGGTCAGGCTCCACCGCGTCTGATTGTTCTTCCATGGCAGGGGGTTGTGCTTCCTCAGGGATGGGCGCAACATCTGCAAAATATAACAGAGCAGACGATCAGTTAGCAGCAGGGAAGGGGGCAGGGTGGCATGAGTAGGCTCACACAGCGCAGGCTCATTTGAAGGACCACGATGAATGACAGCACATTGCATAAACTGAAGCGGAGCTGACAAAGCATACATCCCATAAACCGAAGCGTGGCTAGCCCACGCAGTACTTAACATTTAGCCAAGCCAGACTGTGGAATTTGCAGGACTTGCCCTCTCTCTGTAAGCTGGGCCCAGCTTATGCACCAGTTTTTGACCTTGTGAGCCAGCACCAATCATATCAGCGATCCTCGCTTCCAGGGGTGTCAGTGGGGCACATTTGCCAAATCTGCTCCAGTTTGTGTTCGCTCTCTGTTGTGTGCCACCTTCCTCTGCATAGATGAAAATAGAACTTTTTAAGAGAAGGGGTCTGCTGTGACGGCACACATAGATGGTCACATTTACAATTGTAATTCCAGTGCATAAATGAGAATATTGCTTACACAAACTATTTGGCCAAGGCCCTGCCACTTCCTTTTGCCTGTCAGTCCTCAGGTCACCACTGCAGAGAAATCATGTTCAACTTTGTTCCAACGTTTGTTCATTTCTTTTGGCTTTAGTTTAACTGGACTTTTGTTCTGAAGCTCGTGCCATTTGCTCTCAATGATAGAAACCGGAGCCTCAGTTTCATCTGGTAGAAAATTCCTAGAACCTCCACTTTTCTTGCAAGCTTAACGGCCACTTAACGCCCATTTTACCGCTGAAATTACGTATAACGCCCATATATCGCCCATTTTGGCACAAACTGGAAGCTGACGGGCTTTTTTAGGAAACTTATCGGCGAGCGTTACTTTCCTCATGTGCTTAACGCCGGGAAAAAATATTACCGCCCTCCCACTTTTTTTTGGCGGAATTATCAGAATTGGTGAAATCAACGCCCATAATATCGCCCAGCGTTACTTTCCACACGGAATTAATGCCGAGCTTCAATATAAATGCCTGCCCACTGTTTTTTGTCGTAAAGTGCATATTTACCCAAACTAGCGACCATGGAGATCGCCCATCGTCAATTTCACCACCTTGCACACATATCGCCCACAATATCGCTCGCTCCAAAAAACGCCCACAAAAAGTGGAACTAACCGGAACGAACACCAATGGTGTGGCTGGCATTTGTTAAATCCCACTCTTATGTGAGAAGCTGATATCTGAAAGATTTGCATGAAAGAGCGCTGATGTGAGTGACAATGCTGACACACTGCTGTGTGTGTGCAGCTCAGACATCAATGGTGCCCATCACCTTGGTGCCAGTTAAAGTTTAAGTTGATTGAAGTTAAGTGTGATTTTAATGTTAATTCCTTTGATGTTAAGGAAACACCAGCATGTAATGGTGCAGCTATCTGAGCCAATGTGCTACAAGGTTTTGTTAAATAAAAAACATTTAAACCGATCATTAGTCTGAAATCATCAGTATTTCTGTGCAAACTAACCCCTACCCCTCACCACCCACCCTGCTATTCCTCCCCTTCCCCTTCCCCTCCTGACTTCAAGCTGCCTGGCCGAGGAGCTCCTCAGACAATGCTTCATTGGGGAGGGGGGGGTGACGGCCGAAGTGCTGCTTGTACGGATATGGGAGAGGATGGTCCTGAGGTGGGAACGTGCTCCGAGCCAGAAGCAAAATGTTGCTGCTGGCTCTCATGCAGTTGTCAATGGGGGGTGCGTCATGTTGGAGTACAGTGCGACGCTCCGAGATCACTGGGAGCCCTCTACCACCAGTGTTCCTGGCTACCAGCTCCAGGGCCTCCTCCATCCCTTCCATGTTATATCTTATTTGTTGGACAAAAACTCGGTGCCAACTATGTTCTTGGTGCTTAGTAGGCTTTTTGCTACTGGTGAATCTCCGTCGTACCTCCCACAACAGCCAAACAAGCACACATCACAGCCACACATGCCTTCAGTCCCTCTGAGCTCCCTCGCTCTCAGTCTCCTCTTCTGCACATATTATGATGACCCTTGACGTTCTGAATTGCGGGAATCGAGCGTTGCCATGCTGTTGCTAAGGACGGCCACACTTTACGGCACAAGGTCAAAAAAATGTAACGCTACCGCCCATTTGATATCACTCGCGGTAACGGCCATTTTCAAAAATGGAAACTAGGTGTTTTGAGAATTGGGCGAGAAGCTGGCGATCAGAAAACACTTTTTTAATGCCCACGCCGGAAATAACGCCCATTTTTGGGCAATAAGCACAAAAGTGGAGGTTCTAGCCCCTGGTCTTTGCCCCATATTGCAGCTCCGATTTTTCTGCTCACAAGCACCTCTGAAAGTGCGTGAGCACACCCCTCACGTGGAAAGCAGGAATTCTTTTTGGGTGCCATTCGGCCTGGGATAGGAGCGGCACCAGCGGGAGCGGTGGGGGGGGGTGGTGGGGCAGGGGGTGCAGGGCCATTAGCCCGGGATAGCACTGGCACCGGGGGCGGAGGGCCATTCGGCCTGGGATAGCAGTGGCACCAAGGCTTTACAATCGCTTATGTCTTACTGCAACTTGTATGTTTCACTTTCCACCCTCAGCCCTTCAGTGCGTCCCTCGTTACCCTGGCAACCTCAGTTTTTGGTGCAACCCTTAAGCTCCATCCACAGAGCTTAAGGACAATCTGCGCCGCTCCAAATTCAAAGTTTATTCTGGTGAAACTTGGAACCATTTTTTTTTGGCGCAGTCAGGCCACTAAAAAATCGGACATACCTCTACAACTGCGCCAAAAAAAGTCCATGTGGAATTAACATAAGAATATAAGAAATAGGAGCAGGAGTAGGCCACCTGGCCCCTTGAGCCTGCTGCGCCATTCAATAAAATCATGGCTGATCTGATCATGAACTCAGCTCTACTTCCCTGCCCCCTCCCCATAACCCCTTTATTCCCTTATTGCTCAAAAATCTGTCTATCTCCGGCTTAAATATATTCAATGACTTTCTGGGGCAGAGAATTCCACAGATTTACAAACCTCTGAGAGAAGAAATTCCTCCTCATCTCAGTTTTAAATGGGCGGCCCCTTATTCTGAGACTATGCCCCTAGTTTTAGTTTCTCCTATAAGTGGAAATATCCTCTCTGCATCCACCTTGTCAAATCCCCTTATTATCTTATATGTTTTACTAAGATCACCTCTCATTCTTCTGAACTCCAATGAATATAGGCTCAACCTATCTTCATAAGTCAACCCCTTCATCTTCAGAATCAACCTCCTGAACGTTCTCTGAACAGCCTCCTATGCAAGTATATCCTTCCTTAGATAGGGAGACCAAAACTGTCCGCAGTATTCTACAGGCTCGACATTCATCGTCTGCACACTCGCAATGATGGTCCCCATGGTGTGCACAGAGCTGGCCACAATGCGGGAGGCAGACTCCTCCACGCTCCACAACACTTGCAACAGCCTCTCAGGCACCCCTAGAATTGCCGCCGAGCTCTGATTGCATGGCCTCCACCCTTTGTTTGTAAGCCCCGACATTGATGGGCTGGTCTGAATCCTCCTCAGCAGGACTCGGCTGTGCACTCGCCCCCCCGGAGAGATGGCACCTGAGATTCCCTTTGCCCTTCACCATGCTGCAGCCCGCTAGGCCCCGGTGCTTCACCCAATGCAGACCCCTCTCCTAAATCTAAGATACCCGACCGCGGACTCCCAGTATCTGAGCTGGTGTGCGGGACTGTAGGAAGCAGTGACGCACTGTTGCTGGCAGAGCTCCCTCTCTCTCCATTTCCCTCATCCGACATGCCGCCAAGATCATTCAAGGCGTCAAGTGTCTCCTCCAGACTGTGGTTGGCAGTCCCACCAAGGGTGTCTGTCTTGCTCATGATGACACTCAGGGTATCATCTGGAATCATAAATGGGAGAAGGGGTGCCATGAGGGTGAGGAGCTGCATTGCACCATGCAAACCTCCCCCTGCAGCCATCTCCTCGGATGCAAGTGAGAACAAAGTCAAGACACGGCTGCAGAACCTGCCCTTTGAGAAGGCCAGGGAGCAGCTGCATCGTTAGGATCAAATGGTTCGGAGGGAATATCGCTGTCCAAACGCCACTCGGCTCCCACAATGCTGAAACCAGCCCATTATCCCAGTCATTCCCACACAACTCCGTTTTGGGCCCGAAAAAGGTGAATTTCCCTCTTACCACCACCTCACCCACCTCGGCGGTAAGGGACGCTAAAGTGCAGTGGGTGTACCCCGCATCGGGCGGAGGGCAATTCTGGCCCCCAAGACCCTGCATACAGCAATATGACCAGATAATCAGCTTTGAGGATGTTTGTTGAGGGATAAATATTGACCAGGAAATGATCGATAGGACCTCAGTTTAACGTCCCATTTCAAAGACAGTGCAGCACTCCCTCAGTACTGCATTGCCCAATGTCAGTCTAGATTTTGTGCTCAAGACTCTGAAGTGGGGCTTAAACCACCAACCTTCTGACGCCGAGGCGAGAGTGTCGGCTGACACTGCAGGTACATGTTCCCCGGCTGAAGTAAAGGCGCAACCAGTGGGATTTCTGAACTTGGGACATCATCCCACCAGTCTCAGCTATTTGAGCGACATCACCACAGAATGGGCAGTGGGCACACGAAGCGATCGCTTCTCTCCGATCACAATTTCACAACGAGTGACAAAGGGATGGCGACCTGTGGAACTCGGTCCCACCCCAAGTTCCATCCCTCCCGCCCCCACTCCGTCATATTGCATCTTTGTTCAACCCTCTGAGCACCAAGAATTTTAGGGCCTTTGGTTTTGCATTATGGGAAACCTGTAGAAATGTAGCTCAGCAGAGTACAAAAGGCACTTTCAGATTACATACCAGATACCCTTGTGTCACAAACAAAATTGGCCTTTTAGACGAGAAAAGATGTTTCCCTTAATTTGCATCTCAGGGCACTTGTAGTTGCAGCCATCCAGGCACACCACAATGTTCCTCATCTAAATAATAGAGTCAGGCCCACACTTTATCGAGGAGCTAAACTCCAAGAAAGACAAGAAAGTGGATTTAAAACTGCATTCGCAAATAGAGGCTGCTGTGCATCTCTCAACACCACTAATCAGAGCATTACTCCATCAGCCGCATCAGTGATTTACATGGACAGTTTCTCCAAAACCCCACTGAGATGGTGGCAACATTTGCAAAAACCAATTGGGCTGCCAGACCTGATACAGACCTGTGCCAAGATCAATAGGTGTTCGTTCACTTCCCAACACCCACTTGGCAGTTAACCGCTTCTGTTTTGGCTTGACATCAACCACTAATTGTGATATGAAATACTGTACAACTGGCAGGCTATCATAGACTTTCACTGGGGTTCATTCCTGAAGTGATAGGGGCTGAAATTGCCCTCAGCAAGAAATTGGGGTGAAGTCCATCACCGCTGCGCTGAAGCGTCGCAACATCCCTCCCCTTCACTTAAAGGGGAAGGACGCTGCGAGCCCGACGTGGAGCCCACTGGGCCACCAGGGTGGGGTTCGGCTGGGCCAGTGGCCCGGCACCCAAGAGAAGGTGCCGGGCTGCCTGATGGTGGTCCGGCCGAACTAGTGGCTACCATTGTGGGGCTGACTCGGGAGTCAGCCGACAATTAAAACAAAATGGCGGCCGTGGCAGTGCGCTCTCCCCTTTAAGGGTGGCCGCGCCGCCCAAACACTGGCAGCTTCCCGTCGCGCGAAGCTGTCAGTGGTACCGGTGGCAGTCGTCCTCCCGCGGGACAATTTCCCCCGCGGGGTGGGAAAGGGGTCACCGCCGGGCGGTCAGGAGTGAACGTGCAGCCGACAATAGTTCGGAGCACAGAGCGGGGTGGAAATAGGGGGCAGCAGAAACCTGTTTCCGCCACTCCCGGCTCGGGGGCAATTGTGGATGAGTCGACTCTGCCTCCTGCCCCCGGTCGGAAAGGCCTCACCGTCCCATTAACACCTTTTTCTGAAGGGCAATTGCCACCCCTCCCTCAATAGAATTGAAAAGCAGATAAATTCATGTTAAACTTGTATAGAACCTTGGTTAGATTACACTTGGATTATTGTGAACAGTTCTGGTCTCCATATTATAGAAAGGAAATAGAGGCTCTGGAGAAGGTACAAAAAAGATTTATTAGAAATTATATCAGAGTAGAGAGGTTATACCTGTCAGCAAAGTTTGAACAGGCTAGAAAAGAGAAGACCGAGGGGTGACCTGACAGAGGTGTTTATGATTATGGAAAGGTTTGACAGGGTCGACATAGAGAAGGTGTTTCCACTTGCAGGTGAGACCAGAACTAGCGACCATAAATATAAAATAGTCAGGAATAAAAACAGTATAGAATTCAGAAGAAATCTCTTTACCAGAGAATGATTAGAATATGGAATTCTCTACACATGGAGTAGATGAGATGAATAGCATAGATGCATTTAAAGAGTAGCGAGATAAACAGATAAACGAATAGAATGATATATTGTGGGGATTAGATGAAGAAGGGTGGGAGGAGGCTCGTGTGGACTATAAACACCAGCTTGGACCTGTTGGGCCGAATGGTCTGTTTCTGTGCAGTAAATACTTTGTAATACTTTGCAATAGATCTAAATGTTACTCATTTTCAGCAACCACAGTGCACAAGCTCAGCATTCTGAAATACTCTGGGGGTGAATTTTCCCCTTTTTGCAGCCCCTTCATCGCCGCGGGGTGGGCAAGACAGTTTTCGCCCGGAGGAGGGAGGTGCTACCGCCTCCGGGGAAATTGCCCAGGAGTTTGCGGAGGCGCTGTCCCGTGGCCCGCGCCTCAGGTTGCCATGCAACTGATGATTACATCATCGCCGTAAGCGGCGACCCCTCACCGTCCCGCGGGGGAAATTGTCCTGCGGGTCGCAAGGCAAGGCTGGCCGACATCCACTCTCGGGGCGGAGTTAAAAGGGAGGGCCCAGTCACACGCTGCCCTGGTGGTTCCAGTGGAGCCCATCAGAGGCCGTGCAGAGTGCGCAGTGGCCCTCCCTTTTAAGCGAAGGGGAGGGGTGTTGAAGTGCGTCAACATGTAGCGCTTGACTCCCCGCCCAGTAATGTCCCGGTTACTGCCCCCAAAGGAAGTGGAGCGCGGAAGATTGCACTCCACTTCCTTTGAAGGGCAGACAGGGCAATTCCACAGTGGGGGCGGAGCTTCCATGCCTGGTGTGAAAAGTCCGGGCCCGCGAAAGTTACCGCCCACAATCTAAGCGCAGGGCAATTTCATCCCCTTTATTTCTTGTGATCCCCAAATCTAACTCCTAATTACAGTCATAACAGCGATATGGATAAAAGGAACATGTTCAGCATTTATGCATCTAAATGGTTGCTACTCATTCCTTGTGTTCTTTTCAATTCAATAGTTAATTAGTAAACATTAGAGAGCTTATGATATATGCACAGGATGGAATGAATTGGTTGTTTATCATAGATGAGAAGTGGAGACAGCCCATCCCATGTTATAGATGAATAACTTCCAATAATTTCTCCACAATGAAGTATTCAAATAACTGATGGCATAAGTTAATGTTCAGGCGCTAGAAACAAAAAGGGAAGTCAGGAGGACAATTTTATCCAAGGGTGTAGAGATGTAGAATAAGTTACAGGAAAGCACTGCACATGAATGAATGCCTTTACATCCTCTGTGACAAAATAGAGGCTTGCTTGCGCTCAATATTTTAACTCGGATTTTGTGTTGCCAGACTCAGTATATATGGGACTAAACCAGCTTCACGGGGGGATTTTCTCAAAGGAAATGCATCAGTTCAGTTCCAGACGCATGTTCTTTGGGGCCGAATTTGGTGGACTTACCGTCCGCTGCCGCCGAGTTTTCTGGGTGGTCTACCCTCCTGGCGAGGTTGGTGGAGGCCTCCGCCGGCGGGGAGGGAAGATCGCTGGGGAGCACCCACTGACGTTCCCCCTATCTGGGCCCAACTCAATCCTCGGCGGTACTTTGCCGAGGATCACATTTGCTGCTGAGATTGGGAGCTCCCGCCCGCTGCCGCCCAGAATCGGTGCGTAAGTCCTATTTTTGCCGCCGGGCGGTCTTTCCAAGATTTTTCCATGAAACTTGTGCCCAAAGTACCGTCAGGATCTCAGCGGTCCTTTCGGGGGGCACTTGGACGGAACTTAGCTTCCACCAATTTCAGGGTCCATATGATTTATGCAAATTGACCAGAGTAAAGATCGAGGTGTAAATTGACCAGTGTTACTGCATTCAATAACAAGTATTTTAGGCCACTATCTATAGGCAATTGTAATACTGCACTTGCTCAGCGAACTGAGCATTGATTAGGGACTGACCCTGGGCTTTCCCCACTTTGTAAGGGTCAGCACCAGGTGCTGTTTTAACCACTAAGGCATCAGGAGTGCTTTATCGGTACAGTATTGTGTGTGACTGTGAAGGAGGCAGTGGATTAGGGAGACAGCAAATCCCACATATCTGGTGTGAGCGGTCTGTCTCGACTTTTCTACTGCACAGCCTTGAAGTCTTTTCTCATTCAAAATTAAGCTCACAAGCTCCCCCTGTCATTCATTGAAATAATTGCACCATCCAGTGAGATACTGAGCACTAGCGCTGAGGAAAAACCCATGGGTTGTGCAGTTAGCTGCCTGAGTCTGCGGCAGCAATGGCTATTGTCAGTCTCCCTGGGCTAGGGACGGGAAAAAAAATTAGCCATGTTTCAAAATTCAGATTGCTAACCAGTAGCGGAAGTATTGATAATGCTCGATCAGCTCCAATGGACGGGCCACATCGTCCGCATGCCCGATACGAGACTCCCAAAACAAATGCTCTACTCAGAGCTCCGACACGGCAAATGAGCCGCAGGTGGGCAGAGGAAACGCTTCGAGGACACCCTCAAGGCCTCCTTTAAGAAGTGCAACGTCCCCACCGACACCTGGGAATCCCTGGCGCAAGACTGCTCAAAGTGGAAGAGAATAATCCGGGAAGGTGCTGAACACCTCGAATCTCTTCGCCGTGAGCAAGTGGAGACCAAGCGCAAACAGCGGAAGGAGCACATGACAACCCAAGCACTTCAACCAACCGGCCCTTCAACCAACGTCCTTTCAACAACCGTCTGCCCAACCTGTGACAGAGACTATAGTTCCCACATCAGACTCATCAGTCACCTGAGAACTCATTTTTAGTGTGGAAGCAAGTCATCCTCGACTCCGAGGAACAGCCGAAGAAGAAGATGCTACAACGTAAAGATGCACAAACATCAGGTGAGGACCCGATCAAGCACGACTGTGATGTCCCACCATGGTCACTTCCTGGCTAGCATTCATTGTGATGGGTAGGTACATGGGCAAGGTATCAAAATGCTTCTGGTATTCAGATCTCACCTGGTGCCCATGAAACAGGATCAAAGCATATACTATCACTTTCGGGAGAAAATGGATAATAATAACAACTTGGGTTTATGTAGTGTTTTAACAGCGAAAAATATCACAAGGTGATTCACAGAGTCACAAAGAAAATAGATATCGAGCCAAAGGACGAGAGATTAGGAGGTGGTGACCAAAAGCTTTGTAAGAGGTGGGTGTTAGAGAGGGTCTTAATGGAGGAGAGGCAGAGTTAATGAAATGGCGTTTCGGGAAGGCTTGGAAGGACGAGAAGCAGAGGGCTTTAGGAGGGGAATTCCAGAGAGTGGTAACTAGGCGGCTGAAGACACGGTCGCCAATGGTGGGGTGGAGGGTGGGATGCACAAGTGACTGCATTCAGGGGCTGAGAGTTATAGGCATGGAGGAGGTTACAGAGATAGGAAGGGAGAGGCCAAGGAGGGATTTACAGACAAGGACAAGAATTTTAAAGTTGAGGAATGGAGGACTGGGGGCCAATATAGATCAGTAAGGATGAGGCTGATAGCTGAGTGGATCTGGGGTATGATAGGTTACGGGCAGCTAAGTTTTGGCTGAAACTTGAATCTCCTCCTGTACCCTCTCGAGTGCAATCACGTCCTTCCTATAATATGGTGACCAGAACTGCACGCAATGCTCCAGCTGTGGCCTAACCAAAGAATTATACAATTTAAGCATAACCTCTCTGCTCTTATATTCTATGTCTCGGCCAATCAAGGCAAGCATTCCGTATGCCTTCTTAACCACCTTATCCACTTGGCCTGCTACTTTCAGGAATCTGTGGACAAGCACTCCAAGGTCCCTTTGTTTATCTACACTATTAAGTGGCCTACCACTTAATGTATATACCCTTTCCTTATTAGCCCTCCCAAAGAGCATCACTTCACACTTCTCTGAATTAAATTCCATTTGCCACTGCTCTGCCCACCTGACCAGCAGATTGATATCCTCCTGTAACCCATGACTTTCCTCTTCATTATTAACCACACAGCCAATTTTAGTGTTGTCTGCAAACTTCTTAATCATACTCCCTATATTCAAATCTAAATCGTTGATATATACCACAAAAAGCAAGGGTCCCAGGACTGAGCCCTGCGGAACCCCACTGGAAACATCCTTCCAGTCACAAAAACATCCATCAATCATTACCCTTTGCTTCCTACCTCCAAGCCAATTTTGGATCCAATTTGACACTTTCACTTATTGACACTTATTAAAACAAGTCTTGACTCTGTTTAGTGGAAAGAAAAGACATATATCTTACAGACTAAAACCTGTTCTTAGAAAAGATAAGCCTTACAGGTGGCACCCGAATGAACAAGGACTTGATAATGTAATGTATGTACAAGGTCTGCCCACCAACAGGGGCCACTACCGTCAGAGGTCTGAGGTTATAGGTACACTTGTGCTGGGCCCGGTATATAACCTGAACTTCACCTTTGTATCTTCACTTCTGAAAGCCATTAAGGACTGACCAGGTTACACCTAGTCACTGGCTCATAGTACAGAGTTCATTGTATCATTTCATACACTACAACTGGCGACGAGGCAAATACAAACCCACGCGAAAGTATGGCGAGCACAGCACGATTGAGTACTGTTGGAATTCTTGAAAGATTCATTGAGGGAGAGGATTGGGGAGATTTCACGGATCGCCTTGACCAGTATTTCATGGCAAACGATCTAAACAAAGACGAGGATGCAGAGAAGCGCAGGGCAGTTCTTCTCACTGTCTGTGGCCCCACGATTAATGCACTCATCAAGAATTTGCTCTCACCCACTCTTCCTGCAGAAAAGGATTACAAAGAACTGTGTGCTCTAGTTCGGGAACACCTTAAACCTACGGAAGGAATCCTGATATCCAGATATCGCTTCTAAACGCCCGTTCGTCCAGAAGGCCAGGACGTAGCGGCATTTGTTGCCGACCTGAGACGTCTTGCAGGGCCTTGCAAATTTGGGCCTGCGTTGGAAGACATGCTGCTTGACTTTTCCGTGATCGGGGTCAACCACGAGGCGATCTTAAGTAAGCTGCTGGCTGCAGAGATGCCGGACTTCAACAAGGTCTTCACCATCGCCCAGGCTTGCATGTCCACGCAGAAAAGCACGAAACAGATATCGCGACAAAACAGGAACTCCACGGCAAGTACTGTGTACAAAATTGTATCGACACCCGGCAGAGCTGCACATGGCAGGACCTACTCGACTGTGTCTGCAAGACTGGGAGCCGCTCAAAGTTTGCCATCGAAGGCCTACTCGACTGCATATGCGAGAGCGGGAGCTGCTCAAAGGCCAGCATTGGGCGCAAATCTGAGCTCAACATTTTGGCATTGCGGAGGCAATCACCGACCCCATCAGTGCCACTTCAGGCAGTATGTATGCAGAGGTTGTGCGAAAACAGAGCACCTTCAGCGGACGTGTCCGCAGCAGAGCAAGCAAGCTGCGACACACCATGTGGATGATGATCAATTCAGTGTGGATCTGGCGATGCAGTCCGAGGCATTTGAGAGCTCCGAGGAGGAAGTGTATAGCGTATGTGCGTTCCTAACAAAGAGCCAACTGATAATGATGGAGGTAAAATTACTAACAAAGAGCCAACTGATAACAATGGAGGTAAAATTAAACGGCGTGCCGGTATCCATGGAATTAGACACGAGTGCGAGTCAATCGATAATGAGCCAGAGAACTTTCGAAAAGCTGTGGGAGACCAAGGCAGAGAGACCCAAGCTGAGTCCGATAACTGCGAAGTTGTGTACCTACGCCAAAGAGCTCATACCAGTGATCGGTAGTGCAGCAGGAAGAGTGTCGTACAAGGGAACGGTTCATGATCTACCGTTATGGATTATCCCGGGCAACGGCCCATCGTTATTCGGCAGGAGTTGGCTCGAGAAAATAAAATGGAAATGGTACGATATCAAAGCTTTGTCATCAGCGGATGATGATCTGTGTAGTCAAGTGCTGAGCAAATTTCCCTCACTGTTTGAACTGGGAATTGGCAGCTTCAAGGGAGCCAAGGTGCAGATTCACCAAGGCCCAGACACAAGGCCTATCCATCACAAAGCCAGGGCGGTCCCGCACATGATGAGAGAAAAGGTCGAGCTGGAATTGGACAGGCTACAACGTGATGGGTTCATCTTACCGGTCGAATTTAAAGAATGGGCCAGTCCCATTGTTCCGATGTTAAAGAGCGATGGCACGGTCAGGATTTGTGGAGTTTACAAGGCCACGATCAACCGAGTTTTGAAACAAGATCAGTACCCGCTACCGAAAGCTGATGACCTGTTTGCAACGCTAGCCGGGGGAAAATTGTTCACCAAATTGGATCTAACGTCGGCCTACATAACACAGGAACTGGTTGAATCATCAAAGAAACTTACGTGCATCAACACGCACAAAGGACTGTTTATTTACAACAGGTGCCCTTTTGGCATTCATTCGGCCGCAGCCATATTTCAGAGAAACATGGAGAGCCTATTGAAATCCGTTCCCAGGACCGTGTTCCAAGACGACATCCTAGTCACAGGTCGTGATACCGCTGAGCACCTGCACAACCTGGAAGGGGTTCTGCGTCGTTTGGACAAAGTGGGACTCAGGCTGAAACGTTCGAAGTGCATTTTCATGGCACCAGAGGTCGAATTCCTTGGACAAAAAATTGCTCCAGACGGAATCAGACCTACAGACCTACAGATGTGAAAACAGAGGTCATCAAAAATGCACCCAGACCCCAGAATGTGATGGAGCTGCGTTCGTTCCTGCATTCTTCTCAACTACTTTGGTAACTTCTTACCCAAATTGAGCACAGTATTAGAGCCTTTGCACAAGCTGTTTAGGAAAGGAGATGACTGGGCGTGGGGTGAACTTCAAGACAGAGCCTTTGAGAAGGCTAGAAATCTGTTGTGTTCCCACAAGCCACTGGTATTGTATGACCCATGCAAGCGTCTAGTTTTGACCTGTGATGCGTCGTCCTATGGGGTCGGCTGTGTACTCCAGCAAGCAAACTATAACCAGTTGCATACGCGTCTTGAAGCATGTCCAAGGTGGAAAGAGCCTACGACATAGTAGAGAAAGAGGCTTTAGCTTATGTTTATGGCGTAAAAAAAATGCACCAGTACCTGTTTGGGCTTCGTTTTGAGCTGGAAACCGATCACAAGCCGCTTATATCGTTGTTCTCAGAACATAAAGGTATCAATACCAATGCGTCGTCCCGCATCCAGAGGTGGGTGCTTACATTATCTGCCTATGATTATATAATTCACCACAGACCAGGCACCGATAACTGCGCTGATGCATTAAGCCAGTTACTGTTGTCCACACCGGAGGTGGAAACGCCAATGCCCGCAGAGTTACTCATGGTCATGGATGCCTTTGAGAGTGAAGGGTCGCCTGTCACTGCTCAACAAGTTAAGACCTGGATCAGCCAGGATCCGACCCTATAGGTTGTAAAACGTTGTGTTCTTAACGGGGACTGGTAGACCGTCCCTAAGGAAATAGATGATGAAACTAAACCGTACAGCCGTTGCAAAAATGAGCTTTCCATCCAGTCTGACTGTTTACTGAGGGGTAATCATGTTATAATGCCCAAAAGAGGCAGGGCGAGATTTGTACGGGAGTTAAATAGAACGCATCCAGGTATTGTCATGATGAAGACCATCACCAGGTCCCATATTTGGTGGCCTGGCATTGACTCGGACTTAGAGTCATGTGTGCATCAGTGCAACACTTGCATGCAGTTAAGCAATGCCCCAAAGGAAGCTCCGCTCAGTTTAATGTCATGGCCATTCAAACCGTGGTCTAGAATCCACATCGACTTTGCGGGCCCCTTCCTTGGTAAAATGTTTTTTGTGATGCTGGATGCATACTCCAAATGGATAGTGTTATGTATTTGACCCTTTCAACCTGTCTTACATGACCATCAGAGGGCCTATTTGTTGGAGTCCCAAGGAATCCCAGCATCCCTTGGACTCGGTATATAAGCAGGCCACCCACTAGGTACCATTAAAGGAGCTAAGGTCACACTTGCTCATTGTACACAGTACTCAGTTTCATCCTTTATTATGAGCTTATCAATTAGCGACGAGGTAACGAACAACCGCGCAAAAATGCAAAGAACAGTTGGTATCCTGGAGAAGTTCTCAGAAGGTGACGATTGGGAGGCCTTATTGGAGAGACTCGACCAATACTTTGTGGCCAACAAGCTGGAAGGGGACGAGAATGCAGCCAAACGAAGGGTGATCCTCCTAACTCTCTGTGGGGCAACAACCTATGGCCTCATGAAGAATCTCCTAGCTCCAGCAAAACCAACAGCTAACTCCTATGAAGAATTGTGTATGATGGTCCAGGAGCACTTAAGTCCAAAGGGAAGCGTTTTGATGGCGAGCTATCGGTTCTACACGTGTCAACGGTCGGAGGGCCAGGAAGTGGCGAGCTATGTTGCCGAACTAAGGCGCCTTGCAGGACATTGTGAATTTGAGGGATTCCTAGAACAAATCCTTAGAGACTTTTTTGTACTGGGCATTGGCCATGACACAATCCTTCGCAAACTGTTAACCGTTGAAACTCCGAATCTGAGTAAAGCCATAACGATAGCCCAGGCATTTATGTCCACCAGCGACAACACCAATCAGATTTCGCAGAGTAAAGAAGTTTCGGCCAGTACTGTGAACAAAGTAACTTCATTTTCGAGCAGGCATATACATGACAGAATGTACACGCCGGCTGCTGCTGCCTGACCTCAATTGACCCAGAGTCCGCCATCAATTGTTAATGCGAGGCAGTTAACACCCTATTTGCATTGTGGAGGTGATCATCAGCCCCATCAATGCCACTTTAAGCACTATGCGTGCAACGGTTGCAGAACAAGGGACACCTCCAGCGAATGTGCAGGCGAGCTGCAAACCCTTCAAACCACCACGTTGCAGAGGAAGATAGATCCACAGTGGATCAGACTAAATCGGAGACTCGAACTGAGGAGGCAGAAGTGTGCGGGGTATACACATTCACCAAGAAATGTCCAAAAATAATGTTGAAAGTTGAACTGAACGGAATTCCAGTATCGATGGCACTGGACATGGGTGCGAGTCAGTCCATAATGAGTAAAAAGGCCTTCGACAGGCTGTGGTGCAACAAAGCCTACAGGCCCAAGTTCAGCCCCATTCACAGCAACTAAGGACTTACACCAAGGAACTAATCCCTGTAATTGGCAGTGCAGAAGTCAAAGTCTCCTATGATGGAACAGTGCACATACTCCCGCTGTGGATTGTGCCAGGGGATGGCCCCACATTGTTTGGCAGAAGCTGGCTGGGAAAAATCTGCTGGAACTGGGACGACATCCGAGCGCTCTCGTCTGACGCCTCCTGTGCCCAGGTTCTGAGCAAGTTTCTATTGTTGTTCGAGCCAGGCATTGGAAGCTTCTTGGGGGCGAAAGTGCAGATCCATTTGGTTCCCGGTACACGACCCATCCATCACAAGGCACGGGCGGTACCGTATATGATGCATGAGAAAGTGGAAATTGAGCTGGACAGGCTGCAGTGAGAAGACATCATCGCACCGGTGGAATTCAACGATTTCCACCGGGCTAGTCCGATTGTCCCGGTACTTAAAGAGAACGGCACGGTCAGAATTTGTGGGGACTATAAAGTAACGATTAACCGTTTTTCGCGACAGGACCAGTACCCGCTACCCAAGGCAGACGACCTATTTGCAACCTTGGCTGGAGGGAAGACGTTCACCAAGCTGGACCTAACCTCGGCCTACATGATGCAGGAGCTGGAGGAGTCTTCGAAAGGCCTCACCTGCATCAACATGCACAAAGGTCTCTTCATCTATAACAGATGCCCATTCGGGATTCGGTCGGCCGCGGCAATATTCCAATGGAACGTGGAGAGCCTGCAAAAGTCGATTCCTCACACTATGGTTTTCCAGGATGGCATACTGGTTACAGGTCGGGACACCATCGAACACTTGCAGAACCGAGAAGAGGTTCTTAGTTGGTTGGATTGTGTGGGGCTTAGGTTGAAATGCTCAAAGTGTGTTTTCCTGGCGCAGGAGGTCGAGTTCTTGGGAAGAAGAATCGCAGCAGACGGCATCAGACCCACCAACGCCAAGACGGAGGCCATCAAGAACGCGCCGAGACCACAGAACGTGACGGAACTGCGATCGTTCCTGGGACTCCTTAACTATTTTGGTAATTTACTACCTGGGTTAAGCACCCTGCTAGAACCCCTACATGTGCTACTGCGCAAGGGAGACGACTGGGTATGGGGAAATTCACAAGAGGCTGCCTTTAAGAAAGACAGAAATCTGTTGTGTTCAAACAAACTGCATGTTCTGTATAACCCTTGTAAATGATTAGTGCTAGCTTGCGATGCATCGTCATTCGGGGTCGGGTGTGTGTTACAACAGGCTAACAAATATGGGATTTTGCAACCGGTCGCTTATGCGTCCCAGAGCTTGTCCAAGGCCGAAAGGGCCGACAGCGTGATTGAAAAAGAGGCTCTGGCATGCATTTACCGGGTAAAAAAAAAAGGATCAGTTCTTATTTGGCCTCAAGTTTGAGCTTGAAACTGACCACAAGTCGCTCATCTTGCTGTTCTCTGAGAGCAAAGGGATTAACACCAATGCCTCTGCCCGCATCCAAAGATGGGCGCTCACGCTGTCGGCATACAACTATGTAATCTGCCACAGACCGGGCACAGAGAACTGTGCAGATGCTCTCAGTCGGCTGCCATTGCCCACTACTGGGGTGGAAATGGCAAAGCCAGCGGACTTGCTCATGGTGATGGATGTATTCGAGAACAAAAAGTCCCCCGTCACGGCCCACCTGGACCAGTCAGAATCCTGTACTGTCCTTGGTAAAAAAAACTGTGTCCTCCATGGGAGCTGGTCCAGTGCCCCAGCGGAGATGCAGGAGGCGATTAAGCCGTTCCACAGGCGCAAAGACGAAATATCCCTGCAGGCAGACTGTTTTGGGGCAATCGCATGGTCTTGCCCAAGGAAAGACAGAGACACATTCATTTGTGAACTGCACAGCACCCACCCAGGCATCGTAATGATGAAAGCCATAGCCAGATCCCGGCATGGTGGCCCGGCATCGACTCAGATTTAGAGTCATGCGTGCGCCAGTGCAACACTTGCTCTCAGCTGAGCAATGCACCCAGAGAGGCACCGCTAAATTTGTGGTCATGGCCCTCCAAACTGTGGTCGAGGATCCACGTGGACTATGCGGGCCTATTTCCAGGCAAAATGTTTTTGGTTGTCGTGGACGCTTACTCAAAATGGATTGAATGTGCGATAATGTCTGTAAGCACATCCACGGCATCTATTGAAAGCCTACGAGCCATGTTTGCCATGCACGGCCTGCCTGATGTCCTAGTCAGCGACAATGGGCCGTGTTTCACCAGCGCTGAATTCAAGGAATTCATGACCCGCAATGGGATCAAGCACGTCACATCTGCCCCGTTCAAGCCCGCATCCAACGGCCAGGCAGAACGGGCAGTTCGGACCATCAAGCAAAGCTTGAAACATGTGTCGGAAGGCTCCCTGCTGACCTGGCTGTCCCGAGTGCTGCTCAGCTACTGCACCAGACCCTACTCACTCACTGGGATTCCCCCAGCTGAGCTGCTCATGAAAAGGGCACTCAAAACAAAGCTCTCTCTTGCCCACCCTGATTTCCATGATCACGTGGAGGGCAGGTGGCATCAACAAAGTGTGTACCATGACCGCGCAAATTTGTCACGTGATATTGAGATCAATGATCCTGTGTTTGTACTCAATTATGGAAATGGTCCCAAATGGCTCGCTGGCATGGTCACAGCCAAAGAGGGGAGTAGGGTGTTTCATGTCAAATTGGCCAAAGGACTAATGTACAGAAAACATTTGGACCAAATCAAATTGCGGTTCACCAATAGCTACGAACAAACCAAAGAAGACACTACCATCTTTGACTCTCCAACACACACACAAGTGTCAACTGACATCATGGTTGACCACGAAGCTGAACTCACCATCCCCAGCAGCCCGGCAAGGCCAGCTGCCCAACAGCCCAGTGAAGAACTAACCAACTCACCCACACCCACATTTGTACTGAGACGATCGACAAGGGAGCGAAAAGCCCCAGATTGTCTCACCTTGTAAATAAGTGTACTATTGAATTCCTGGGGGAGTGATGTTATGTATTTGATCCCTTGCAAACTGTATTACACTACGACCAGAGGGCCTACCTGTTGGAGTCCCAAGAGATCCCAGCATCCCTTGGGAGCACAGTATATAAGCAGGCCACCCACGAGGTACCTGCACTCTGGAGTCTCATTAAAGGAGCTAAGGTCATACTTTCTCATTGTACACAGTACTCAGTTTCGTCCTTTATTATGAGCTTATCAGATAAAATGTGTGATCATGTCATCCAGCACTTCCACTGCCACCATTGAAACATAGAAACATAGAAAATAGGTGCAGGAGTATGCCATTTGGCCCTTCGAGCCTGCACCGCCATTCAATAAGATCATGGCTGATCATTCCCTCAGTACCCCTTTCCTGCTTTCTCTCCATACCCCTTGATCCCCTTAGCCGTAAGGGCCATATCTACCTCCCTCTTGAATATATCCAATGAACTGGCATCAACAACTCTCTGCGGCAGGGAATTCCATAGGTTAACAACTCTCTGAATGAAGAAGTTGCTCCTCATCTCAGTCCTAAATGGTCTACTCCTTATCCTAAGACTATGTCCCCTGGTTCTGGACTTCCCCAACATCGGGAACATTCTTCCCGCATCTAACCTGTCTAGTCCCGTCAGAATCTTATAAGTTTCTATGAGATCCCCTCTCATCCTGCTAAACTCCAGTGAATAAAGGTCCAGTTGATCCAGTCTCTCCTCATATGACAGTCCAGCCATCCCTGGAATCAATCTGGCGAACCTTCGCTGCACTCCCTCAATAGCAAGAACGTCCTTCCTCAGATTAGGAGACCAAAACTGAACACAATATTCCAGGTGAGGCCTCACCAAGGTCCTGTACAACTGCAGTAAGACCTCCCTGCTCCTATACTCAAATCCCCTAGTTATGAAGGTCAACATACCATTTGCCTTCTTCACCACCTGCTGTACCTGCATGCCAACTTTCAGTGACTGATGAACCATGACACCCAGGTCTCGTTGCACCTCCCCTTTTCCTAATCTGTCGCCATTCAGATAATATTCTGCCTTCGTGTTTTTGCCCCCAAAATGTATAACCTTACATTTATCCATATTATACTGCATCTGCCATGCATTTGCCCACTCACCTAACCTGTCCAAGTCACCCTGCAACCTCTTAGCATCCTCCTCACAGCTCACACCACCATCCAGCTTAGTGTTGTCTGCAAACTTGGAGATATTACACTCAATTCCTTCATCTAAATCATTAATGGATATTGTAAAGAGCTGGGGTCCCAGCACTGAGCCCTGCGGTACTCCACTAGTCACTGACTGCTGTAAAGTCCTTACACAATACCACAAATCCACACGAGGCACATTCTATGGACAAGGTCACTCTGTGACCTGCACCTTTATTCACAGGACCAAGAAGTGATGACCCTGCGTGGGACCTCCCTTTATATACCTGGATGACCAGGTGAGGAGTGTTTCCCACAAGTTCACCCCCTGTGGTCAAGGTGTGCATTTCTCAAGTATATACAGTATTGCAGTGTTGTTACATGAAGGTTACAAACATGACACCTGCCATTCTGAAAGGGACCCGTTTATCCCGACTCTCTGCTTCCTGTCTGCCAAACAGTTCTCTATCCACGTCAGTACATTACCCCCAAGACCATGCACTTTGATTTTGCACACCAATCTCTTGTGCGGGACCTTGAGAACCTGAGAGCCATGTTTGCCACCCATGGTCTGCCAGACATTGTTGTCAGCGACAACGGACCGTGTTTCACGAGCCTGGAGTTCCAAGAGTTCCTGAAACGCAACGGCATAAAACATGTGAGGTCAGCCCCTTTCAAACCCGCGTCCAATGGTGAAGTGGAGCGGACAGTTCAAACCATCAAGCAGAGACTGAAACGCGTAATTCACGGTTCCCTGCAGACACGCCTGTCACACATACTGCTCAGTTACAGGACAAGGCCACACACGCTCACTGAGGTCCCGCCTGTGGAACTATAGATGAAGAGAGGACTCAAAATCAGGCTCGCTCTAGTCCATCCTGACCTCAATGATCATGTTGAAACCCGACGTCAACACCAGCAGTGGTATCATGACCGCATCGCAGTGTCACGCGACATATCTGCAAATGACCCAGTGTATGTACTTAACCATGGTCAAGGGCCCAAGTGGCTCCCAGGCAATGTTATGGATAAGGAGGGTAACCGGGTGTATATGGTTAAGCTCAAGAATGGGCAGATATGCAGGAAACACATTGATCAAATCAAGCTCAGACACAATGAAAAAAACGGAACATTTGGAAGAAGATACTGCAAGTTTAGACGACCAACTAACACACGTCCAGCCATCAGAAGAACCCACTGTGGTGAACGCCCAGCCCCATGTCGTGAGAGACTCGGGAAGCACTGGGATTGTACTGAGACGGTCAACCAGGGAGCGAAGGGCTCCGGACCGCCTGAACTTGTAATATGGACTTGTGCCAAGAACGGGGGGGATGGGGGGGGAATGATGTAATGTATTTACAAGGTCTGCCCACCAACAGGGGGCACTACCGTCAGAGGTCCTAGGGTCATAGATACACTCGTGCTGGGCCCGGTATATATCCTGAACTTCACCTTTGTATTTTCGCTTTTGGAAGCCATTAAAGACTGACCAAGTTACACCAAGTCACTGGCTCGGAGTTCATTGTATCATTTCATACACCACAGATAAACAGTGTCGACAATGGATGAGTCAGTTATAAAATATGTGACTGAGAGATTTGCCCATCAGGAAGGGGTTGGTGTGGGTCATCATGCAAAGCGAAGATCCGATGTTAGAAACAGATTTCTGAATGAAGGGCCTGGTTTGAAGAAGGCTGTTTGTTTGCTGGCATATAGAAGGAAGGCTAAAATCTGTGAAGCTGTAAAAGATAAGTTACAAACAGAAATTAATGAAAAAGGAGCGGTGGTAAAATGACTCCTTAAGGTGCTGGAGGTTTATAGGAAAAGGGCTAAAAAAAAATGAGGACAGATTGGAAAAAGAAAAGGAAAGAAGGTCTAACAAAGAACAATATCTGGAGAGTCAATGTACTAATAGTCAAAATTGGTGCGATGTGTGGGCTGAAAAAGTGAAATGTCAAAGAAGTCGGGTTGAACGAGCAGAGAGATCTGGTGAAGATTTAAAAGCTGATTACAGGTCATCCAGGAGCAAATGATAGAGCAGTGAAAGATTAAGGAGGATCAAAGCGAGTGCAGCAGGTCTTCCCCCAGACAGTAAAAGGGCCAGGGGCGAGTCTGAAGGATTGAAGGCACGAGCTGCTGAAGTAATGGGGCCAGTAGAGGGAATCCGTTTAAAGCCACGGCGGCGGTAGAGTAGGCCCCAACAAGCCCCCAGGTGCTTTTGCTGGCCGACTGTGGCCAACTTTGAAGGATGTCATGGGTGGGTAGGGTGGGGTAGTAAGGAGAGCGAATCTGAATGGGCAGGCACGTAACCATTGGCTGAGCGCCCTGATAGCTAGTAGTCTTCCATATTTACACATCGCTACATCAGGCTTTGATCCAGAGGATGAGGGTGATGGTAACTCACAGACCAGTGTTTTGAGAAAAATGATACTGCGTTTTGAGGCACGTCAGGTTGACAAAAAGAACACTGGGGTAATGGATAAGCCTAATGTCATGTATCTTACATTATTATATATAACTGTATCCTAACATGCTATACATGACTGTAATAAGATATGACCTGTAACCACCAGCATACCTTACCACCAGGGGTGCACTTGCAAGAGACAGATATATAAGGACAGGTCTCAGGCAAGTGCAGCATTCCTGAGCTGTGAAATAAAGGTGCAGATCCAGAGTGACCTTGACTTCACTACATGCCTCGTGTGAATCTGTACTGAGGGGACAGGACTTTACAGTGGCGACGGGTTACGGGATTACAGAATCCACAGAATGGCGAACAACGGATCAGATGAAAAGTACAATGTGGGAGACAATTGGGTGGACTTTATAGAAAGGCTCCAGCAAAGCTTTGTAACCAAAGACTGGTTAGGCGATGATAAGGCAGACAAGAGAAGAGCCCATCTCTTGACCAGCTGTGGCTCGAAAACATACGCTTTAATGAAAGATATGTTGGCACCCGAGAAACCAGCAAGCAAGTCGTTTGAAGAATTGAGCACACTGGTAAGAGACCACCTGAAGCCAGTGAGCAGCCTACACATGGCCAGACACAGGTTCTACAACTACAGATGCTGTGTGGGCCAGAGCATACCCGACTTCGTGGCGGAACTTCGAAGGTTGGCTAGCTTATGTGGGTTCTCCGATGAACTGAGGAGAGAAATGCTGAGAGACTTTTTAATTGAAGGAATAGGCCACGCAGGCATAATCCGAAAGCTCACAGAGACCAAGAACCTGACCTTAGAGGCAGCAGCACTGGTTGCACAGACATTCTTGGTAGGGGAAGAAGAAACGAGGTTGATTTACAATGCAGGTACGACAACTAACGAAATATTGGAACAAGAAATTGAAAACACTAAACAAGCTGCTACCCCCACACACAGACAAACCCAGGAGAACAGGTTCTCGACAGCAGGCAGAAGCCATCAAGGGCCACAGGAACGGCTGTTCATACCTCATCAACCCACAATGCAAGCAATCAACTACAAACTGAGAGAAGCTCAAGAGAGATCAGCCAGACGCAGCTCATTCTTTAGGAACACTTTAAACAACAGAACAGGTCTGTGCTGGAGGTGTGGGGGTGAGCACTTATCAAGAGGTTGTTGATTTCAGCAGGCTGTTTGCAGAAATTGTGAATATACAGGGCATTTGGCCCGCATGTGCAATAAAACAGCAGCTCTGCTGGTATATGAATCGGATGGGTCGGAAACGGACCAGAAGATGGTGGGGACAGTACCCGGGACACCGATGTACAGCGGGTCAACACGAGCAATGGCCGCTGCTCCTACAACAGGACGCCTCCTATAATGATGAGGGTCCTACTCAACGGGATATCTGTCAATATGGAGCTGGATACGGGAGCGAGTCAATCTCTCATGGGCGCTCAACAATTTGAACAACTGTGGCCATCACAAGGCCAGAGCTGTAACCTATGTGATGAGGGAAAAGATTGAACACGAACTCGACAGGCTTCTGCGGGAAGGCATTATATCACCTGTGGAATTTAGCAACTAGGCAAGTCCCATCGTCCTAGTCATGAAGCCTGATGGATCCGTACGAATCTGTGGGGACTACAAATCTACCATAAACAGAGTCTCCCTACAGGACCAGTACCCGTTGCCCAAAGCAGAGGACACATTGGCTGGAGGTAAACTTTTCTCAAAATTAGACCTCACATCTGCGTATATGACGCAAGAATTGACCGAGGAATCCAAGCTACTCACCACCATCAACACACATCGAGGCCTTTTCTTGTACAATCGATGCCCATTCGGCATCAGGTCGGCAGCTGCCATATTCCAGCAAAACATGGAGAGTCTGCTCAAGTCCATCCCGGGGACGGTTGTATTTCAAGACGTCATACTCATCACTGGCAGGGACACCGACTCCCATCTCTGTAATTTGGAGGAAGTACTAAAGCTGTTGGATCGGGTAGGCCTACGAGTCAAGAAATCCAAGTGCCTGTTTCTCGCACCCGAGGTTGAATTTTTGGGCAGAAGGATTGCCGCTGATGGAATCCGCCCAACAGAGTCCAAAACAGAAGCAATTCGCCTGGCACCCAGGCCCTGGAATGTCTCAGAACTGCGCGCCTTTCTCAGGCTACTCAATTACTTTGGGAACTTTATGCAGAACTTAAGCACGCTGCTGGAGCCTCTCCATGTGCTACTCAGGAAGGGGTGCGATTGGTTTTGGGGGGACGCCCAGGAACGTGCCTTCAATAAGGCACGCAACCTTCTGTGTTCCAACAGTGTTTTGACTTTCTTTGATCCAGGTAAAAAGCTAGTTCTCACATGCGATGCGTCAGCGTATGGGGTCGGGTGCGTTTGCAACATATCAATAGTGCGGGCAAATTATAACCCGTAGCTTATGCCTCCAGGTCACTTTCGCGGGCGGAGCGCGGGTACGGAATGGTAGAGAAGGAGGCGCTCGCGTGTGTGTACGGTGTCAAAAAGATGCACCAATAACTTTTCGGGGCCAAGTTCGCGTTAGAAACCGACCACAAGCCCCTCACGTCCCTCCTATCCGAAAGCAAGGCAATAAATGCCAACGCCTCAGTGCGAATTCAACGGTGGGCACTCATGCTGGCATCCTACGACTACACAATAAGGCACAGACCAGGCACAGACAACTGTGCTGACGCGCTCAGCAGGCTACCCCTGGCGACCACGGAAGGGTCTGACGAACAGGACTGTGAGATAGTCATGGCAATCGATGCCTTTGAGTCCACAGGTTCGCCCATGATGGCTTGCCAAATCAGAGTCTGGACGGCCAGCGACCCCACGTTATCCTTAGTAAAAAGATGTGTCCTAACCGGTGACTAGGCAGAGGCTCGCGATGCCTGCCCCGAGGAATTAAAACCCTTTCACAGGTGCATGCATGAGCTATCACTACAAGCAGACTGCCTGATGTGGGGCAGCCGAGTAGTCATGCCTCTGCAAGGCAGAGAGGCATTTTTCCGGGAGCTCCACCGCGAGCACCCGGGGATCGTCCTCATGAAGGCCATAGCCAGATCCCATGTCTGGTGGCCTGGTATTGATACGGAATTGGAGCTCTGCGTCCGAAGGTGCACCATTTGTGCCCAACTCAGCAATGCCCCCAGGGAGGCTCCACTGAGCCCCTGGCCCTGGCCTACCAAACCGTGGTTGCGGGTGCACGGAGACTATGTGGGCCCATTCATGGGCAAAATGTTCCTCGTAGTTGTAGATGCATTTTCAAAGTGGATCGAATGCACCATTTTAAACTCGAGCACAACCTCCACCACTGTGGAGAGCCTCGCAACCATATTTGCAATGCATGGAATCCCTGACACATTGGTCAGTGACAATGGTCCGTGCTTCACCAGCGCAGAATTCCAAGAGTTTATAATTGACCACGGCATAAATCACG
Organism: Pristiophorus japonicus; assembly: GCF_044704955.1. Taxonomy (NCBI): domain Eukaryota; kingdom Metazoa; phylum Chordata; class Chondrichthyes; family Pristiophoridae; genus Pristiophorus; species Pristiophorus japonicus. The sequence continues at coordinate 77,733,643 of NC_091993.1, read as the reverse complement.
TCAAGACGGCACCGTTCAAGCTGGCCTCCAACGGCCAGGCGGAGAGAGCAGTGAAAATCATTAAACAAGGCATGCTTAAAATCCAAGGTCCCACGCTACAGAGTCCCCTGTCGCGACTGCTGCTGGCCTACAGATCTCGTCCACACTCACTGACTGGGATCCCCCCCACGCAACTGTTGATGAAAAGGACTTTAAAAACAAGGCTCTCATTAATCCTCCCAGATATGCATGAAATCGTTGAGGCAAAGCGCCGTAAGCTGACTGAGTACCATGACAGAAATTCGAGGGGGAGATGGAATGAGATAGGGGACAAAGTGTTTGTACTAAACTATGGCAGGGGTCCCAAATGGCTTGCAGCGACAGTAACGGGCAAGGAAGGAAACAGGCTACTGGTAGTACAAATGGACAATGGCAAAACCTGCCGGAGGCATGTAGACCAAGTCAAAAGCAGATTTACCAACAACACTGCGGAACCAGAGGCAGACTACAATGTGGAACTCGGATTACACCTGGTGGACAGACAGAGGGAACAACCTGAGGAAAGGGTAATCCCAACAGACAGCCCAGGCGAGTCAACAACAATCACACAAATCGAAACAGACAGCCCAAGCGAGATACCAGCAACCACACAAAAACAGACACCAAGGCAAACAACTGAACCACAACTCAGACGCTCCACGTGAGAGCGTAGACCACCTGAGAGACTCAACCTATAAAGACAATAAGACCTTGGGGGAGAGTGATTTCATGTATCTTACATTATTATATATAACTGTATCCTAACATGCTATACATGACTGTAATAAGATATGACCTGTAACCACCAGCATACCTTACCACCAGGGATGCACTTGCAAGAGACAGAGATATAAGCACAGGTCTCAGGCAAGAGCAGCATTCCAGAGCTGTGAAATAAAGGTGCAGGTCCAGAGTGACCTTGACTTCACTACATGCCTCGTGTGAATCTGTACTGAGGGGACAGGACTTTACACCTAAGGACAAGGTGTGGGAGATGAAAGAAGTGCTACAAAGAATTGGCAGCAGAAAGAGTCAAAATACGAGAAAGGGGAAGACGTCCGGGCTTGTTTTAACTGTGGAGAGCGAGGGCACCTTGTGAGGGACTGTAAGAAGCCTAAGAAAGGGAGAGCTGAGTTTCCACAGTCAAAAGGACCTCAGCCTAGCATCCCAAACTACAAGGAGTTGCTTAACTATGTGGCCACGCGTATGAAAGTGGATGAGGCATCGCAAGGAACGATCCATGCAGCCCATGCGGAGGACCGTAAGAAGACTCAGGCATGAGGGCACGCGCCCAGCCCGAGTAACTGTGTCTGCTCAGGTACGATGATTGGGGAAGACCGTGTATAAACATTGTGATAGAGGGAGAGAGAGAGAGGGGACTATTTGGTCGACACTGGAGCATCCAGTATGGTAGCTCACTCTCCCTCTCCGATGAAGTCTCCCTGGTCAAGTGGCGTTCCCTAAACCTTAGGCGGTTTCACGGGCAATTCAAGGGCTAGGGTGGTGTCAAAACCTTTAAATTTCAAAGTAGGACCCCTCTAAACAGAGTTGACATCAGTATTGATGAATTGGGGTCAACCCGGAATGTGGGTGCTGGGATCTGATTGGATGTTAGTCCAAAATGTAATTGTAGACATGCAGGAATAAACGGGTCCTTTTCAGAATGGCAGACAGTGACTAGTGGGGTACCGCAAGGTTCAGTGCTGGGACCCCAGCTATTTACAATATACATTAATGATTTAGATGAAGGACTTGAATGAAATATCTCCAAGTTTGCAGATGACACTAAGCTGGGTGGCAGTGTGAGCTGTGAGGAGGATGCTAAGAGGCTGCAGGGTGACTTGGACAGGTTAGGTGAGTGGGCAAATGCATGGCAGATAAATGTGAGGTTATCCACTTTGGTGGCAAAAACAAGAAGGTAGAATATTATCTGAATGGTAACAGATTAGGAAAAGGGGAGGTGCAATGAGACCTGGGTGTCATGGTACATCAGTCATTGAAAGTAGGCATGCAGATACAGCAGGCGGTGAAGAAGGCAAATGGTATGTAGGCCTTCATAGCGAGAGGATTTGTATATAGGAGCAGGGAGGTCTTACTGCAGTTGTATAGGGCCTTTGTGAGGCCACACCTTGAATATTATGTACCGTTTTGGTCTCCTAATCTGAGGAAGGACATTTTTGCTATTGAGGGAGTGCAGCAAAGGTTCACCAGACTGATTCCCGGGATGGCAGGACCGACATATGAAGAAAGACTGGATCGACTAGGCTTAAATTCACTGAAATTTAGAAGAATGAGAGGGGATATCATAGAAACATATAAAATTCTGACGGGATTGGACAGGTTAGATGCGGGAAGAATGTTCCCGATGTTGGTGAAGTCCAGAACCAGGGGTCACAGTCGCATCATCGTCATCATAGGCAGTCCCTCGGAATCAAGGAAGACTTGCTTCCACTCCTAACGTGAGTTCTTTGGTGGCTGAACAGTCCAACACAAGAGCCACAGACCCTGTCACAGGTGGGACAGATATTCGTCGGGGGAAGCGGGGGTGACACTGATTTACCACATGCTCCTTCCTCTGCCTGTGCCTGACCTTTTCACGCTCGCAGCGTTGAGATTCGAAGAGCTCAACGCCCTCCCGGATGCACTTTCTCCACCTAGGGCGGTCTTTGGCCAGGGTCTCCCAGGCTGTCAGTGGTAATGTCGCACTTCACCAGGGAGTCTTTGTGTGTGTCCTTGTAATGTTTCCGCTGCCCACCTTTGGCTCGTTTGCCATGAAGGAGCTCCGCATATAGCAGTTGCTTAGGGAGTCTCATGTCTGGCATGCAAACTAAGTGGCCTGCCCAGCCAAGCTGATCTAGTGTGGTTAGTGCTTCAATGCTGCGGATGTTAGTCTGGGTGAGGACACTGATGTTGGTGCATCTGTCCTCCCAGGGGATTTCCAGAATCTTGCCGAGACATCGTTGATGATATATCTCCAGCGACACAGTCTAAGGATAAGGGGTAAGCCATTTAGGACCAAGATGAGGAGAAACTTCTTCACTCAGAGAATTGTGAACCTGTGGAATTCTCTACCACACAAAGTTGTTGAGGCCAGTTCGTTAGATATATTCAAAAGGGAGTTTGATGTGGCCCTTACGGCTAAAGGGATCAAGGGGTATGGCGAGAAAGCAGGAATGGGGTACTGAAGTTGCATGATCAGCCATGATCATATTGAATGGTGGTGCAGGCTCGAAGGGCCGAATGGCCTACTCCTGCACCTATTTTCTATGTTTCTATGTTTCTGTGTTTAATATCTGTTTGTTGGGGCAGAGTAGAAAGAGGTAAGGAGGTAGCCGTTATACCCCCACGGCATGGGGAATCGTGGGTAGTAACACCTGTGGGACCCTATGACTTAGAGACATTGGTGGCCAGAGTACCAGAAAGATATCAGACCCTAGTGTGCAGAAACGTGGGAATTTTTGCCATTCATAAACACGATAATGGCAGGGTGATGGGGATGGAGGTGTGAGTCGGGGGAGAACTCATGTCCCGACCCCAAAAGTAGTCCACATTTCCCAAAGAAGCTGAGAAATGGGGTCAAAAGGCTATGGTGTCATCATTAGAACAAGGAGATCTATTGCTACACTTGTTAACTTTGACTCTAGGGTGTTGAATAAGAACATTCCTGCTTGTGCTCCCACGGTAGCAGCTGCGGGTGATTTAATTAGCAGCATTCCCAGGTCAGCCGCTGTGTTTACTGTGTTAGATATAACAAATGTATTTTAGTCTGTTCCTTTGCACACAAAGGACCAGGACATGTTTGCTTTCACCTTTAAGGGACAGCTGTAAGCATGGACATGGTTGCCACAGGGTTTTCACAACAGTCCGTCTATTTTCCATCAATGCATGGCTGACTGCCAGTCTGAGTTCAGTCAACCAAGTCAGTTGGTACAGGGCGTCGACGATTTGATGTTATTCAGAGATAGTGAGGGGGAACATGAGGAGTTGTTACAGGAATTGTTAGAATTACTTAAAGCAGCAGGCTCCGAGGTAAATCCGGACAAGGCTCAGATAGGGCAAGCGGAGATCCAGTTCCTTGGACTGACTCTTCGACCGGGTGAGCGCGCTACAGACAAAGCAAAGCGCAAATCAGTGCAGGAGCTGCACTGTCCAAACTCAGTAACTGCTCTCCCATCTTTCTTGGGTCTAACAGGATATTGTAGGGAATTCATTGAGAATTATGTAGCTACGGTGGTTTCTTTGCAAAGATTGCTGAGGAAAGGAGTGGAATGGGAGTGGGATGAGCACTGTGAAGAAGCATTTGTACAGCTGAAGGAGGACTTGCAGACAGCAGCTGCTCTGGGGGCAATAAACCCTGCAAGGGACTTCTTTGTAGAAGTAGCAGTTTGGCTGCTGTTTTAATGCAGGAAGTGAATGGGTGCTTGAGACCACTAGCCTATGCCTGCAGGACTTTGTCCAATGTGGAACAGGGATTTTCTACTGTGGGAGGCATCCACTAGCCACCTTTTGGGCAGTAAAACATTTTGCTGTATTCACAGGAACTCAAAACATCACCCTTCTTACCCATCACACACCAGCCAATCTCTTGTTAAACGGCCGAATTAAAGAGGTGATGGATTTGAAAATAAAAGCATTAAATGATCCAAAACTAGCAGCCAATCTTAATTACAAGAGTGAAGCTCATACTTGTACAGTAGAAGGGGTGTGGGAAACGGAAGACGGATTTTAATCTGGTAGCCACCCAGAACGAGGGATATATATGTAGATGGGTCTAGTCTTATGGAGCAGGGCGAACGAAAAATGGGGTGTGGAATTTATGGCCCACAGAAAGGGGTGGAGTTAGAGGTTAATTTGCCTGTCACATTTAGTGCTCAGCAAGCAAAACTGGCAGCCTTAACCTCTAAGTAACACATCCCACTGAATTTCCCCCACCGTTCTGACTCCACGTTTATCTGTAATTCTTGTATGGAGTATTTGGCAATTTGGGCTGGAAAAGGTTTTACATCCGCAGATGGTAAACCGTTAGTTTCAGCACCAGTGTTGGCAACTATAGTGGCAGCTGTAAGAAAAGAGGGTGAAGACTATTACATACACAAAGTAAAAGCCCATTCTAAGACCGAACCTAAGTGGGGGGGGGGTGGGAATAGGAAAACAAATGAACTAGCCAGGATGGGGGCAGAGAAGGGGGTCCCGTGGGATCCGTATCAATCAGGAAAAGTAGCCAATGCGATTCTGCTGCCCCCAAATCTTAAAATGATACAACTGAAGGATGCAGTGCTAAAAGCTATCCTGAAGGAGACAGAAGCAGGTCATATGGTCGAAGGAGCCGATGGTGTCAGTGACATAGAGATCAGGGAAGGCATGCTGTTTAAAGGGAATAAGTGCCTGAGGGATATCGGGAAGATTTTATGATGCTAACACACGGGGGACCAGGGGCCGGACATTCCGGACCAGAAACAACTTGGAAGCGAGAAGAGGAAGTGGGATGAAGGCCCCATTTGAGGGAAGATGTAGGGGATTACTACTGCCTGCCTCTCTTTCGCAGTTACATTTGAGCCAGGGTGTCCCTGGAGATGGAGCACGCGATGTCCACCGGTATGCTCGCGGCCTTCCGCGAGAGGTGGGCGCCGGAGGGACTGGAGTGCATCATCACCCCCGGCAACCAAATTTTAATTGGATCCTTAATGTCTAAAGTTTAATTTGTCTAAGTCTGTTGGTTTTAGTGTTCCCTCCGCCTCTCCGCCTCCCCTTTTTAGCCAGGGGGCACTTGATTGGTTGCAACAAAATAGTTGTAGGGGATTACTGTAAAACCTGTTTGGTGTGTGCAGCTAACAATCCTGACCCACACAAAAGAAAGGCTCCCCTGGGACATACCCGTCGACCAGAGGGACTGTGGCAATGTGTGGAGGTGGATTTTGTCATAGCTCTGCCCACCTGTAAGAAGGGCAATAAATACTGTTTGGTTTTAGTGGACAATTTCACAAAATGGGTAGAAGCTTTTCCGTGCTGAGCGGCCACAGCATTGTGGAGGGCTAAAACTCTGGTGAGGGAAGTATTCTCTAGATGGGGACTCTCTTGAGTGGTAGTATCAGATGAGGGAAGTCACTTTACAAGTCAGGTAATGCAAGCCACTCTGAAGTTGCTTGGTATTGAGGGAAAGTGACACGTGAGTCACAACCCTCAGTCATCGGGGATTGTGGAGAGAATGAATTGTTTATTAAAGTCAGCCTTGCGAAAGGAATTGAACGAACAGAATACCAAGTGGGATGAAGTACTTCCCCTAGTCCTGATGGGGGTCTATAGTGTTAAGTCCAAAGGGATGGGTTACCCCCTCATGAGTTGGTAACTGGGAGACCCATGCGAACCCCCACACATTGATTGGTTCCCACTTTAACTGACAAACAAACTAAGGAAGTGACTGGGGACAGGTTCCTGAATGACCTTTGAGAAACTTTAAAGGAACTGACTCTCGGGGCTGCCTATAACATTGGGAGGACACACCAACCCAACCAACTGCACCTGGCCCCGAGTAAACCTCAGGAGTGGGAGGTGGGAAGCCAGGTAACGGTATGAAACTATGCAAGGGTGGGAATGTTTGAACCCCTGTACAAGGGACTGTATAATATTGTTGATAAAGCTAATTCCATGGTAGTCTGGTTACCTAAGAGAACTAAATGGTTTCATATTAACCAGATGAAGCTTTTACAGCCCACTAGCAGGTCACCGAGACGACAAGAAACGATTATGAGCATGGCGAGCCGGATTCATCCTGTCCAATGGGATGAGGAGGAAGGGGTGCCTGATGGGATACTCCATCGAATCAGGTACAGTATGATCCAAATGAAAGTGGACAGGACACGGGAGCTGTAAGAACCTCCCCGGCCCCAGATCCAGAACCGCTTCCTGTCCACAGACAAACCCCATAGACCTCTCCAGCACCACGACGCAGTAAAAGAAAGAGAATGATAGATATCATGAATGGTAGAAGTAGGGACGGCAGAGGGTATAGTGTGGGTGGACATAGGATACAGAGTCAGGAGTCACATTCAGTTCTTGTCCCCTTAGCCCCCACAGAAGATGTATAGCATGATGGATTTGTTCTGACTCATCGGGATCCTGTATTGTGTAGAAGATTCAACATCAGCCTATTTGGCATACGGGGGCATTCGTGCTTATTCCTGTTATAATGGATCAATCACCATTGTCTCAGTGACACCACCCCAAGGTGAGATTTGGAACCTTGCCCTCAAGTCTTTCAAAGGTAATTGGATACAGTAAAAGTATGTAGTCCGAGGGGTGTGCATAAGATGCCACGAGCGACTACGAGCGTGATTTGTGCGGACGGAAGTGAGTGACCACTCAAGGTATCATCAGGTGGGGTCCCCAAGGAAGTTGTAGGGAACCCAACCCAATCCCAAGGCACCGGACATACCCATTTTGGCCTCGATGGTGGAAATCCCATGAGGGAATTTACGGATATGTAAGTCCGGGAGTGTTAATTTATGGTTTCAAGTCAGGCCCGGAAAGTCCGGTTGCAAATCAGGGAATCAGAAAGGAATTTGTAGTGTATGTAGGTACCTTTAGTAATGACTCCATGAGGCAGGGTATGATACTTAAACTGTGCAGACCTGTAGTCCTTTATTTGCAGCTCCTGAGTGACGACAACAAGCTGTGTGTTCCTTTTTATACTGAGTTACCTGCCATGTGCAGGCAACCCCTAGGTCTCCAGCAGCAGCACCCTCTGGTGTACCGGTAAGGTGTGTACAGTGTAAGGGTACATTCAATGTGGCATAACCGTGTTACAGACATCACACAGTAAACAGGCATGCATACACAACAATATTCTCCCCTGAGCATTTTTCATATCCTTATTGTCATGACCAGGGGAGGTGATCAGAGGTGGGCTATGGGAGGTTGTGGTGAGGGTTGTGTGGTTTCCAGGTGTGACCCCTGTGCTTGAGGCTGGCCTCATACATTTCCCCTCCCTCACACACAGACCAAGTGGGTGTTACTATTGTGGGATCCCTCGGGGAGGTAGCCACGGCAGCAGTGGGTAGTGTGTATACACTGTGATGTGGGTAGTTGTGGGGTGGTGGGCAGGGCCACAAGACTGGGTGGGCTCCTTGTTCACCAATTGGGATGAGGGTCAGGATATCCCAGGGTTTGCCAGGGAAGCTGGAGGGTATTGGCCTCATGCTCCTGGTGTTGGCCCTGGTGGCCAGGGACTGTAGGGCTGGTCTGGTGCAGGTTGCCATTGGTGGTGGCTGGGCTGCCCATTGACCACTGTCCTCGTAGTGGGTCTGCTCCCACTGTCTGTGTGTGTGTTCTGCAAGGGGCATCACATTCGTTCCAAAGGCCCAGGCTATATGGTCAGGTAGCCTGCTGGACCTGGGGGTCTCCCACAGGGGGATTCCATTGGCATCAGCATGGTCCCTGTAGGACCCAATGTCCTTTGGCAGTGTCCTACCGGTATACATGACACCTTGGCTCTGATCACACATAGTCGAGCCTGCATTATACAGTCTAGCATTTGCATCACTTTTGGGTGTCCTGATTTCAACAGACATGGTTACATTAGGCATTTCACAATCTCTATCATTACTGTTAAGCATAATAAACTTGTTCTTAACCTTACTGACACTTGCATTCATATCATTAATCACATTAGTTAAACCAGCATCACAATTCATTGTTACATTGCATACATTTTCATATTTGCACCCTTTAATCGCATCTTTAGCTTTAAAGTCCGTGTACTCAAATAGTTGAAACTTCCCCGTAGATGGTAGGCCAACAACTGCTAAGCAGGATGGCCCTGCGTTTGTTCGGTAGTGTAGCCGGTGTGTCCACGTCCAGGTCGTTGGCTATTAAGAAGTGTTCCAATCTTTCCACAAAAATCTTCCCCCTCTGTAAATTGCTGAAGGTTACTGAGGTTAGACATGTTGAGCGTGTAGTTTGTGACCTCGTATTCCTGTCGCCAGTTGTAGTGGCTGTAGGCACCTTTAGTAATGACTCCACGAGGCAGGGTATGATACTTAAACTGTGTAGACCTGTAGTCCTTTATTTGCAGCTCCTGAGTGATGACAACAAGCTGTGAGTTCCCTTTTATACTGGGTTACCTGCCGTGTGCGGCCAACCCCTAGGTCTCCAGCAGCAGCACCCTCTGGTGTACCGGTAAGATGTGTACAGTATAAGGGTACATTCAATGTGGCATAACAGTGTTACAGACATCACACAGTAAACGGGCATGCATACACAACAGAATTCGTTGCACCATCTTTAGTCACAATAAGACCAGGATACATTCGCAGTGGTATGATAACCGTACCACTGTAACCATCCATTATATCAAGCGATGCATGGAAGAGAGCGTGGTTGTACAAGCTGTAGAATTAAAAACTCGTCCAAATTTTCCTCCTCCTGTGAATAAAACAGATTTGTGGAAAAAGCCGATTGTCCTAAACACATTCCAGGACCGACAAATGGGCTAATGGTAATCCCAACTCAGATGATATTGCTGCTGCTCCTCCTCCTCCTCTTGAATCTCTTGCCCCTCCTCCTCCTCCTCCTACTCCTCCTTCTCCTCTTCCTCTGCCTCCTCCTCCTCTTGTGTCTCTTCCTCCTCCTCCTGCTCCTCCTTCTCCTTGTGCCTCCTCCTCCTGCACCTGCTGTTGCTCCTCCTAATTCTCCTCCTACACCTCTGCCTCCCCCTCCTTCTCCTATTCATGCACCTCCTCCTTCCCTTAAACTGGCACCTCCTCCTGCAACTCCTCCTCCTCCTCCTATTCCTGTTCATCATCCTATTCGTGCACCTCCTCCTCCAATGCCTTCTCCTCTGCCTCATCTTCCTCCTCCTCATCCTGTGCCTCCTCCTCCTCCTACACCTCTGCCTCCCCTCCTCCTATTCCTGCGCCTCCTTCTTGTCCTCTTCCTCCTCATCCTGTGCCTCCTCCTCCTCCACCTCCTCCTCCTGCGCCTCCTCATCTTCCTCCTGCTCCTCCTCCTCCACCTCCTCTTCCTCCTCCTGTTCCTCCTCCCTTCTCCTGCTCCTCCTCCTCCTGCTTCTCCTGCTCCTGCGCGTCGTCCTCCTCCTCCTGCACCTACTCCTCTTCCTGTGTCTCTGTCTCTTATTACATGGTTTGGGAAGGATGCCAGCCTTGTCTTATTTCCCACACTCCAAAACACTCCACCCTCTAGTCTTTTTTGCACCACTTCACAACTTTTCAGGTTAATTGGTCTTTGTAGGTGTTCCTTGATGTGGCCTGGGTCTTTGGAAGTGCCACTGGTTCTTCAGTGACTGCCTCTCCAAGATGGGTCCTGGGCTGATATCTCCCGAGGGAGCTCCTTTGCTGTGCAAATCCTTGTCATCCTTTGCCCTTTCTCCCCCAAGCTCATCTCTTCCAAGTTCCCATGGTTCTAATAGTGGGTGCATTTAAGCCCAAACTACAAGTTAACTGCTGGTTTAAAGTTACCGAGGTGTTCCTTGATGTGGCCTGGGTCTTTCACTGAGACCGCCTACTTCCCCCTCCATAACATCCTCTGACTCCACTCCTGCCTAAACTCATCTGCTGCTGAAAGGATTATCCATGCCTGTATTAACTCTAGACTTGACTATTCCAAAGCTCACCTGGCCAGCCTTCCACCTTCCAGTCTACATAAACTTGAGCTCATCCAGAACTCTACTGTCCATATCCTAACTCGCACATTGTCGCTCGTTGGTCTGCATTAACTCCATTTCTGGCAACGCCTCAATTTTAAAATTCTCATCCTTGTTTTCAAATCCCTCCATTGTCTCGCCCCTCCCTATCTCTGTAATCTCCTCCAGCCCTTCAACCCACGAGATCTTCGTGTATCTCCAATTATGGCCTCTTGAGCATCTCTGATTTTAGTTTCTCCACCATTGATAGCCGTGCCATCAGCTGACGAGGCCCACTGGAAATCCCTTCCTAAACCTCTCGACCTCTCTCGATTCCTGTAAGATGCTCCTTAAAACCTACCTCTCTGACCAAGCTTTTGGTCATCTGTCCTAATATCTTCTTATGTGGCTTGTGTCCAATTTTCTTTGCTATCACTCCTACAAAGTGCATTGGGACGTTTTACTACGTTAATGGCTGAATTTTAGACTTTTCTGTTTTTGGGGCGATAATGTCGGCGGGGCGGGAAAGTTACTGGTCGGGAATTGTTTGCACTTTATTATTTAAGTTTTAGCATCTGGACCTTGCGTCAGGGGGGGTCAGCGCTAAGGGAGGCGTTGTACACCTCTCGTGGCGCAAGGACCGGGAACGACCGAGCTAAACCACCAGCCAGGGAGCGCTCCGAGAGAGGCCTGTGGGGAGAGGAGGGGAAACCTAAAAAAACCCACAAAAACATTCCTAAAACATTGCCCACCCCACCCCAACACAACTCGCACAAAACAGTAAAACAAAAATCACTCGCACTTTCTTTTGGAGCCCATTACCTTCCTCTCCGCCGACGGAATCGTTGGGACCACTCTGATTTCCAAGGCGTTCATGGCGGGCGCACTTCTGGGCAAACGGGTCGGGCAAGACTCAAAACTCACGCCGGTGTCACAACCGTGGGCCTTGCAGACCCAGCACAGCTCTTCCGGACGGTGCTGCTCAGCGACACGGCAAAACCCGACCGGAGGGTCGCGGCGGGGCGCTGGAGACCTCACCCCCGACTTTCACACCGCTCCGGGGCAAAACCCAGAGCGCAAAGGACCGGAAAATCCAGCCCTAAGGCTCTATATAAATGCAAGTTATTTTTGTTGAATAAGCCAAATTCAGTTTTTACTGACATGGGATTTGGGGATTTAGTTACTGGAACTTTGGGGATCACATTGCAGAATTTCATCCACTTATAATTCCAGCCATTGTATCATTCAAAAGGGAATTGGATGTGTGCTTGGAAGGGATTTGCAGGACAGTGGGGAGGGAGCAGAGGAGTGCGACTGGTTGGGTGACTCTGTCGGGGAGCCGGAATGGACATGATGGGCCGGGTGGCCTCCTTCTGTGTTATATGATTATATGACTTGTCACAGAATCATCACACTCTGGGAAAAAAGTAAGCAACGTGCAGTGCATGCGAGGTCACTACAGTCCTTCAAAGGGGAACTTGACAAGTTTGTGAGAGGACATTGCCAGTTGCAGGGAGTTAGTGTTAGTTTAGATTGTGATGTTTTGGGAACCTGAGGGAGTTGGAGAGTAATTGCCCAGAGGTTGTTCCTGAATTGGGCCCCTTCACTTTGTCTTTTCCTCAGAGAATGGAAAGCAGCGGACAAGGTTATACTGTGTGCTGGACAAGGCGAGCGTGATGGGCTTGATTGTCTTTATATACTGATGGTGTTCTTGTACGTTTGTATGTGCAGACTGGGAATTGACTCTGGGCCCTGCTTGGTGTGTGGCTCAGAGAATAACTGAGCCCAATGACAATCCCTATTCTGAAATCACCCATTGGAAATTTCATCTCTTCCCCTTTTTATTCTTTGTTATGATCCAAAATCAGAAAACACACAGTAAGTTTGTTAATTTTTCTTCAATGTTTATTTACAGATATTAAACTTCTCACATTAAATTGTGAAGCAACGTGACTTAAAACTTATAAAAATGAGAACAGAAGAAGACCCATTGGTCCATTCAGCCTGTCCTACATAACTGTGATGCCTTATGCATCACAATATATACACTCCCCATCCCACCCCAGACCGTGTGATCTCCTGGGAGAGGCGAAAAACCAGATTAAAAACCCAGGCCAATTTGGGAAAATGTATCTGGGAAATTCCTCTCCGACCCCCTTAGGCGATCAAAACTAGTCCAGGAGATCACTCTGGCTCGGACAATATAATGTATTACAAGTCTATTCCTTTTCCTCGTCTACGTTGCTGACACCAGCTGAAGGCAGGGCCTCGGAACCTGGTAGCCCACGGTCTCCACTCCAGCTCTGTAAAGCAATCACAACCCAAACATTCAGCATCGACTTCAAACCAGTCGGCCAGTTTCCAGATTTCCCAGTTCTGTGTCATTGCAGCATGAACCAAAACTGTCCCAATATTTGTTTGGAAGTGCTAACTGTGGCACCTTTAATTTGCTGGGAGTTGATGCCATCATGTTAGGCCCTGCCAGGCTCACTGAATAGAAACATCAGCTCCTAAACATTGACGGGCCGAATGGTGAGAATGTGATCCTAATAATAGGGATCCAGCAGCATCATGTTGCCTGGGGAAAATCCCTTACGGCATGACCTCCCTTTTAATGGACACTTTAGATGTCCTATCTGTGGAGGGCATGGCCACATATACACCCTGCTCCCCGCTCCCCGGCTCCCATGCAGTGTTATCTTTTAGCACACCACCAAACTCAATTTGTTGATACCCCAAAACGACACAGAACAAGGAAAAGAAATATATCAAACACTCCGCACAAAGTCCAATAGACAATCCAGTGGGTTGAAGAGGAGAATACAAAGGAGCAGCGTGCAAAGAATCAGCTTACACGTGGTGTCATGTATCTTACATTATTATATATAACTGTATCTTACTATGCTATACATGACTGTAATAAGATATGACCTGTAACCACCAGCATACCTTACCACCAGGGGTGCACTTGCAACAGACAGGTATATAAGGATAGGTCTCAGGCAAGTGCAGCATTCCAGAGCTGTGAAATAAAGGTGCAAGTCCAGAGTGACCTTGACTTCACTACATGCCTCATGTGAATCTGTACTGAGGGGACAGGACTTTACAGTGGCGACAAGTTACGGGATTACAGAATCCACAGAATGGCGAACAACGGATCAGATGAAAAGTACAATGCGGGAGACAATTGGGAGGACTTTATAGAAAGGCTCCAGCAAAGCTTTGTAACCAAAGACTGGTTAGGTGACGATAAGGCAGATAAGAGAAGAGCCCATCTCTTGACCAGCTGTGGCTCAAAAACATACGCTTTAATGAAGGATCTGCTGGCACCCGAGAAACCAGCAAGCAAGTCGTTTGAAGAATGGAGCACACTGGTAAGAGACCACCTGAAGCCAGCGAGCAGCCTACACATGGCCAGACACAGGTTCTACAACTGCAGATGCTGTGTGGGCCAGAGCATACCCGACTTCGTGGCGGAACTTCGGAGGTTGGCTAGTTTATGTGAGTTCTCCGATGAACTGAGGAGAGAAATGCTGAGAGACTTTTTCATTGAAGGAATAGGCCATGCAGGCATATTCCAAAAGCTCATTGAGACCAAGAACGTGACCTTAGAGGCAGCAGCACTGGTTGCACAGACATTCTTGGTAGGGGAAGAAGAAACGAGGTTGATTTACAATGCAGGTACAACAACTAACGAAATATCGGAACAAGAAGTTCACAGCACTAAACAAGCTGCTACCCCCACACACAGACAAAACCGGGAGAACAGGCTCTCGACAGCAGGCAGTGGCGCCAGAAGCCATCAAGGGCCACAGGAACGACTGTTCACACCTCATCAACCCACAATGCGAGCAATCAACTACAAACTGAGAGAAGCTCAAGAGAGATCAGCCAGACGCAGCTCATTCTTTGGGAACACTTTGAACAATGGAACCGGTCTGTGCTGGAGGTGTGGGGGTGGGCACGCGTCAAGTGGATGTCGATTTCAGCAGGCTGTTTGCAGGAACTGTGAATACACAAAGCATTTGGCCCGCATGTGCAAAAAAACAGAAGCTCGGCTGGTATACGAATCGGATGGGTCGGAAAGCGGACCAGAGGATGGTGAGGACAGTACCCGGGACACCGATGTACAGCGGATCAACATGATCAATGGCCGCTGCTCCTACAACAGGATGCCTCCTATAATGATGAGGGTCCTACACAACGGGATACCTGTCAACATGGAGCTGGATACGGGAGCGAGTCAATCTCTCATGGGCGCTCAACAATTTGAACAACTGTGGCCGCATAAAAGAGACAGACCAAAACTCACAAGGGTCGACACCACACTAAGGACCTATACCAAAGAAATCATACCAGTCCTTGGAAGCACCATGCTCTCTGTCACACACAAAGGGACAGTGAACTGACTTCCCCTGTGGATTGTCCCCGATGCCCCCCAGCACTGCTGGGGAGATACTGGCTGGCAAAACTAAACTAGAAATGGGATGATGTCCATGCCATGTCATTAGAGGAACGGACCTCCTGCTCAACAGTTATAAAGCGATTTGAACATCTCTTTCAGCCAGGTGTGGGCACTTTCAAAGGGGCCAAAGTCAAAATCTACATCACACAGGATGCTAGACCGGTCCATCACAAGGCCAGAGCTTTACCCAATGTGATGAGGGAAAAGATTGAACACGAACTAGACAGGCTTCTGCGGGAAGGCATTATATCACCTGTGGAATTTAGCAACTGGGCAAGTCCCATCGTCCCAGTCATGAAGCCTGATGGATCCGTACGAATCTGTGGGGACTACAAATCTACCATAAACAGAGTCTCCCTACAGGACCAGTACCCGCTGCCCAGAGCGGAGGACTTATTTGCCACATTGGCTGGAGGTAAACTTTTCTCAAAACTAGATCTCACATCTGCGTATATGACGCAAGAATTGACCGAGGAATCCAAACTACTCACCACCATCAACACACATCGAGGCCTTTTCATGTACAATCGATGCCCATTCGGCATCAGGTCGGCAGCTGCCATATTCCAGCGCAACATGGAGAGTCTGCTCAAGTCCATCCCGGATACGGTTGTATTTCAAGATGATATGCTTATCACGGGCAGGGACACCGACTCCCATCTCCGTAATTTGGAGGAAGTACTAAAGCGGTTGATTCGGGTAGTGCCTACGAGTCAAGAAATCCAAGTGCCTGTTTCTCGCACCCGAGGTTGAATTTTATGGGCAGAAGGATTGCCACTGATGGAATCCGCCCAATAAAGTCCAAAACAGAAGCAATTCGCCTGGCATCCAGGCCTCGGAATGTCTCAGAACTGCGCACCTTTCTCGGGCTACTCAATTACTTTGAGAACTTTATGCAGAACTTAAGAACGCTGCTGGAGCCTCTTCACGTGCTACTCAGGAAGGGGTGCGATTGGTTTTGGGGGGACGCCCAGGAACGTGCCTTCAATAAGGCACGCAACCTTCTGTGTTCCAACAGTGTTTTGACTTTCTTTGATCCAGGTAAAAAGCTAGTTCTCACATGCGATGCGTCATCATATGGGGTCGGGTGCGTTTTGCAACATGTCAATAGTGCGGGCAAATTATAACCCATAGCTTATGCCTCCAGGTCACTTTCGCGGGCGGAGCACGGGTACGGAATGGTAGAGAAGGAGGCGCTCGCGTGTGTGTACGGTGTCAAAAAGATGCACCAAGACCTTTTCGGGGCCAAGTTCGCGTTAGAAACCGACCACAAGCCCCTCATGTCCCTTCTATCCAAGAGCAAGGCAATAAACGCCAACGCCTCGGCACGAATTCAACAGTGGGCACTCATGCTGGCATCCTACGACTATACCATAAGGCACAGACCAGGCACAGACAACCCACGGAAGGGTCTGACGAACAGGACTGTGAGATAGTCATGGCAATCAATGCCTTTGAGTCCACAGGTTCGCCCATGATGGCTCGCCAAATCAAAGCCTGGATGGCCAGTGACCCCACGATATCCTTAGTAAAAAGATGTGTCCTAACCAGTGACTGGGCAGAGGCTCGCGATGCCTGCCCCAAGGAATTAAAACCCTTTCACAGGTGCATGCATGAGCTATCACTACAAGCAGACTGCCTGATGTGGGGCAGCCGAGTAGTCATGCCTCTGCAAGGCAGAGAGGCATTTGTCCGGGGCTCCACCGCGAGCACCCGGGGATCGTCCTCATGAAGGCCATAGCCAGATCCCACGTCTGGTGGCCTGGTATTGACGCGGACTTGGAGCTCTGCGTCCGAAGGTGCACCATTTGTACCCAACTCAGCAATGCCCCCAGGGAGGCTCCACTGAGCCCCTGGCCCTGGTCTACCAAACCATGGTCGCGGGTGCACATAGTCTATGCGGGCCCATTCATGAGCAAAATGTTCCTCGTAGTTGTAGATGCATTTTCAAAGTGGATCGAATGCACCATTTTAAACTCGAGCACAATCTCCACCACTGTGGAGAGCCTTGCAACCATGTTTGCAACACACGGAATCCCTGACATATTGGTCAGTGACAATGGTCCGTGCTTCACCAGCGCAGAATTTAAAGACTTTATAATTGACCACGTCTTAAATCACGTCAAGACGGCACCGTTCAAGCCAGCCTCCAACGACCAGGCGGAGAGAGCAGTGAAAATCATTAAACAAGGCATGCTTAAAATCCAAGGTCCCACGCTGCAGAGTCGCCTGTCGCGACTGCTGCTGGCATACAGATCTCATCCGCACTCATTGACTGGGATCCTCCCCGCGCAACTGTTGATGAAAAGGACTTTAAAAACAAGGCTCTCATTAATCCTCCCAGACATGCACGAAATTGTTGAGGCAAAACGCCGTAAGCTGACTGAGTACCATGACAGAAATTCGAGGGGGAGATGGAATGAGATAGGGGACAAAGTGTTTGTACTAAACTATGGCAGGGGTCCCAAATAGCTTGCAGAGACAGTAACGGGCAAGGAAGGAAACAGGCTACTGGTAGTACAAATGGACAATGGCAAAACCTGCCGGAGTCATGTAGACCAAGTCAAAAGCAGATTTACCAACAACACTGCGGAACCAGAGGCAGACTACAATGTGGAACTCGCACCACACCTGGTGGACAGACAGAGGGAACAACCTGAGGAAAGGGCAATCCCAACAGAGAGCCCAGGCGAGTCAATAACAATCACACCAATCGAAACAGACAGCCCAGGCGAGATACCAGCAACCACACCCAAAGAAAAGCAGACACCAAGGCAAACAACTGAACCACAACTCAGACGCTCCACACGAGAGCGTAGACCACCTGAGAGACTCAACCTATAAAGACAATAAGATCTTGGGGGAGGGTGATGTCATGTATCTTACATTATTATATATAACTGTATCCTAACATGCTATACATGACTGTTATAAGATATGACCTGTAACCACCAGCATACCTTACCACCAGGGGTGCATTTGCAAGAGACAGGTATATAAGGACAGGTCTCAGGCAAATGCAGCATTCCAGAGCTGTGAAATAAAGGTGTAGGTCCAGAGTGACCTTGACTTCACTACATGCCTCGTGTGAATCTGTACTGAGGGGACAGGACTTTACAAGTTGGCTGATCATAATTCGGGCATTGTGCACGTGCTGCTGGAGAGTGGCCAAGTGGTGCTGGGAACGAGGAGGATGGAGATACTTGTACGGGAGGCTTAAGTGATCAGGCAGAGATGATAAAGTGAGCATTACCCAGGAATGCTACACATGCTTGGATACCCTAATCTGAGAAGCATTCCAGCTCAATATCCAAGCTATCAATCAGATGCTGCAGGATCCAGCTCCCAATCCTTACAGTTAACCTGGCTTTTTCCCTTTCCAGCCTCTTCACAACTTACTTTTCCACCTAGATTTGTATCGTCAGCAAACTTGGATATAATTCACTCAGTCCCCTCATCTAAGTCATTGATCCTGCTTGTTACAGCCGGCCAAATCAAAAGCAGATGATAATGGCACAAGTAAAGAAACAAAAGAAGGGTCTAAAAGAGGTTTAAATGGAAATAGCAGAATCATACGAACATACGAACAAATGACGGACAGGTAAGGACTATCTGGTCCATGGAGCATGTCCCACACAATTGCGATACCTTGTGTATCACAATATATACACTTCACACCACCCAAAACCAAGTGATCTCCTGGGAGAGACAAAAAGCAGATTAAAAAACCCATGCCAATTTGGGGAAAAAAAATCTGGGAATTTCCTTTGACCCAACTCGCCGATTGAAACTAGTCCAGGAGATCACTCTGGCCGTGAATTCCCTGCAGTACCTACCTTCTGTAAGAGGTGATTTCTGTCGCAGCCGGAAAAAAATCCAGTTTTTGCTTGAAGGAATTCAGTGAGTCTGCATCCACCACAGGAAATGGCAGCTTGTTCCAGAGGCCTATTATTCTCAGAGAAAAGAACCACCTCCTGACATCTAACCTAGGTCTAGCCCGATACAACATTAACTTGTGACCCCTGGTCCTGACTAACCTATTTAATTGAACGAACCTGTCAGCTGGAACACCATCTATTCCCTTCATTATCTTATAAACTTCAATCAGTTCACCCTAAGTCTAGACTGCTCTAAGGTCTAGACACCCAACAATTTTAGCCTATCCTAATAGCTAAGCTGCGATCTGAAAAAGTAGGGGCTGAGGAAGATAATAAAACATTTTTGGACCCTTTGTAAGTCAAGTATATCCTTCCATCAATGGTGGTGTTCAATGGATTGGTGGTGGAGAGTGGGTTGGTGGTAGTGAGTGGATCTGTGGTGGGGAATGGATTGTTGCGGGGAGTGGATTGTAGGTGGGGACTGCATTCTCTTCTTAAATTCACTTCTTGGATTCAATTCTCTTACAACTGCACTTATCAACTCCAAACTGTCCAGCTGTTTGCCCTCCTTCCACCATAACATTTCTGCAGCCACCGATTTGCTCAACCACACGTTCACCACCACATTTGATGCCCGAGTCTCTATTAAAACCATTACTCTCTCTCACCCTGGCCGTTCTCCCAGGTATGGCCCTTATCTTCAATCCCTCAATTCCAAGAGGCACAGACTTGAACAGATATGTGGCGGGAAACTGGGTTAGCCATTCACCGCCAGATCTGGCTAGCCCACATAAAGCATTTTTGGTTGACTCCTGTCAAAACTGCTTATTGTTCCAGGATCATTCTGGAATGCAAAGAAAACACCCGGCTACTGTTCTGTACTGCTAACCATCTTCTTAAAACCGTCTCCCCTGTCTCCACCACACTCACCACCAACAAGTGTGAGGAGCTCATGCACGTCTTTGTCTCAAAGATTGAGACCATCCGATCAGCTGCCTCTGCCACTTCCCTTCCTTCTCTGAGCCCACCGGGCCAAACTTCCTCTGAGCTTCCCCACTGCCCTAGCCCTGAACTCGCATCTTTCTCCAGTTTCTCTCCGATCGCCTCTCTTAAACTTTCCACGCTCATCCTGTCCATGAGAACCACTTCCTGCTCCCTTGACTCTATTCCCACTAAACTGCTGACCACCCAATTTCCTTTTCTGGCTCCCATGTTTATCTCACATTGTTAACGGTTCTCTCTCCTCAGGTACTGTCCCCCTCTCCTTCCAATCTGCCTCAAAAAACAACCCTTGACCCCACTGTGCTTGCAAACTATCGCCCCATCTGCAACCTCCCTTCCCTCTTCAAATTCTTGAACATGTTGTCCCCTCCCAAATCCATGATATCATTTGTGACTGTGACAAAGGTAAACTATCCATCCTTGTCCTTCTCGGCCTGCCTGCTGCCTTTGACATGATTGACCACTCCATCCTCCTCCAATGCCTCTTCACCATTGTCCAGCTGGGTGGGACTGCACTCGCCTGGTTCCATTCTTATCTATCTAATCGTAGCCAGAAAAATCAACAGCAATTGCTGCTCCACCTATTCCTGCATCGTTACCTGTTGGTGTTCCCCAAGGATCTATCTTTGGCCCCCTCCTATTTCTCATCTATATGCTGCCCCTTGGCGACATCAGCCGAAAACACGGCGTCAGGCTCCACATATACGCTGCAACACCCAGCTCTACTTCACCTCCACTTCTCTCGACCCCTCCACGGTCTCTAAATATTGAGAAGACCAATGCCATTGCCTTTGGTTCCAACCACAAACAGCATTCCCTAGCCCCCGACTCCATCCCTCTCCCTAGCATCTGTCTGAGTCTGAACCAGACTGCTCGCAATCTTGGTGTCATATTTGACCCTGAAATGAGCATCCAGCCACATATCTGCGGCATAACTAATCCCTCCTTTGTCCACCACCGTAACATTGCCCATCCCCAACCCTGCCTTAGCTCATCTGCTGGTGAAACACTCAATGCCTTTGTTACCTCCCGACTTGACTATTCCAACACATCCTGGCTAGAATCCCACATTCTACCCTACGTAACCTTGAGCTCATCCAAAACTTGGCAGCTGGTAAAGCAAAGCCTCATTTTCAAAATTCTCCTTCTTGTTTACAAATCCTTCCATGGCCTCGCACTCCCTCTATCTCTGTATTCTCTTTCAGCCTCACAATCCCCCAAGATGTCTGCGCTCCTTAAATTCTGCCCTCCTGAACATCCCTGAATATAATTGCTCAACCATCGATGGCTGTGCCTTCAGCTGCCTTGACCCTCAGCTCTGGAACTCCCTCCCTAAACCTCTCCACCTCTCTACCTCTATTTGCTCCTTTAAGACGCTCTTTCAAACCTACCTCTTTGGCCAAGCTTTGGGTCATCTGCAATAATTTCTTCTTATGTGGTTCGGTGTCAAGTATATTTGTTTTATCTGAGAACACTCCTGTGAAGCGCCTTGAGACACCTTACGCTGTTAAAGGTGCTATATAAATACAAGTTGTTGTTGTTGGGAGTGGATTTTGTGGTGGGGAGTGGATTGGTGGAGAGTGCATTGATGGAGAGTGGATTGGTTGTGGAGAGTGGATTGGTGGGGAGTGGATTGGCTGTGGAAAGTCTATTGGATGTGGGGAGTGGACTCGTAAAGAGTCGACTGTTGGTGGGGAGTGGATTGGTGGTGGGGGAGTTGATTCTCTTCTTAAATTCACTTCTTAGATTCAATTCTCTTTCAACTGCACTTATCAACTCCAAACTGTCCAGCCTTTGGCCCTCCTTCCACTATGACATTTCTGCAGCCACCGATCTGCTCAACCACATTCTCATCACCACCTTTGATACCCGAGTCTCTATTAAAATCATTGCTCTCTCTCACCCTGGCCATTCCCCCTGGTACAGCCCTCATCTTCACTCCCTCAATTCCAAGAGGCGCAGACTTGAACGGATGTGGCAGGCAACTGGTTTAGCCATTCTTCTCCAGCTCATGCGGGACCGCAGAAATCATTATCGTGTCCTACCCTTGGCTGCCAAAACTGCTCATTATTACAGGATCATTCTGGAATCCAAACATAGAAACATAGAAAATAGGTGCAGGAGCAGGCCATTCGGCCCTTCGAGCCTGCACCACCATTCAATATGATCATGGCTGATCATGCAACTTCAGTACCCCACTCCCGCCTTCTCTCCATACCCCCTGACCTCCTTACCCATAAGGGCCACATCTAACTCCCTTTTGAATATATCCAACGATCTGGACTCAACAACTTTCTGTGGTAGAGAATTCCACAGGTTCACAATTCCCTGGGCGAAAAAGTTTCTCCTCATTTCGGTCCTATATGGCTCACCCCTTAGCCTTGGACTATGACTCCTGGTAATGGACTTCCCAACATTGGGAACATTCATCCTGCATCTTACCTTTCCAGTCCTGTCATAATTTTATATGCTTCTATGAGATCCCCTCTCACCCCTCTCATTCTTCTAAATTCCACTAGTCAATCCAGTCTTTCTTCATATGTCAGTCCTGCCACCCCGGGAATTAGTCTAGTGAACCTTCGCTGCACTCCCTCAATCGCAACCACTTTCTTCCTCAGATTAGGAGAACAAAACTGCACACAATACTCAAGGTGTGACCTCACCAAGGCCCTGTACAACTGCAGTAAAACCTCCCTGCTCCTATACTCATATCCTCTCGCTATGAAAGCCAGCATGCCATTTGCTTTCTTTACTGCCTTTCTTTACTGCCTGCCTACCTTCAGTGACTGATATAGTTCCATGACACCCAGGTCTCGTTGCACCTCCCCTTTTACTAATTTGTCACCATTCAGATAATAATCTGCCTTCCTGTTTTTGCCACCAAAGTGGATAACGTCACATTTATCCACATTATACTGCATCTGCCATGCATTTGCTCATCCACCGAACCTAGCCAAGTCACCCTGCAGCCTCTTAGCATCCCCCTCACAGCTCACATAGCCACCTAGCTTAGTGTCACCTGCAATCTTGGAGATATTACATTCAATTCCTTCGTCCAAATCATTAATGTATATTGTAAATAGCTGAGGTCCCAGCACTGAACCTTGCAGCACCCCACAAGTCACTGCCTGCCATTCTGAAAAGGACTCGTTTATTCCCACTCTTTGCATCCTGTCTGCCAACCAGTTCTCTATCCACATCAATACATTACCCCCAATACCATGTGCCTTAATTTTGTACACTAATCTCTTGTGTGGGACCATGTATAAAGCCTTTTGAAAGTCCAAATACACAACATCCACTGGTTCTTCCTTATCTCCACTCTGCTAGTTACATCCTCAAAAAACTCTAGAAGATTTGTCAAGCATGATTTCCCTTTCATAAATTTGTGCTGACTTGGACCGATCCTGTCACTGCTTTCCAAATGCGCTGCTATTACATCTTTAATAATTGATTCCAGCATTTTCCCCACCACCGATGTCAGGCTAACTGGACTATAATTCCCTGTTTTCTCTCTCATTGGAAAATGACCACCAATGCATCTACTACTTCTAGGGCCACTTCCTAAGTACTCTGGGATGCAGACTATCAGGCCCTGGGGATTTATCGGCCTACAGTCCCATCAGTTTCCCGAACACCATTTCCTGACTAATAAGGATTTTCCTCAGTTCCTCCTTCCCACTAGACCCTCGGTCGGCTAGTATTTTCGGGAGGTTATTCGTGTCTTCCTTAGTGAAGACAGAACCAAAGTATTTGTTCAATTGGTCTGCCATTTCCTTGTTCCCCATTATGAATTCACCTGATTCTGACTGCAAGGGACCTACATTAGTCTTCACTAATCTTTTTTTCTTCATATATCTATAGAAGATTTGCAGTCAGTTTTTATGTTCCCTGCAAGCTTCTTCTCATACTCTATTTTCCCCCTCCTAATTAAAACCTTAGTCCTTCTCAGCTGAGTTCTAAATTTCTCCCAGTCTTCAGGTTTGCTGCTTTTTCTGGCCAATTTATATGCCTCTTCCTTGGATTTAACACTATCCCTAATTTCCCTTGTTAGCCACAGTTGAGCCACCTTTCCCATTTTATTTTTAGTCCAGAAAGGGATGTACATTAGTAATAATTCATCCATGTGAACTTTAAATATCTGCCATTGCTTATCCACCATCAACTCTTTAAGTATCATTTGGCAGTTTATCCAAGCCAAATCACGTCTCATACCATCGAAATTTCCTTTCTTTAAGTTCAGGAACCTAGTCTCTGAATTAACTGTGTCGCTCACCATCTTAATGAAGAATTCTACCATATTATGGTCACTCTTCCCCAAGGGGCCACGCACGACCAGATTGCTAATTAATCCTCTCGTTACACAAGACCCAGTCTAGGATGGCCAGCTCTCAAGTTGACATATTGGTCTAGAAAACCATCCCTTATACACTCCAAGAACTCCTCCTCCACAGTATTGCTACCAGTTTGGTTAGCCCAATCACTATGTAGGTTAAAGTCACCCATGAAAACTGCTGTACCCTTATTGCACACGTACCTAATTTCCTGTTTGATGCCATCCCCAATCTCCCTACGACTGTTTGGTGGTCTGTACACAACTCCCACTAACGTTTTCTGCCCTTTGGTGTTTCGCAGCTCTACCCATATAGATTCCGCATCATCCAAGCTAATGTCCTTCCTTACTATTGTATTAACATCCTCTTTAACGAGTAACATTACCCCACGTCCTTTTCCTTCCTGTCTATCCTTCCTGAATATTGAATACCTCTGGATGTTGAATTCCCAGCCTTGGTTACCCTGGAGCCATGTCTCCGCAATCCCAATTACATCATATTCGTTAACAGCTATCTGCGCAGTTAATTCGTCCCTCTTATTATGAATGCTCCTCGCATTGTGACTCAGAGCCTTCAGGCTTGTTTCTAACAAGAAATTAGGGATGCATGCAATAAAGGTACAGCAGTTATCATGCGCTACTTTAATCTACATATTGATCGGGCTAACCAAACTGGTAGCAATGCGGTGGAGGAGGATTTCCTGGAGTATATTAGGGATGGTTTTCTGGACCAATATGTTGAGGAACCAATCAGATGGCTGGCCATCCTAGACTGGGTGATGTGTAATGATAAAGGACGAATTAACAATCTTGTTGTGCGAGGCCCCTTGGGAAGAGTGACCATAATACAGTAGAATTCTTTATTAAGATGGAGAGTGACACAGTTAATTCAGAGACTTGGGTCCTTACAGCTGCTGCTCCCTTCCCCTGATGAGTCATCTCCCCCAACAGTACCCAAAACGGTGTAACTGTTTTGGAGGGAGATGACCGCAGGGGACCCCTGCACGACCTTCCTTCCACTGCTCTTCTTGATGGTCACCCATTCCCTACGTGCATGAGTAACCTTTACCTGCGGTGTGACCAACTCACTAAACGTGCTATTCATGACATCCTCAGCATCGCGGATGCTCCAGAGTGAGTCCATGCGCAGCTCCAGTGCTGCAATGCGGTCTGTCAGGAGCTGCAGCTCGACACACTTCCTGCACTCATAGTAGTTAGGGACACTGGTAGCTTTCCTGACTTCCCACATAGGACAGGAGGAGCATGACATGGGTCTGGGCTCTCCTGCCATGACTTAACCCTTCGATTAACTTAATTTGACAACAATGCCAAAGGTTTCCTACTGATAAGAAAAAAAGAAAAAGATCAAATACTCACCAATCCACCAACCAATCACTTACCTGCTTGGCTGTGACATCAAACTTCGATTTCTTTTTACTTCTTTTTTTACCTTCTGCCCCTGCACCAGCCGCTCCTCGAACTCCCGCTGGCTGCTCCTTTGGCCGCTCCCCATGGTCGCACCCTTTTATGGGCCGCTCCTCGAACTCCCGCTGGCTGCTCCTGTGAGAAAACACACGGCTACTATTCTCTACTGCTAACCATCTTCTTAAACCCCTCTCCCCTGTTTCTACCACACTCACCACCAGCAACAAGTGTGAGGAGCTCATAGACTTCTTTGTCTGAAAGATTGAGACCATCCAATCAGCTGCCTCTGCCACTTCCCTTCTTTCCCCTAGCCCACCAGGCGACTTCCTCTGAGCATCCCGCTGCCCTAGCCCTGAACTCGCATCTTCATCCAGTTTCTCACCGATCTCCCCTCTTGACCTCTCCACCCTCATCTTGTCCATGAGACCCACTTCCTGCTCCCTTGACCCTATTCCCACTAAACTGCTGACCACCCAACTTCCTTTTCTGGCTCCAATGTTAGCTGTCATTTTTAACGGTTCTCTCTCTCCTCAGGTACTGTCCCCCTCTCCTTCCAATGTGTCATCATCACCGTTCTCCTTAAAAAACAACCCTTGACCCCACTGTGCTTGCAAGCTACCGCCCCATCTCCAACCTCCCTTTCCTCTCCAAAGTACTTGAACATGTTGTCGTCTCCCAAATCCATGCAGATCTTTCCAGGAACTCCATGTTTAAATCACTTCAATCTGATTTCCGCCCCTGCCACAGTACCGAAACAGCTCTCATCAAAGTCACAGATGACATCCATTGTGAATGTGACAAAGGTAAACTATCCATCCTTTTCCTTCTCGACCTGCCTGCAGTGTTTGATATGGTTGACCAGTCAATCACTCCAACAATGCCCCTTCACCATCGTCCAACTGGGTGGGACTGCACTTGCCTGGTTCCATTCTTATCTATTTAATCGTAGCCAGAAATTTAATTGCAATTGCTGCTCTTCCCATTCCTGCATGGTTACCTGTGGTGTTCCCCAAGGATCTATCTTTGGCCCCCTCCTATTTCTCATCGATATGCTGCCCCTTGGTGACATCAGCCAAAAACACGCCATCAGTTTCCACATATATGCCACGACACCCAGCTTTACCTCACCTTCACTTCTCTCGACTCCTCCACGGTCTCTAAATATTGGGAAGACCAAAGCCATTGCCTTTCGTTCCAACTACAAACAACATTCCCTAGCCACTGACTCCATCCCTCTCCGTAGCATCTGTCTGAGGCTGAATCAGACTGCTCGCAACCTTGGTGTCATATTTGACCCTGAAATGAGCATCCAGCCACATATCTGTGGTATAACTAATCCCCCCTTTGTCCACCACCGTAACATCGCCCGTCCCCAACCCTGCCTCAGCTCATCTGCTGGTGAAACACTCATCAATGCCTTTGTTACCTTCGACTTGACTACTCCAATACACTCCTGGCTGGAATCCCACATTCTACCCTACGTAAACTTGAGGTCATCAAAAACTCAGTAGCCCGTGTCCTAACTTGCATCAAGTCTTTGTGCCTTTGTTACTTACAACTGTGGGTAGTTTGCTGAAACCGCCCATTTCTTTCGCTGAACCAGACACCAACCAGGTACCTGTGGCAGTAGAAGAAGTTAAATTTAAAAATCACTGGAGTGCAAGAAATACAACAATAGGCATTTTATAGTCTCACCTCCTATAGATAACCATTTAACCTGTAAATGCTTCATGCAGATTCTGGGTGTGAAACGTATCAACTGGTTTCTTTCCTTGTAACGTTACTGGCCACAGATTCTGATGCCACATGAGTATTAAAGGCAAAATATATCACTAGTTCGGGAGTTGGACAATTGACACCTTCATTAGAATCAGAAAAAAGGCCCAGAATGGCTGAATCATCAGGTGAACCAGGATCACTGGCACAAGAGGAGCTGTCTGACACAATCGAGTGCTTTAGAAGGCATTACCTGAGCCAGCTGACCTGGGAGGCCCTTGGCAAGGACCCAGGGATTGCCGTGACCAGAGGACATCAGTAACACCTGGGACAAGAGATCCTCCCCAACTCCTTCAGTATCATTGGCCCAAGCCCGGGGGCCAGGCGGGGGGGGTGGTGGGGAGAGTTCCGATCCCCAATTTCAAGGTTGGGTTGGAGGGGGGCGGGGGGGCTGTGATGGCGGGCAGGGAGGAAGGTAAGCTTGGTTTGCCGGGGAAGCACACTTGCTCCTCCCGGCCCACAAGCAGTGCTGTAAGGGCATTTAACTTTTCCACGAAGCAGTCATAAGAATTAGGAACAGGAGTAGGCCATCTAGCCCCTCGAGCCTGCTCCGCCACTCAACAAGATCATGGCTGATCTGGCCGTGGACTCAGCTGCACTTACCCGCCCGCTCCCCATAACCCTTAATTCCCTTATTGGTTAAAAATTTATCTATCTGTGATTTGAATACATTCAATGAGCTAGCCTCAACTGTTTCCCCGGGCAGTGAATTCCACAGATTCACAACCCTCTGGGAGAAGAAATTCCTTCTCAACTCGGTTTTAAATTGGCTCCCCCGTATTTTGAGGCTGTGCCCCCTAGTTCTAGTCTCCCCGACCAGTGGAAACAACCTCTCTTCCTCTGTCTTGTCTATCCCTTTCATTATTTTAAATGTTTCTATAAGATCACCCCTCATCCTTCTGAACTCCAACGAGTAAAGACCCAGTCCACTCAATCTATCATCATAAGGAACCCCCTCATCTCCGGAATCAGCCAAGTGAATCGTCTCTGTACCCCCTCAAAAGCTAGTATATCCTTCCTTAAGTAAGGTGACCAAAACTGCACGCAGTACTCCAGTTGCGGCCTCACCAATACCCTATACAGTTGCAGCAGGACCTCCCTGCTTTTGTACTCCATCCCTCTCGCAATGAAGGCCAACATTCCATTCGCCTTCCTGATTACCTGCTGCACCTGCAAACTAACTTTTTGGGATTCATGCACAAGGACCCCCAGTCCCTTTGCACCGCAGCATGTTGTAATTTCTCCCCATTCAAATAATATTCCCTTTTACTGTTTTTTTTATCCCAAGGTGGATGACCTCACATTTTCCGACATTGTATTCCATCTGCCAAACCTTAGCCCATTCGCTTAACATATCTAAATCTCTTTGCAGCCTCTCTGCGTCCTCTACACAACCTGCTTTCCCACTAATCGTTGTGTCATCTGCAAATTTTGTTGCACGACACTCTGTCCCCTCTTCCAGGCCATCTATGTATATTGCAAACAGTTGTGGTCCCAGCACCGATTCCTGTGGCACACCACTAACCACCGATTTCCATCCCGAAAAGGACCCATTTATCCCGACTCTCTGCTTTCTGTTAGCCAGCCAATTCTCTATCCATGCTAATACATTTCCTCTGACTCCGCATACCTTTATCTTCTGCAGTAACCTTTTGTGTGGCACCTTATCGAATGCCTTTTGGAAATCTAAATACACCACATCCATCGGTACACCTCTATCCACCATGCTCATTATATCCTCAAAGAATTCCAGTAAATTAGTTAAACATGATTTCCCCTTCATGAATCCATGTTGCGTCTGCTTGATTGCACTATTCCTATCTAGATGTCCCACTATTTCTTCCTTAATGATAGCTTCAAGCAATTTCCCCACTACAGATGTTAAA
Source organism: Pristiophorus japonicus (assembly GCF_044704955.1). NCBI lineage: Eukaryota > Metazoa > Chordata > Chondrichthyes > Pristiophoridae > Pristiophorus > Pristiophorus japonicus. The sequence goes on along the minus strand of NC_091993.1, from coordinate 77,704,224 downwards.
CTAACCGGCCTATAGATACCTGCCTTTTGTCTGCCCCCTTTTTTAAACAGAGGCATTACATTAGCTGCTTTCCAATCCGCTGGTACCTCCCCAGAGTCCAGAGACTTTTGGTAGATTACAACGAATGCATCTGCTATAACTTCCGCCATCTCTTTTAATACCCTGGGATGCATTTCATCAGGACCAGAGGACTTGTCTACCTGGAGTCCCATTACCCTATCCAGCACAACCCCCTAGTGATAATGATTGTCTCAAGGTCCTCCCGTCCCACATTCCCGTGACCAGCAATTTTTGGCATGGTTTTTGTGTCTTCCACTGTGAAGACCGAAGCAAAATAATTGTTTAAGGTCTCAGCCATTTGCACATTTCCCATTTTTAAATCCCCCTTCTCATCTTCTAAGGGACCAACATTTACTTTAGTCACTCTTATCCATTTTATATATCGGTAAAAGCTTTTACGATCTGTTTTTATGTTTTGCGCAAGTTTATTTTTGTAATCTATCTTTCCTTTCGTTATTGCTTTCTTAGTCATTCTTTGCTGTTGTTAAAAATTTTCCCAATCTTCTATTTTTCCACTAACCTTGGCCACCTTTTTCGCATTGGTTTTTAATTTGATACTCTCCTTTATTTCCTTGGTTATCCATGGCTGGTTATCCCTTCTCTTACCGCCCTTCTTTTTCACTGGAATATATTTTTGTTGCGCACTATGAAAGAGCTCCTTAAAAGTCCTTCACTGTTCCTCAATTGTGCCACCGTTTAGTCTGTGTTCCCAGTCTACTTTAGCCAATTCTGTCCTCATCCCACTCTAGTCCCCTTTGTTTAAGCATAGTATGCTCGTTTGAGACACTACTTCCTCACCCTCAATCTGTATTACAAATTCAACCATACTGTGATCACTCATTCCGAGAGGATCTTTTACAAAGGAGATCGTTTATTAATCCTGTCTCATTACACAGGACCAGATCTAAGATAGCTTGCTCCCTTGTAGGTTCTGTAACATATTGTTCTAAGAAACAATCCCGTATGCATTCTATGAATTCCTCCTCAAGGCTACCCCGTGTGATTTGATTTGACCAATCGATATGTAGGTTAAAATCCCCCATGATTACTGCCGTTCCTTTTTCACATGCCTCCATTATTCCCTTGATTATTGTCCGCCCCACCGTGAAGTTATTATTTGGGGGCCAAAAAACTACGCCCACCAGTGACTTTTTTCCCTTGCTATCTCCAATCTCCACCCACAATGATTCAACATTTTGTTCATTAGAGCCAATATCATCTCTCACAACTGCCCTGATATCATCCTTTATTAACAGAGCTACCCCACCTCCTTTCCCTTCTTGTCTATCTTTCCGAATTCTCAGATACCCCTGTATGTTTACTTCCCAGTCTAGGCCACCCTGCAACCACATTTCTGTAATGGCCACCAAATCATACCCATTTGTAATGATTTGTGCTGTCAACTCATTTACTTTGTTTCGAATGCTGCGTGCGTTTAGGTAAAGTGTTTTGATACTAGTTTTTAAACCATGATTTTTAGTTTTGACCCCTCCTGCAGCCCCTTTATATTCAAACATATTGTCCCTTCATATCACCTTGTGGTTTACACTTACCCCAATGCTACTCTGTTCTGTTGTCTCCTGCCTTTTGCATCCTTTCTTGGGGTTTTGTTCATCTGAGCTCTTACCCACTCGAACGAGCTCAGAGCCCTCTCCTGGGTTCCCATCTCCCTGCCAAGCTTGTTTAAAGCCCTCCCAACCGCACTATCAAAACCACCCACGAGTACATTGGTCCCGTCTCTGTTGAGGTGTAACCCCTGTCCGACTTGTACAGGTCCCACCTACCCCTGAAGCAGTCCCAATTGTTCAGGAAACTAAAGCCCTCCCTCCTACGCCTCCCTTTAGCTGCCGGGTTTCGCAAGGACAGGAAACACGTCCGGCCAGGGTTAAACCTGGAGGAGATATTAAATATAATGCACACTGCCTCATTATAATATTTAAATGGACAACTCCTCCCCTCGGAGCATGTTAGTGTCTACCCACCGCCCCACTGAAACCGGAAGTCCCCGGGTTGGGATGGTTTTGAGTTTTTAACATTTTAACATCCCAACCGACCAAACCCACATGTTTCATTGCTCAAACTCCCTTCACAAAGCAAAGTTGTTCAGATGTTTTACCTGGTCACAGTCAGTGCAGCTGCTTTTCCTTCAGTTAAACTGGTTGTGCTGTTTCTTGCCTCAATTTACAAACATATTGTGATGTCTGATCTCACTGTGATGCGCAATGTGAGGGTGAGGCTTCATTGTGATGTCACTGTGTGACCCGTCCAGTTAACGGGCCTTACCATGATGAAACTGTGCTTGGCAAAAACCCTTGGGCTTTATTTAGGTTACAGTGACTTGATGCACTAGAATGCAATAACAGGGTTCCATGTGGTTATGATCCAGAGAACAGGGTGATGGACAGTGGTGTGATTGTTTGCCTTCTACCAATAAATTTAAGTAATTGTACACACTTACAGCATCAGCAGTAGGCCATTCAGCCCCTCCAGTCTTCTCCACCATTTTTTAGATTGTGGCTGATATATACCTCATCCTATTTACCCGTTTTTGATCTATATCACTTGATCAGCTTCTCTGGTCTCTCCACATAACTGATTTGACTTTGAAAAATCTGTGCAGGCTGTCTTATAATCGACCCTCATTATTACAAGTGACTTAATTTTATTGTCTCTAAATGCTTCCCCACTACTGATGTTAGGCTGACTGGCCTATAGTTAATTCAACAAGATCATGGCTGATCTTCTCCCTTAACCTCACCTCCCCACACTATCCCCATATCCCTTAATTCCCTTAGTTCCCAAAAATGTATCGACTTCTATCTTGAATATACTCAAAGACTGAGCATCCACAGCTCTCTGGAGTATAACATTGCAAAGATTCAGGAGCCTTTGAATGAAGAAGTTTCTCCTCATCTCAGTCCTAAATGGCCGACCCCTTATTCTGACCCCATGTTCTAGATTCCCCAGCCAGGGGAAACATCTTCTCAGCATTAACCCTGTCAAGCCCCTTAAGAATTGTATATGTTTCAATTCGAACACCTGTCATTCGTCTAAACTCTAAGGAATATTGGTCTAGTCTACACAAGCTCTCCTCATAGGGCAATCCCATCACCCAGGAACTAGTCGAATGAACGTTTGTTGCACTCCATCTCAGGTAAGTGTGTCTTTCCCGAGGAAACAAGACCAGAACTGTACACAGTACTCCAGGTGTGGCCTCACCAATGCCCTGTAGAACTGTAGTAAGTGTTCTTTACTGTTATACTCTAATCCCTTTGTAACAAAAGCTGACACACCATTTACTTTCCTAATTGCTTGCTGTAACTGCATGTTAACTTTCTGTGGTTCATGTACAAGGACACTCAGGTCCTTCTAAATGAAAACATTACCAAGTCTCTCACCAGAATACACCTAAAATCAAATAAAACACAACATAAATACGATCAGTGGTACCTGTGTGATTAAGCTGAGCAGCAGGGAGTGTCTTCAGCCAATCAGATTGAAGAATCCTTACTGAGGCACGCAGACTACAAAGCAGGATTTAAAAAATAGGAAATATAAATTATATTTAAATCATTATCCAGGAAGTGAAACAAAGATTGGGATATACATACAGGATTAAAGGAGCAACATAATAGAGAAAAATAGAAAACTGAAAAAAACTGAAAAAAAGCTTCAACATTAATTTTCTTCTGAGGGAATGAGACTCCACACATTTAAATCAATTTTTCACGGCCAGAGAGGTTGTTCAGCAGTATTTAGCACTTATTAGGCTGTTAAAAACTTGAATAAATCCTAACTTTTTCATCTGTCTTTAGTGTGAAAATAGTGAGTAATTAGCCGAAGTTCATTTAGTACAATGATCTATATGCAAATTCCATCAACAAAAACTGTAACAGCGCAGGCTGTGGATGATCAGGGTATCATTGACAGTAACTTCCCGATATCTGTGTTTGACTGTGTATATGTGGACGCCAGATATTGCTGCCAGTATTACACTGTAATAATGGTGAGTGCTGACAGCCTCGTTGTTATTAATACAGCACATTGAGGCCCATTTTCTGAGACCAAGCACAAGACCCAGATTTTTAAAATGTGAAAATAACCTGCTGCATTGTTCTGTATTTATATACCCACACGCGTTTCCTGTCTCGCTGGAAAGTCTGAGCGAAATAAGGCCTCGTCAGATGGAAAGCGACCTACTTACTAACCGCAATAGCAGCGATGCAGCTAACAGTAAGGGCTTGCTACTTGCGAGGTGAGTCTAATCTTTACATCTTAATTGGCAGAGTTCAATTAAGAAATAAGGGGGTGGAAATTCTGTTGGAGGCTACTTCGGGCGCTAATGGCACCGGGACGATAAATTTTGCGCCAGGAAATGGTTTGCGTGTGCAGCCACAAAATTTATCAGCTGGGCCTTGAATGTGGAGCGGAGCGCTAAGGGAGGCATTCCACACCTCTCATAGGGTGCTAGGCCGGCTGAGCAACGGAAAATCCATTGCTAAAGAGCCGACCGAAGTGAGACTTCCCTGCAAAAATAAATCATCCAAAAAAACACAAAAAACATTCCCAGTACCTTGCTCACCACACATAAAGATAAATCGCAAAAATAAAAAATAAAATACCTAATCACACTGACCTCATGTATTCATTCCTTCCCTCACCACCGCCGGAACAGCTCGGCCCGCCCGTTTTTCCAGGCGGTCCCGCTACGGGGCGTGACCTGGTCAGTGAGAAACAAAAATCATGGCGCTGTGGTAACCGGGGGCATTGCACATCGGCTCGGTGCTCCCGGGCGGTACTGGTCAGTGCCACCGGCACCAACACACTGAATGTACCGAACGGCACAACTGCCTACTTTTATAGGTGTAAGAGTTTTAAAACACACTTAAAACATTAAAAATAAAATTTAAAATATACTTTATTTTTAAAACAATAACTTAAAAAACTTTGTAAAAACTCAGAATTTTTTTTTCTCCAAGATATTTATTAACTTTAACTTTAAGTTAATTTTAATTATGTGAGGTGTGTTTTTTATTTTTTAATTGGTGTTATTGTGTTTGTTTTTTAAAAAATTAATAGCAATGAGAACACGAAGATACGGAGTTCCTACTGCTATTAATTGAGAATACTGTACGACTGTACCTGATTGGTTGAGCAGTCACATGTGACTGCACCTTCTGTGTGGGCACCTCGAGGACGGGAGTGCGCTCCGCAGCGTGGGAAGAGAAGGCCTCCCCAATTCCCCAACGGAATCGAAGGCACCTCCGGGACCACCAGATACCTTCAGAAAAGTTTTCCGGTCGGAGGCAATTGTCCGTGGGAAGCCTCCAACCGGAATTTCAGAGCCAATATAAAATTCTATCATATTATGGTCACTCTTCCCTAAAGGCCCCTTTACTAAAATTAATTAACCCTTTCTCATTGCACAATACTCGATCTAAAATATCCTGTTCTCGAGTTGGTTCCTCAACATACTGATCTAGAAAACCATCTTGTTTACATTCCATGAATTTGTCTTCTACACTGTTACTGCAAATTTAGTTTGCCCAGTCTAGATGTGGATTAAAGTCTCCCATGATTATTGCATTACCTTTGTTAAATGCATCTCTAATTTCCTGATTTTTCTGTTCCCTACATTACCACTACTGTTTGGGGGCCTCAAAACAACTCCCACCAATGTTTTCTGCACCTTGCAATTTCTTAGCTCCACCCAAACTGATTCTACTTCTTGGTTTTCCGAGCCAAGATCCTTTCTCTCTACTGCCTTTATCCTATCCTTTATTATCAGAGCTACCTACCCCACCTCCTTTTCCATTTTGCCTTTTTCTTCTAAAAGTTATGTATCCTGGAATATTTAGCTCCCAACCTTGGTCACTTTGCAACCACATTTCTGTAGTGGCTATTAGATCAAACCTATTCATTTCTATCTGTGCTATTAATTTATCTATATTGTGGCGAATGCTTTGCGCATTCAGACATAGTGTGTTTAGCTTTGATTTTTATCTATTTTTCCCTGATGTCACCTTAGTCAGTATTGTCCAATTACCTTTGTGACTCTTTCTGTCCCTTCCTGACCCACTCTGCGTATTTTTACCCAAAACTCTGCTCTGCCCGAGAGCCTTGACATTGCTCCTGCTGCTTTTAAATTTACTCTTTCCTGAATCCTCCCACCCTCCACTTCATTAGTTTAAAGCCCTGTCTACTGCCCCAGTTATTGGATTCACCAGGACACTGGTTCCAGCTCGGTTGAAGGGGAGCCCGTCCCAATGGAACAGCTCCCTCTTTCCCCAGTACTGTGCCAGTGCCCCATGAAGCAAAACCTCTGCCTCCCGCACCACTCTTTGAGCCACGCTCAACCCTGCTCTCGACCCTGCTGTGACTCAGTGTTACTTGATCTGTGCAAATGTTCATGCAGTAGAATCCGCTCGATTTGCCTGCTGGAACAAATGACTGTAGCCCATTGACCATTCCAGCCCAGTCCCCATCTACTGCTGTTCAATTACAGGACAGAAGGAAACCATTTAGATTGACCACCTGTGCTCACTGCAAGCTTTTTAACTGATGCCACATAATCCTTGCTTTTTCCCGTATCTTTTTACATTCTTCCTTTTGAAGTAACCAATTCCTAATTAAATGATTTTAAAGTTTCTGCCCCAATAGCCACTTGTCCTAATTACACCTCTTATGTAACGGTTCGACTCCCCACCTTTGTCGCTCGAAACTTAAAGCTGAGCTGTCTGCTGGTGCATACTTTGACTCTGATTATGACCGTGGTGGTTTTTGTGAGTGGGGGTTGCGGGGGCAGCAGGGGGTTGGTGGGGGGCATGGGGAGGGGGGGTGAGTTTTGTTCTGGAATCCGAGCATTCTGCAGAGTCTAAAAAAAAAATGTAATCAAGTTGCCCGCCCAGAGGACAGTCTGATTGCCAGGCGTAGCTCCGTGTCGGGTGGGGAACTCAGTGGAGGAAGCCACAGGCTAGGCACAGGTAGGGAGCCTGCAGCTGGATCAGTGGGAGGGCTGGGCAGAGGGAGGGGGTCGGAACACGGGGCGCGGTCTGATCACCGATCACTGGGAGCATCAGTTACCGCTGCGGTCTGATCCGAGGGATGTGAGTCCGATCCCCAATCCCAAGGGAGTGGTTCCGATCCCCGATCTCAAGGTGGAGGTGTGTGGGAGGGTTGTGATGGCGGGCCGGGAGGAAGATAAGCTTGGTTTGCCGGGGAAGCACTCTTGCTCCTCCCGGCCCACAAGCAGTGCTGTAAGGGCACTTAACTTTTCCAATAAGCAGTCCTCGCCTCCCTTTAGCTGCCGGGTTTCCCAAGGCCAGGAAACCCGTCCGGCCAGGGTTAAACCTGGAGGAGATATTAAATATAATGCACACTGCCTCATTATAATATTTAAATGGACAACTCCTCCCCTCGGAGCATGTTAGTGTCTACCCACCGCCCCACTGAAACCGGAAGTCCCCGGGTTGGGATGGTTTTGAGTTTTTAACATTTTAACATCCCAACCGACCAGACCCACATGTTTCATTGCTCAAACTCCCTTCACAAAGCAAAGTTGTTCAGATGTTTTACCTGGTCACAGTCAGTGCAGCTGCTTTTCCTTCAGTTAAACTGGTTGTGCTGTTTCTTGCCTCAATTTACAAACATATTGTGATGTCTGATCTCACTGTGATGCGCAATGTGAGGGTGAGGCTTCATTGTGATGTCACTGTGTGACCCGTCCAGTTAACAGGCCTTACCATGATGAAACTGTGCTTGGCAAAAACCCTTGGGCTTTATTTAGGTTACAGTGACTTGATGCACGAGAATGCAATAACAGGGTTCCATGTGGTTATGATCCAGAGAACAGGGTGATGGACAGTGGTGTGATTGTTTGCCTTCTACCAATAAATTTAAGTAATTGTACACACTTACAGCATCAGCAGTAGGCCATTCAGCCCCTCCAGTCTTCTCCACCATTTTTTAGATTGTGGCTGATATATACCTCATCCTATTTACCCGTTTTTGATCTATATCACTTGATCAGCTTCTCTGGTCTCTCCACATAACTGATTTGACTTTGAAAAATCTGTGCAGGCTGTCTTATAATCGACCCTCATTATTACAAGTGACTTAATTTTATTGTCTCTAAATGCTTCCCCACTACTGACGTTAGGCTGACTGTTCTATAGTTAATTCAACAAGATCATGGCTGATCTTCTCCCTTAACCTCACCTCCCCACATCCCTTAATTCCCTTAGTTCCCAAAAATGTATCGACTTCTATCTTGAATATACTCAAAGACTGAGCATCCACAGCTCAGTATAATATTGCAAAGATTCAGGAGCCTTTGAGTGAAGAAGTTTCTCCTCATCTCAGTCCTAAATGGCCGACCCCTTATTCTGACCCCATGTTCTAGATTCCCCAGCCAGGGGAAAATCTTCTCAGCATTAACCCTGTCAAGCGCCTTAAGAATTGTATATGTTTCAATTCGAACATGGAAACATAGAAACATAGAAAATAGGTGCAGGAGCAGGCTATTCAGCCCTTCTAGCCTGCACCGCCATTCAATGAGTTCATGGCTGAACATGAAACTTCAGTACCCCCTTCCTGCTTTCACGCCATACCCCTTGATCCCCCGAGTAGTAAGGACTTCATCTAACTCCCTTTTGAATATATTTAGTGCATTTGCCTCAACTACTTCCTGTGGTAGAGAATTCCACAGGTTCACCACTCTCTGAGTGAAGAAGTTTCTCCTTATCTCGGTCCTAAATGGCTTACCCCTTATCCTTAGACTGTGACCCCTGGTTCTGGACTTCCCCAACATTGGGAACATTCTTCCTGCATCCAACCTGTCCAAACCCGTCAGAATTTTAAACGTTTCTATGAGGTCCCCTCTCACTCTTCTGAACTCCAGTGAATACAAGCCCAGTTGATCCAGTCTTTCTTGATAGGTCAGTCCCACCATCCCGGGAATCAGTCTGGTGAATCTTCGCTGCACTCCCTCAATAGCAAGAATGTCCTTCCTCAAGTTAGGAGACCAAAACTGTACACAATACTCCAGGTGTGGCCTCACCAAGGCCCTGTACAACTGTAGCAACACCTCCCTGCCCCTGTACTCAAATCCCCTCACTATGAAGGCCAACATGCCATTTGCTTTCTTAACCGCCTGCTGTACCTGCATGCCAACCTTCAATGACTGATGTACCATGACACCCAGGTCTCGTTGCACCTTCCCTTTTCCTAATCTGTCACCATTCAGATAATAGTCTGTCTCTCTGTTTTTACCACCAAAGTGGATAACCTCACATTTATCCACATTATACTTCATCTGCCACGCATTTGCCCACTCACCTAACCTATCCAAGTCACTCTGTAGCCTCATAGCATCCTCCTCGCAGCTCACACTGCCACCCAACTTAGTGTCATCCGCAAATTTGCAGATACTACATTTAATCCCCTCGTCTAAATCATTAATGTACAATGTAAACAGCTGGGGCCCCAGCACAGAACCCTGCGGTACCCCACTAGTCACTGCCTGCCATTCCGAAAAGTACCCATTTACTCCTACTCTTTGCTTCCTGTCTGACAACCAGTTCTCAATCCATGTCAGCACACTACCCCCAATCCCATATGCTTTAACTTTGCACATTAATCTCCTGTGTGGGACCTTGTCGAAAGCTTTCTGAAAGTCCAAATATACCACATCAACTGGTACTCCTTTGTCCACTTTATTGGAAACATCCTCAAAAAATTCCAGAAGATTTGTCAAGCATGATCTCCCTTTCACAAATCCATGCTGTCTTGGACCTATCATGTCACCATTTTCCAAATGCGCTGCTATGACATCCTTAATAATTGATTCCATCATTTTACCCACTACTGAGGTCAGGCTGACCGGTCTATAATTCCCTGCTTTCTCTCTCCCTCCTTTTTTAAAAAGTGGGGTTACATTGGCTACCCTCCACTCGATAGGAACTGATCCAGAGTCAATGGAATGTTGGAAAATGACTGTCAATGCATCTGCTATTTCCAAGGCCACCTCCTTAAGTACTCTGGGATGCAGTCCATCAGGCCCTGGGGATTTATCAGCCTTCAATCCCATCAATTTCCCGAACACAATTTCCCGACTAATAAAGATTTCCCTCAGTTCCTCCTCCTTACTAGACCCTCTGACCACTTTTATATCCGGAAGGTTGTTTGTGTCCTGCTTAGTGAATACTGAACCAAAGTACTTGTTCAATTGGTCTGCCATTTCTTTGTTCCCCGTTATGACTTCCCCTGATTCTGACTGCAGGGGACCTACGTTTGTCTTTACTAACCTTTTTCTCTTTACATACCTATAGAAACTTTTGCAATCCGCCTTAATGTTCCCTGTAAGCTTCTTCTCGTACTCCATTTTCCCTGCCCTAATCAAACCCTTTGTCCTTCTCTGCTGAGTTCTAAATTTCTGCCAGTCCCCAGGTTCGCTGCTGTTTCTGGCCAATGTGTATGCCATTTCCTTGGCTTTAATACTATCCCTGATTTCCCTAGATAGCCACGGTTGAGCCACCTTCCCTTTTTAATTTTTACGCCAGACAGGAATGTACAATTGTTGTAATTCATCCATGCGGTCTCTAAATGTCTGCCATTGCCCATCCACAGTCAACCCCTTAAGTATCATTAGCCAATCTATCTTAGCCAATTCATGCCTCATACCTTCAAAGTTACCCTTCTTTAAGTTCTGGACCATGGTCTCTGAATTAACTGTTTCATTCTCCATCCCAATGCAGAATTCCACCATATTATGGTCACTCTTCCCCAAGGGGCCTCGCACAACGAGATTGCTAATTAATCCTCTCTCATTACACAACACCCAGTCTAAGATGGCCTCCCCCCTAGTTGGTTCCTCGACATATTGCTCTAGAAAACCATCCCTTATGCACTCCAGGAAATCCTCCTCCACCGTATTGCTTCCAGTTTGGCTAGCCCAATCTATGTGCATATTAAAGTCACCCATTATAACTGCTGCACCTTTATTGCATGCACTCCTAATTTCCTGTTTGATGCCCTCCCCAACATCACTATTACTGTTTGGAGGTCTGTACACAACTCCCACTAACGATTTTTGCCCTTTAGTGTTCTGCAGCTCTACCCATATAGATTCCACATCATCCAAGCTAATGTCTTTCCTAACTATTGCATTAATCTCCTCTTTAACCAGCAATGCAACCCCACCTCCTTTTCCTTTTATTCTATCCTTCCTGAATGTTGAATACCCCTGGATGTTGAGTTCCCAGCCCTGATCATCCTGGAGCCACGTCTCTGTAATCCCAATCACATCATATTTGTTAACATCTATTTGCACAGTTAATTCATCCACCTTATTGCGGATACTCCTTGCATTAAGACACAAAGCCTTCAGGCTTGCTTTTTTAACACCCTTTGTCCTTCTAGAATTTTGCTGTACAGTGGCCCTTTTTGTTCTTTGCCTTGGGTTTCTCTGCCCTCCACTTTTCCTCATCTCCTCTCTGTCTTTTGCTTTTGCCTCATTTTTGTCTCCCTCTGTCTCCCTGCATAGGTTCCCATCCCCCTGCAATATTAGTTTAACTCCTCCCCAACAGCACTAGCAAACACTCCCCCTAGGACATTGGTTCCGGTCCTGCCCAGGTGCAGACCGTCCGGTTTGTACTGGTCCCACCTCCCCCAGAACCAGTTCCAATGCCCCAAGAATTTGAATCTCTCCCTGCTGCACCACAGCTCAAGCCATGTATTCATCTGCGCTATCCTGCGATTCCTACTCTGACTAGCACGTGGCACTGGTAGCAATCCCGAGATTACTACTTTAGAGGTCCTACTTTTTAATTTAGCTCCTAGCTCCTTAAATTCTTTTCGTAGGACCTCATCCCTTTTTTTACCTATGTCGTTGGTACCAATGTGCACCACGACAACTGGCTGTTCTCCCTCCCATTTCAGAATGTCCTGCACCCGCTCCGAGACATCCTTGACCCTTGCACCAGGGAGGCAACATACCATCCTGGAGTCTCGGTTGCGTCCGCAGAAACGCCTATCTATTCCCCTCACCATCGAATCCCCTATCACTATCGCGCTTCCACTCTTTTTCCTGCCCTCCTGTGCAACAGAGCCAGCCATGGTGCCATGAACTTGGCTGCTGCTGCCCTCCCCTGATGAGTCATCCCCCTCAACAGTACTCAAAGCAGTGTATCTGTTTTGCAGGGGGATGGCCACAGGGGACCCCTGCACTATCTTTCTTGCACTGCTCTTCCTGCTGGTCTTCCATTCCCTATCTGGCTGTGGACCCTTCTCCTGCGGTAAGACCAACTCACTACACGTGATACTCACGTCATTCTCAGCATCGTGGATGCTCCAGAGTGAATCCACCCTCAGCTCCAATTCCGCAACGCGGACCGTCAAGAGCTCGAGGCGGATACACTTCCCACACACGTAGCGCCCAGGGACACCGGAAGTGTCCCCGAGTTCCCACATGGTACAGGAGGAGCATATCACATGGCCGAGCTCTCCTGCCATGCCTTAACCTTAGATACACTTAAATTGGTAATTACAATGTTACAGTTCACTTACTGATATAAAAAAGAAAAGAAAAGCTACTCACCAATCACCAGCCAATCATTCGTCATTCGTCTAAACTCTAAGGGATATTGGTCTAGTCTACACAAGCTCTCCTCATAGGGCAATCCCATCACCCAGGAACTAGTCTAATGAATGTTTGTTGCACTCCATCTCAGGTAAGTGTGTCTTTCCCTAGGAAACAAGACCAGAACTATACACAGTACTCCAGGTGTGGCCTCACCAATGCCCTGTAGAACTGTAGTAAGTGTTCTTTACTGTTATACTCTAATCCCTTTGTAACAAAAGCTGACACACCATTTACTTTCCTAATTGCTTGCTGTAACTGCATGTTAACTTTCTGTGGTTCATGTACAAGGACACTCAGGTCCTTCTAAATGAAAACATTACCAAGTCTCTCACCAGAATACACCTAAAATCAAATAAAACACAACATAAATACGATCAGTGGTGCCTGTGTGATTAAGCTGAGCAGCAGGGTGTGTCTTCAGCCAATCAGATTGAAGAATCCTTACTAAGGCACGCAGACTACAAAGCAGGATTTAAAAAATAGGAAATATAAATTATATTTAAATCATTATCCAGGAAGTGAAACAAAGATTAGGATATACATACAGGATTAAAGGAGCAACATAATAGAGAAAAATAGAAAACTGAAAAAAACAAAAGTTTTCAAACTTTTCATTTGAAAAAAAGCTTCAACATTAATTTTCTTCTGAGGGAATGAGACTCCACACATTTAAATCAATTTTTCATGGCCAGAGAGGTTGTTCAGCAGTATTTAGCACTTATTAGGCTGTTAAAAACTTGAATAAATCCTAACTTTTTCATCTGTCTTTAGTGTGAAAATAGTGAGTAATTAGCCGAAGTTCATTTAGTACAATGATCTATGTGCAGGTTCCATCGACAAAGACTGTAACAGCGCAGGCTGTGGATGATCAGGGTATCATTGACAGTAACTTCCCGATATCTGTGTTTGACTGTGTATATGTGGACGCCAGATATTGCTGCCAGTATTACACTGTAATAATGGTGAGTGCTGACAGCCTCGTTGTTATTAATACAGCACATTGAGGCCCATTTTCTGAGACCAAGCACAAGACCCAGATTTTTAAAATGTGAAAATAACCTGCTGCATTGTTCTGTATTTATATACCCACACGCGTTTCCTGTCTCGCTGGAAAGTCTGAGCGAAATAAGGCCTCGTCAGATGGAAAGCGACCTACTTACTAACCGCAATAGCAGCGATGCAGCTAACAGTAAGGGCTTGCTACTTGCGAGGTGAGTCTAATCTTTACATCTTAATTGGCAGAGTTCAATTAAGAAATAAGGGGGTGGAAATTCTGTTGGAGGCTACTTCGGGCGCTAATGGCACCGGGACGATAAATTTTGCGCCAGGAAATGGTTTGCGTGTGCAGCCACAAAATTTATCAGCTGGGCCTTGAATGTGGAGCGGAGCGCTAAGGGAGGCGTTCCACACCTCTCATAGGGTGCTAGGCCGGCTGAGCAACGGAAAATCCATTGCTAAAGAGCCGACCGAAGTGAGACTTCCCTGCAAAAATAAATCATCCAAAAAAACACAGAAAACATTCCCAGTACCTTGCTCACCACACATAAAGATAAATCGCAAAAATAAAAAATAAAATACCTAATCACACTGACCTCATGTATTCATTCCTTCCCTCACCACCGCCGGAACAGCTCGGCCCGCCCGTTTTTCCAGGCGGTCCCGCTACGGGGCGTGACCTGGTCAGTGAGAAACAAAAATCATGGCGCTGTGGTAACCGGGGGCATTGCACATCGGCTCGGTGCTCCCGGGCGGTACTGGTCAGTGCCACCGGCACCAACACACTGAATGTACCGAACGGCACAACTGCCTACTTTTATAGGTGTAAGAGTTTTAAAACACACTTAAAACATTAAAAATAAAATTTAAAATATACTTTATTTTTAAAACAATAACTTAAAAAACTTTGTAAAAACTCAGAATTTTTTTTTCTCCAAGATATTTATTAACTTTAACTTTAAGTTAATTTTAATTATGTGAGGTGTGTTTTTTATTTTTTAATTGGTGTTATTGTGTTTGTTTTTTAAAAAATTAATAGCAATGAGAACACGAAGATACGGAGTTCCTACTGCTATTAATTGAGAATACTGTACGACTGTACCTGATTGGTTGAGCAGTCACATGTGACTGCACCTTCTGTGTGGGCACCTCGAGGACGGGAGTGCGCTCCGCAGCGTGGGAAGAGAAGGCCTCCCCAACTCCCCAACGGAATCGAAGGCACCTCCGGGACCACCAGATACTTTCAGAAAAGTTTTCCGGTCGGAGGCAATTGTCCGTGGGAAGCCTCCAACCGGAATTTCAGGGCCAATATAAAATTCTATCATATTATGGTCACTCTTCCCTAAAGGCCCCTTTACTAAAATTAATTAACCCTTTCTCATTGCACAATACTCGATCTAAAATATCCTGTTCTCGAGTTGGTTCCTCAACATACTGATCTAGAAAACCATCTTGTTTACATTCCATGAATTTGTCTTCTACACTGTTACTGTAAATTTAGTTTGCCCTGTCTAGATGTGGATTAAAGTCTCCCATGATTATTGCATTACCTTTGTTAAATGTATCTCTAATTTCCTGATTTTTCTGTTCCCTACATTACCACTACTGTTTGGGGGCCTCAAAACAACTCCCACCAATGTTTTCTGCACCTTGCAATTTCTTAGCTCCACCCAAACTGATTCTACTTCTTGGTTTTCCGAGCCAAGATCCTTTCTCTACTGCCTTTATCCCATCCTTTATTATCAGAGCTACCTACCCCACCTCCTTTTCCATTTTGCCTTTTTCTTCTAAAAGTTATGTATCCTGGAATATTTAGCTCCCAACCTTGGTCACTTTGCAACCACATTTCTGTAGTGGCTATTAGATCAAACCTATTCATTTCTATCTGTGCTATTAATTTATCTATATTGTGGCGAATGCTTTGCGCATTCAGACATAGTGTGTTTAGCTTTGATTTTTATCTATTTTTCCCTGATGTCACCTTAGTCAGTATTGTCCAATTACCTTTGTGACTCTTTCTGTCCCTTCCTGACCCACTCTGCGTATTTTTACCCAAAACTCTGCTCTGCCCGAGAGCCTTGACATTGCTCCTGCTGCTTTTAAATTTACTCTTTCCTGAATCCTCCCACCCTCCACTTCATTAGTTTAAAGCCCTGTCTACTGCCCCAGTTATTGGATTCACCAGGACACTGGTTCCAGCTCGGTTGAAGGGGAGCCCGTCCCAATGGAACAGCTCCCTCTTTCCCCAGTACTGTGCCAGTGCCCCATGAAGCAAAACCTCTGCCTCCCACACCATTCTTTGAGCCACGCTCAACCCTGCTCGCGACCCTGCTGTGACTCAGTGTTACTTGATCTGTGCAAATGTTCATGCAGTAGAATCCGCTCGATTTGCCTGCTGGAACAAATGACTGTAGCCCATTGACCATTCCAGCCCAGTCCCCATCTACTGCTGTTCAATTACAGGACAGAAGGAAACCATTTAGATTGACCACCTGTGCTCACTGCAAGCTTTTTAACTGATGCCACATAATCCTTGCTTTTTCCCGTATCTTTTTACATTCTTCCTTTTGAAGTATCCAATTCCTAATTAAATGATTTTAAAGTTTCTGCCCCAATAGCCACTTGTCCTAATTACACCTCTTATGTAACGGTTCGACTCCCCACCTTTGTCGCTCGAAACTTAAAGCTGAGCTGTCTGCTCGTGCATACTTTGGCTCTGATTATGACCGGGGTGGTTTTTGTGAGTGGGGGTTGCGGGGGCAGCAGGGGCTTGGTGGGGGGCATGGGGAGGGGGGGGTGAGTTTTGTTCTGGAATCCGTGCATTCTGCAGAGTCTAAAAAAAAAATGTAATCAAGTTGCCCGCCCAGAGGACAGTCTGATTGCCAGGCGTAGCTCAGTGTCGGGTGGGGAACTCAGTGGAGGAAGCCACAGGCTCGGCACAGGTAGGGAGACGACAGCTGGATCAGTGGGAGGGCTGGACAGAGGGTGGGGGTCGGAGCACAGGGCGCGGTCTGATCACCGATCACTGGGAGCATCAGTTACCGCTGCGGTCTGATCCGAGGGATGTGAGTCCGATCCCCAATCCCAAGGGAGTGGTTCCGATCCCCGATCTCAAGGTGGAGGTATGTGGGAGGGCTGTGATGGCGGGCCGGGAGGAAAATAAGCTTGGTTTGCCGGGGAAGCACTCTTGCTCCTCCCGGCCCACAAGCAGTGCTGTAAGGGCACTTAACTTTTCCACGAAGCAGTCCTCGCCTCCCTTTAGCTGCCGGGTTTCCCAAGGCCAGGAAACCCATCCGGCCAGGGTTCAACCTGGAAGAGATATTAAATATGGTGCACACAGCCTCATTGTAATATTTAAATGACCAAACCATCCCCTGAGAGCGTGTTAATTGTCTGCCCACAGCCCCACTGAAACCGGAAGACCCCGGGTTGGGATGGTTTTGAGTTTTTAACATTTTAACATCCCACCCGACCAACCCACATGTTTCATTGCTCAAACTCCCTTCACAAAGCAAAGTTGTTCAAATGCTTTACCTGGTCACAGTCAGTGCAGCTGCTTTTCCTTCAGTTAAACTGGTTGTGCTGTTTCTTGCCTCAATTTACAAACATATTGTGATGTCTGATCTCACTGTGATGCGCAATGTGAGGGTGAGGCTTCATTGTGATGTCACCGTGTGACCCGTCCAGTTAACGGGCCTGATGATGATGAAACTGTGCTTGGCAAAAACCCTTGGGCTTTATTTAGGTTACAGTGACTTGATACATGAGAATGCAATAACAGGGTTCCATATGGTTATGATCCAGAGAACAGGGTGATGGACAGTGGTGTGAATGTTTGCCTTCTACCAATAAATTTAAATAATTATACACACTTACACCATCAGCAGTAGGCCATTCAGCCCCTCCAGTCTTCTCCACCATTTTTTAGATCGTGGCTGATCTGTACCTCATCTCCATTTACCCATTTTTGATCTATATCCCTTGATCAACTTCAGAATATGGGAACAGGACTAGGTCATTCAACCCATCAAACCTGTTCTGTCATTCAATAGTTCGCCAGACTATGGTGATGTTATTTACCCTGACAAGACCCTTCATGATTTGAACATGATTTGTACTGAATATTCTCTAAACCTTCTCTGTATTAAAGAGAGCAGCTCCAGCTTCTCTAGTCTCTCCACATAACTGATTTGACTTTAAAAAATCTGTGCTGGCTGTCATTTATTAACCCTAATTTTTACAAGTGACTTAATTTCATTGTCTCTAAATGTTTCCCCACTACTGACGTTAGGCTGACTGGCCTATAGTTAATTCAACAAGATCATGGCTGATCTTCTACCTTAATCTCACCTTCCCACACTATCCCCATATTCCTTAATTCCCTTAGTTCCCAAAAATGTATGGACTTCTGTCTTGAATATACTCAACGACTGAACATCCACAGCTCCCTGGAGTATAACATTGCAAAGATTCAGGACCCTTTTAGTGAAGAGGTTTCTCATCATCTCAGTCCTAAATGGCCGACCCCTTATTCTGAGATTGTGACCCCGTGTTCTAGATTCCCCAGCCAGGGGAAACATTTCCTCAGCATTAACCCTGTCAAGCCCCTTAAGAATGTTATATATTTCAATTAGATCACCTGTCATTCTTCTAAACTCCAGGGAATATTGGCCTAGTCTCCTCAATCTCTACTCATAGGGCAATCCCATCACTCAGGAACCAGTCCAATGAACATTTGTTGCACTCCATCTCAGGCAAGTGTGTTTTTCCCCAGGAACCGAAACCAGAACTGTACACAGTACTCCAGGTGTGGCCTCACCTAATGCCCTGTCTAATTGTAATAAGTATTCTTTACTCTTATACTCTAATCCCTTTGTAACAAATGCCAACACACCATTTACTTTCCTAATTGTTTGCTGTAACTGCATGTTAACTTTCTGTGATTCATGTACAAGGACACCTAGGTCCTTCTGAATGCAAACATTACCAAGTCTCCCACCTGTAGGGTGTTTTGTGTGCTCCGTGTCTCTCTGACTCTCCCTTGAGTCGACCCGTGCTTTAAAACTCCCCGGTTTGAGATGTTTTCCTTTGGACGGCAGGAGCTTTTGCCAATAGTTGCTACCTAGCCCGTCGATTAGCGGGTAATCCCTCAGAGAGGCCAAGGTCAGATAGGTCTTCTCCTATTCCCAATGCGCATAGTCCCCAGCGGGATTACTGTGTAACCTGGCCGTGAGCGGATGCCACCCGGTTGGTCTTCCGAATTATATCGCGAACGACCAGCCCCACAATCCCCAAGTTCGGACCCAAGGAGTTATTATGGATAGATTATAATTGACTCAGACAAAACGAAATGGTTAAGGTTGGTCAAAGATCGATTCCTTTTATTACACTCACAAAACAACAACCCCTACTCCTCTCGCTTACGGCTTAAAGAGTAGGTGCCTGTGGACACTAGCTTAAAACTTTAGACTAAATACCCACCCTGTCGGTTACACCGAACTAACCCACTTCCCAAAATTTAAGACAAAGTAATGGAAACCCTTCTAACTAAACCCCTCTCCGGGTTTGGTCAGAACCCACACTTGGAAGCCTCCTCACACATACACGCGTTAGCCTGTGTCTTAGACAGTTGCAGTTCCTCAGCAGCCAAACACGCTGGCAGTCTTGGGGATTTCCAGAGGTGTATGCTGGATATAATTACCAACCCTTGTCATTGATGCATGCGGCCCCGGGTCTGTTTGACTCTAAAAACAAAATGGTGCCTAACAGAGGTATGCGATGAGGCCTAAAGAGTTACGTTCAGGCGGTACAGCGAGGCACTCACTTCGGGCGTTCCTGGAGAGTTGATGGACATGAAGCCACGCAGAGAACCCCGTTCCAGATGGTGGAGAAAAAGTAAGCCACTGAATACCCCAAAGTTCAGCATATTTATACCCCGTATAATACACAAAACTGGCTGGGCGATTCATGGTTACCATGGTCACAGAGATGCTATTTGGTCTTCCTGGTGACGTCTTTGTCCTGGATTAATCATCTTGATGAAAACAATGGTAGGCCATTTCTGTAAATGAGCAGTTCTCGAAATGATAACTTTTTGTTGAGTCCTTGACTGCTCCTTCATTGAAAGGGTCCAGTGTTGTTACATTTGGTCTGCAAACCTCATTGTCCATCCAGACATACCAGCTCCATGGACAAAAGGTGCTTTTCCACAAATCACACAAAGTTCAAAAGGAAAAGGCCCCTGCCTTTCATGACATCAGTGTTGAGACTGGTCCCATGGCAACCCAAAAGACAGACAGCTCCTGCTATACTTCACAGAAACCAAAAATCAGTCCTTTTTAATATGTCCTTATTATACAGTATAAATGCGCACGAGGCCCATACTTGAGAGAAGGTCACTCTGTGACCAGTTACCTTTATTACCAAGACCTCAAGTGATGAAGGTGGGTGGAGCTTCCCCTTTTATACCTGAAAGTCCAGAAAAGTTTGGAGTGTTCCCCACAAGTGCACCCCGTTGTGGTCAATGTTCTCAAGGTGTACAACTTAGGTCAGCTTATACATGGGTTACAATGATAGTTGAATACATGACATCACCTCCCCACCAAAGTCTTATTGGGATCACAGGTTAAATCTCTCTGGTGGTTTACGCTTCCTTTTAGAGCGCCTGAGTTGGGGTCCGGTTGTTGGGCGCTGGCCTGAGTGTCTGCTGTTTGCGGTGCCTCAGGCCTGTACGGACTGCCCAAAGTGACTGGGCTCTCCTCCACTTGGTTCCGGTGTTCGGTCATCTGTGGTGGAGTAAACTATATGTCGTGTTCTTCCTCTGCTTCTTCTATGGGGTTGCTGAACCTCCTTTTAGTTTGATCCACGTGTTTGGGGCAGATTTGTCCATTGGGAAGTTTAACTACCAAAACCCTATTCCCCTCTTTGGCAATCACAGTGCCTGCAAGCCATTTAGGCCCTGCAGCGTAATTAAGGACAAAAACAGGGTCATTGACATCAATACATCACGCCCTAGCATTCCTGTCAAGGTAGTCACATTGTGACTGACGCCTGCTCTCAACAATTTCTTTTATAGTAGGGTGTATAAGCGATAACCTGGTTTTGAGCATCCTTTTCATGAGCAGCTCTGCGGGTGGAACCACTGTGAGCGAGTGTGGTCGTGATCTATTGGCCAACAGGAGGCGTGATAAGCGGCTTTGTAGGGAGCCCCCTTGGATTTTGAGCATCCCCTGTTTGATTATCTGCACTGCTCGTTCCGCCTGGCCGTTTGAAGACGGCTTGAATGGTGCCGTTCTGACATGGTTGATTCCATTGCCTGCCATGAAGTCCTGGAATTCAGTGCTTGTGAATCACGTGCCATTGTCGCTGACCAAGACATCTGGTAGACCATGGGCAGCGAACATTGTCCGTAAACTTTCTACCGTGGCAGAGGATGTGCTTGAATTAAAAATGGCACACTCAATCCATTTGGAGTAGGCGTCTACTGCAACCAAAAACATTTTTCCCATGAAAGGACCTGCGTAGTCCACATGGATGCGTGACCATGGCTTGGCGGGTCAGGACCAGGGGCTCAGCGGGGCTTCCCTGGGGATGCGTTGCCCAGCTCAGCATACCTGTTGCACCTGCGAACACAAAGTTCCAGGTCTGCATCTATCCCTGGCCACCAAACGTGTGACCTGGCAATTGCCTTCATCATGGCAATGCCCGGGTGCTCATTGTGAAGTTCTCTGATAAACACCTCTCTGCCCATCTGGGGCATGACTACGCGGTTTCCCCACAGTAGGCATCCTTGCGCCTATGAAACGGTTTAAATTTCTCAGGGCATGCCCCGTACGTGGCTGCCCAGTCCCCATTCAGGACACATTTCTGAACTAAAGACTGTAGCGGGTCTTTATTTGTCCAGACTTTAATCTGATGGGCTGTCACAGGTGAGCCTTCGCTTTCAAAAGTTACAACGGCCATGACCATCTCAGCACCATGCTCAGTTGCCCCCTCAGTAGTGGCTAGTGGGAGCCTGCTGAGTGCATCGGCGCAGTTTTCAGTGCCCGGTCTGTGCCGAATTGTGTAGTCATAGGCGGCTAACGTGAGTGCCCACCTCTGTATGTGGGCCGATGCATTCGCATTTATGGCCTTATTGTCGGCCAAAAGGAATGTTAGGGGTTTGTGATCTGTCTCCAGCTCAAATTTCCTGCCAAACAGGTACTGGTGCATTTTTTTTACTGCATATACACATGCAAGCGCTTCCTTTTCTACCATCTCGTAGCCCCTTTCTGCCTGGGACAGACTTCTGGAGGCATAAGCTACTGGCTGTAACTGACCATAGGCATTCACATGCTGCAATACACACCCAACCCCATAGGATGACGCATCGCACGTTAAAACAAGTTTCTTACACGGGTCATATAATGCTAACAGTTTGTTGGAGCATAACAAATTGCGTGCTCTATCAAAAGTCCTTTCTTGGCTTCTCCCCAGACCCAATCGCAAGCTTTGCATAGGAGCACGTGTAGCGGCTCCAACAGCGTGCTCAATTTGGGAAGAAAGTTACCAAAATAGTTCAGGAGCCCCAGGAACGAACGCAGCTCTATTGTGTTACGGGGTCTGGGTGCTCTCTGGATCGCTTCTGTTTTGGACGCAGTGGGTCTGATCCCGTCTGCTGCTATCCTCCTCCCAGGAGCTAAGAAGACGCACTTCGCCTTTTTCAGTCGCAGCCCTACCCGGTCCAGTCTGCGTAGCACCTCCTCCAGGTTGTGGAGGTGTTCTTCAGTATCGCGACCCATGATGAGGATGTCGTCTTGAAAAACCACCGTCCTTGGAATCGACTTGAGGAGGCTTTCCATATTTCGCTGAAAGATCGCGGCGGCCGATCGAATCCCGAACGGACATCTGTTATACTCAAACAACCCCTTGTGTGTCGTGATGGTGCTCAGCTTCTTCGACTCACTCGCCAGCTCCTGGGTCATGTAAGCTGAGGTCAGGTCAAATTTTGAAAAACGTTTGCCACCGGATAGCATCGCAAAGAGGTCCTCCGCTCTCGGTAGCGGGTACTGGTCTTGGAGTGACACCCGATTAATGGCGGTCTTGTAATCGCCACATATCCTGACCGACCCATCCGCCTTGAGCACCGGCACGATCGGGCTCGCCCAGTCACTGAATTCGACTGGCGAGATGATGCCTTCCCTCAGCAGGTGGTCCAATTCACATTCTATCTTTTCCCGCATCACGCACGGCACCGCTCTGGCCTTGTGGTGTACTGGCCTGGCGTCCGGGTTTATGTGAATCACTACCTTGGCTTCCATGAAAGTGCCGATGCCGGGTTGAAATAATGAGTCAAATTTGTCCAGGACCTTTGAGCATGATACTCGCTCCACAGAGGAAATGGCATTGACATCGCTCCATTTCCAGTTCATGACAGCAAGCCAACTCCTCCCCAGTAGTGCGGGACCGTCGCCCGGAACAATCCAGAGTGGCAATCTGTTCTCCGAATCTTTGTGAGTGACGACTAACGTGGCGCTGCCGAGCACAGGAATGATCTCCTTTGTATATGTCCATAGCCGTGCATCAATCGGCAATAATTTTGGCCTCTTGGCCTTGGACACCCACAACCTTTCGAACTGTTTGATGCTCATCAGGGACTGGCTGGCCCCCGTGTCCAGCTCCATTAATACTGGGATGCCATTGAGGAGCACTTCCATCATTATCGGTGGCGTCCTGGTATATGAACTGTATCTATGCACCACATGAACTTGCTGAACTTCAGCTTCCAGCGATTTCCCCCAGTATTCATTTGGCCTCGTAGGGCTTTACATCGGGCCCGTCCTCCTCATACACCAACCTGGCTGCAGGCTTACTGCACATACACGCCAAGTGACCGCTGACGTTGCAGTTTCTGCAGGTATATTGCTGATACCTGCAAGCTCTGGCTGGGTGTTTGCCTCCACACCTCCACCATGAGCTGGAGGCCCCGTTGTTGGAAACAAAAGATCCATTACCAGTCGATCATCTCTGACTGTCTCTGCAACTGTCCTTAAGCGCACCATTAACAGGTGTTGATGGCCCCATTACTGGCCGCATTGTCCATTGCGATGGCATGAATCGCCGTTCAGCTAGCCATTGTTTATGTGAATTGCCCCTCTGGGTTCGACTACATGCTGGGGCATGTCCGATTGCCCTTGTCTGCCTAGAGAACTGTGTGCCGCGTTAACAATGTTGACTCCCTGGTCGTTTGCCGCATTTGAGCCAAGATTTTTGACATACATCATTCTGGTCTCTTCCTCCCCTGAGATAAATGTCTGGGCTATCAGAGCCACCGCTTCCAAGGTCAAGTCTTTGGTTTCAATCAGTTTCCTGAAAACTCCAGCGTGCCCGATGCCCTCAATAAAAAAGTCTCGCAGCATCTCCGCTCTGCATGCATCTGGGAACTTACATCAGCTCGCCAGTCGCCGGAGATCTGCCACGAAGTCTGGAACGGTTTGCCCTTCTTGCCGCCAGTGCGTGTAAAACCGGTGTCTCGCCATGTGCCTGCTGATTGCCGGTTTGAGGTTTTCCCCGATCAACTTACTGAGCTCTTCGAATGTCTTGTCTGCCGGCTTCTCTGGCACTAGAAGGTCCTTCATCAGGGAGTACGTTCTGGATCCACAAACCGTCAGGAAATGAGTCCTGCGTTTGTCGGCCGAATCCTGTCCCAGCCATTTCTTAGTGACAAAACTTTGCTGTAGTCTCTCAATAAAGTCATCCCACTCATCACCAACACAGTACCTCGCTTCTGTGCTGCTAGTGTCCATGCTCGCGTAGTTTAAATCCCAGTGTCTCGTCGCCAATGATATGCCCTTACCATACAGTATAAATGCACACGAGGCCCACACTTGAGAGAAGGTCACTCTGTGACCAGTTACCTTTATTGCCAAGACCTCAAGTGATGAAGGTGGGTGGAGCTTCCCCTTTTATACCCGAAAGTCCAGGTTAGGAGTGTCTCCCACACGTGCACCCCTTGTGGTCAATGTACAATCCGGACGGTCTGCACCTGGGCAGAATCGGAACCAATGTCCTCGGGGGAGTGTTTGCTAGTGCTGTTGGGGAGGAGTTAAACTAATATGGCAGGGGGATGGGAACCAATGCAGGGAGATATAGGGAAACAAAAAGGAGGCAAAAACAAAAGACAGAAAGGAGATGAGGAAAAGTGGAGGGCAGAGAAACCCAAGGCAAAGAACAAAAAGGGCCATTGTACAGCAAAATTCTAAAAGGACAGAGGGTGTTAAAAAAAACAAGCCTAAAGGCTTTGTGTCTTAATGCAAGGAGTATCTGCAATAAGGTGGATGAATTAACTGTGCAAATAGATGTTAACAAATATGATGTGATTGGGATTACGGAGACGTGGCTCCAGGATGAGCAGGGCTGGGAACTCAACATCCAGGGGTATTCAACATTCAGGAAGGATAGAATAAAAGGAAAAGGAGGTGGGGTAGCATTGCTGGTTAAGGAGGAGATTAAGGCAATAGTTAGGAAGGACATTAGCTTGGATGATGTGGAATCTATATGGGTAGAGCTGCAGAACACCAAAGGGCAAAAAACGTTAGTGGGAGTTGTGTACAGACCTCCAAACAGTAGTAGTGATGTTGGGGAGGGCATCAAACAGGAAATTAGGGGTGCGTGCAATAAAGGTGCAGCAGTTATAATGGGTGACTTTAATATGCACATAAATTGGGCTAACCAAACTGGAAGCAATACGGTGGAGGAGGATTTTCTATGGTGCATAAGGGATGGTTTTTTAGACCAATATGTCGAGGAACCAACTAGGGGGGAGGCCATCTTAGACTGGGTGTTATGTAATGAGAGAGGATTAATTAGCAATCTCGTTGTGCGAGGCCCCTTGGGGAAGAGTGACCATAATATGGTGGAATTCTGCATTGGGATGGAGAATGAAACAGTTAATTCAGAGACCATGGTCCAGAACTTAAAGAAGGCTAACTTTGAAGGTATGAGGCGTGAATTGGCTGGGATGGATTGGCGAATGATACTTAAGGGGTTGACTGTGGATGGGCAATGGCAGACATTTAGAGACCGCATGGATGAACTACAACAATTGTACATTCCTGTCTGGCATAGAAATAAAAAAGGGAAGGTGGCTCAACCGTGGCTATCAAGGGAAATCAGGGATAGTATTAAAGCCAAGGAAGTGGCATACAAATTGGCCAGAAATAGCAGCGAACCTGGGGACTGGGAGAAATTTAGAACTCAGCAGAGGAGGACAAAGGGTTTGATTAGGGCAGGGAAAATGGAGTACGAGAAGAAGCTTGCAGGGAACATTAAGACGGATTGCAAAAGTTTCTATAGATATGTAAAGAGAAAAAGGTCAGTAAAGACAAACGTAGGTCCCCTGCAGTCAGAATCAGGGGAAGTCATAACGGGGAACAAAGAAATGGCGGACCAATTGAACAAGTACTTTGGTTCGGTATTCACGAAGGAGGACACGAACAACCTTCCGGTTATAAAAGGGGTCAGGGGGTCTAGTAAGGAGGAGGAACTGAGGGAAATCCTTATTAGCCGGGAAATTGTGTTGGGGAAATTGATGGGATTGAAGGCCGATAAATCCCCAGGGCCTGATGGACTGCATCCCAGAGTACTTAAGGAGGTGGCCTTGGAAATAGTGGATGCGTTGACAGTCATTTTCCAACATTCCATTGACTCTGGATCAGTTCCTATGGAGTGGAGGGTAGCCAATGTAACCCCACTTTTTAAAAAAGGAGGGAGAGAGAAAACAGGGAATTATAGACCGGTCAGCCTGACATCGGTAGTGGGTAAAATGATGGAATCAATTATTAAGGATGTCATAGCAGTGCATTTGGAAAGAGGTGATATGATAGGTCCAAGTCAGCATGGATTTGTGAAAGGGAAATCATGCTTGACAAATCTTCTGGAATTTTTTGAGGATGTTTCCAGTAGAGTGGATAAGGGAGAACCAGTTGATGTGGTATATTTGGACTTTCAGAAGGCGTTCGACAAGGTCCCACACAAGAGATTGATGTGCAAAGTTAGAGCACATGGGATTGGAGGTAGTGTACTGACATGGATTGAGAACTGGTTGTCAGACAGGAAGCAAAGAGTAGAAGTAAATGGGTACTTTTCAGAATGGCAGGCAGTGACTAGTGGGGTACCGCAAGGTTCTGTGCTGGGGCCCCAGCTGTTTACACTGTACATTAATGATTTAGATGAGGGGATTAAATATGGTATCTCCAAATTTGCGGATGACACTAAGTTGGGTGGCAGTGTGAGCTGCGAGGAGGATGCTGTGAGGCTGCAGAGCGACTTGGATAGGTTAGGTGAGTGGGCAAATGCATAGCAGATGAAGTATAATGTGGATAAATGTGAGGTTATCCACTTTGGTGGTAAAAACAGAGAGACAG
The DNA here is from genome assembly GCF_044704955.1 of Pristiophorus japonicus. Taxonomy (NCBI): domain Eukaryota; kingdom Metazoa; phylum Chordata; class Chondrichthyes; family Pristiophoridae; genus Pristiophorus; species Pristiophorus japonicus. Next base: position 77,677,125 of record NC_091993.1, on the reverse strand, counting down.
ACTATTATCTGAATGGTGACAGATTAGGAAAAGGGGAGGTGCAAAGAGACCTGGGTGTCATGGTACACCAGTCATTGAAGGTTGGCATGCAGGTGCAGCAGGCGGTTAAGAAAGCAAATGGCATGTTGGCCTTCATAGCAAGGGGATTTGAGTACAGGGGCAGGGAGGTGTTGCTACAGTTGTACAGGGCCTTGGTGAGGCCACACCTGGAGTATTGTGTACAGTTTTGGTCTCCTAACCTGAGGAAGGACATTCTTGCTATTGAGGGAGTGCAGCGAAGGTTCACCAGACTGATTCCCGGGATGGCGGGACTGACCTATCAAGAAAGACTGGATCAACTGGGCTTGTATTCACTGGAGTTCAGAAGAATGAGAGGGGACCTCATAGAAACGTTTAAAATTCTGACGGGTTTAGACAGGTTAGATGCAGGAAGAATGTTCCCAATGTTGGGGAAGTCCAGAACCAGAGGTCACAGTCTAAGGTTAAGGGGTAAGCCATTTAGGACCGAGATGCGGAGGAACTTCTTCACCCAGAGAGTGGTGAACCTGTGGAATTCTCTACCACAGAAAGTTGTTGAGGCCAATTCACTAAATATATTCAAAAAGGAGTTAGATGAGGTCCTTACTACTAGGGGGATCAAGGGGTATGGCGAGAAAGCAGGAATGGGGTACTGAAGTTGAATGTTCAGCCATGAACTCATTGAATGGCGGTGCAGGCTAGAAGGGCCGAATGGCCTACTCCTGCACCTATTTTCTATGTTTCTATGTTTCTTTGTTTCTCAAGGTGTACAACTTAGGTCAGCTTATACATGGGTTACAATGATAGTTGAATAAATGACACTTTTAGTCCAAAAGTCCAAACTCCATTTTGAAACTCAGCCCATGTGCGTTTCCATTTTGAAAGGGTGCAGATCCATTTAAAAGTCCCCAAATCCTTCCGGCCCATACACACACTGATGTTGGCACCGGCCAAATCCTACATCCCCATGTGATAATAACACTGCCAAACCTACAGCAGAATTATCATGCAACCGGTGTGTGTATGGAGACCCCAGTATGTCTTCAGACCAAACTATAACTACCTTCCCGGGAATTTATTAAACTAAAACAAACAGTTCCCAATTGGACAATGAAACAGTTCCCTGAAAGTCCAATGTCCCCAACTCTTTAAAACTCGTGACAAGGTGGAGGCAGAAAAGCCTGTCTTCCTGAATAATTCATAACAATACAAGGGAAAAAGTAAGTCGTTTTTCCCCATATCATTTCTCAGAAATGAAATGTACGCTCTCCCACGGCCGCCAATTGAAATCACACTCGACGACGAGACTTCGGGCACCCTTGTACATTCCCGTAAACGCATAAAAACCCGCGCACCACACCCGACGCAACATATACAACAGACTGGCTTGGCCCCGCCGGCCACCCGAAAACACATACATGTGACAGTACTTTGCACAACACATTTATAACAACGGTGAAGCAGCTTGTGAAGTCTGGGGCTAATACAGCAGTCTCAGCCACCGACCTCCAACTGCCTTCCCTCGTTACCTGCAGGTCACATAAAACAAATACAAAATGTGAGAGACTCCTCGAATCCACTGTAGGATTTCTATGCTGAGCCCAACATCCCACCATGGAGGAGACACCAACTGAGTGACCTCCTCCTCGATCTTCCCGTTACGCTGTTCCAAAGTATAAAAGTGCTTCTGTGACAATTCCACCTTCTTCAGCAGGTTTGTGAGACGTTCGGGCAGAGGTGGAATGTCAGACCCGAACTGCGTTACATATTCGTATAAATTAGTTACGGAATCATTTACGGTAAGGGGCACTGTGGAGGGCTCTGTGATGGGGAAAATCCGTTCCTGAACAAACTGAACCTCCATGTGGGGTTCAAAGGAGAAGGTCGGATCGTGAACTGGACACCGGGTCTTGTGTGGACCCTGTACTGAGTCACGCTGGTCATGATACAATATGTCCCCCTTCCTGTGTACACCACCTGAGGTGGAACGTGGCCCTGGGCCATCACCTCCATTGTACAATTAACGACTCTGCATCCTCTGATTCAAACCCACACACGGGTCGGTTGAACGAATTTAATCTCTGGGGACAGAGTATGATGTGTGCTCCCCGGTGTTGGCACCCGTTAAGGTCTGTGCCTGCAATCGTGGACCCCCAGTTATCGACAAATAGCGGAGCTCCATGGTGCCGTAAGTGTACTCCATCCCTTATCACCCTAATATTTTGCACCCGGTATACCAGAGCTGGCTGCGGTAAACCACTCATCACCGGCATCCGAAGCACAATCCCCATCACAGTAAAAGTCGACCGGCCGCAATCAACCGGGACCGGGTACACCTCTGAGGCCAGTCGGAGTTGGCACGGGCTCATCGACCCCTTGTACGGGCTGAGCGCGGTGAGGTGTCTGTTGCTGACCCATGAAGGAATGTGACCTTGCTGAAGCTCCTCCAAATTACTGCGTCCTTCATTCAGCAACCAAGCACCGTACAACACATACGCATCATTTCATGCCGCCTGAGCTGAGGCATTTCGATCGTCGCGAATCAGACTGTTGATAGCAGAGCTAAAGGCCCACCCTCAGACTATGACCTCCTTCAGGTGAATGGTCATGGCCTGGTCTTCCCATAACTCCGACCCCTCTATAGCGTTACTCTCTCCCAGTATCTTTCGCAATCGGTCCCTTAAAGTAGCTACCTGCATTTGCAACTGAGCATCGTCCATACTGTTAATAAAGGACGTGCCAGTACTGAAGGCATTTGCCGCACCATTCACCAACCCTCTCTTATACCTCCCCGAACCCCCGCGATGTACATTGTATAAACCATCCCGATCCACGCCACCGCAGCTCAATTCATAAAACTTTCTAAACATTTCCTTGAGCAGTACTTTATACAATCACTCTGTTTCCATCGGACACCACCGTGGCATTTGTACCTGGGTCAAGTCTAAAATCACTGAGGCGACCGAGTTAGTGTACACCATGGTACTAAACCATTTCTAGGCCCAGGGGTTGTGGTGGGGCATCTAACCTCCATCTCCTGTACCGGTGGGGCTGTGGGAAGGGGCTCTACCTCGCGTGCCAGCAACTCCGTGGAATTTCCGGTACCTGGAGGGTCTGGGATCACACAGGAGTCCATACTCTATCCCCAACCGATCTCGCGAAAACACGACCGACACGCCCGTCGGGCAGACCCGTTCAGACCCCCACATACACACGTAAATTCCTTCCTCTTCTTTCCACCATTTGTGCTAGCACACTTCAACGCTCCCCTTCGTCCCCGTAATCTGATGGTACACATCGTTCCCCAGCCATTCCCAGTCCGCGGATCGATTGCCCTTATCTTGGCTCAATTTCCTGAGCCACCACCATCGCTCCAGGGTATGTGTCCATCGCACCGCAAGCATACGTGCATCCCCTCAGTCACTCTAACCCGTGTGGCCGTGACTTGCAGCTCAGGGCACGGTATGGAAGCTTCACCATACGTGAAACCCTTACTGCTGGGTACCGCGTGGAATTGGACCCCAGCCACTCTGGCCATGGGAAGTAGGCTGCCACACCATCAGTAACCCCATTCCTACCTCCTTACACCACAGTGGGTCCTTTCTCTCCTGTGCACCCGTACAGGAAGGATGCCTTTGTGTCCCCTCTCTCCATGCTGCACAGCCTGAAGATCCTACAAGTACTCTCACTGAGAACACGTTCATCTTTCATCCTTCCCTTAAAAAAACCTGCACAACAAACAACCAAACAATTCCGCCCTGTGAGAGGGTGTTTCTCCTCCACAGATCCAAAATCATCTCATCATCATCATAGGCAGTCCCTCGGAATCGAGGAAGACTTGCTTCCACTCCTGAAGTGAGTTCTTCGGTGGCTGAACAGTCCAATACGAGAGCCACAGACTCTGTCACAGATGGGACAGATATTCGCCGAGGGAAGCGGGGGTGGGACTGGTTGCCGCACGCTCCTTCGGCTGCCTGCGCTTGACCTCTTCATGCTGTCAGCGCTGAGATTCGAAGAGCTCAACGCCCTCTGGGATGCACTTTCTCCACCTAGGGCGGTCTTCAGCCAGGGACTCCCAGGTGTCAGTGGTGATGTCGCACTATATCAGGGAGGCTTTGAGGGTGTCCTTGTAATGTTTCCGCTGCCTACCTTTGGCTCATTTGCTGTGAAGGAGCTCCGCATAGAGTATTTGCTTAGGGAGTCTCGTGTCTGGCATGCGAACTATGTGGCCTGCCCAGCGAAGCTGATCGAGTGTGGTCAGTGCTTCAATGCTGGGCCGAAAACAAAACATACAACAAACAAAACACCCACATGAATGGAAAATGTACAAAGCTGGGCCTGCTGGCCCCAGCCCTAGACAGCCCCACGACCTACGTCCGGGGCCTCTTGCGGCTGACTGGGGATGAGCAAGGTGGCGTCCACGGCGCCCTTGGCCACAGGACACGACTGCCGCTTCTTACTGCCCCTGTTACCGGATCGTCCGGTAGCGGGTCAACCTCATCCCAAATCCAGGGAGGGAAACTTGTCTCAATCATGCTCATAATTGTACCTTGTAGCGCACGGCCCGTGTGGTTCCCTCCTCGGGCTTAAACAGTTTGCACTGATTCATGTGGAATCACTTCGTGCACCTTGGGAGTTTTATGGCATCGACTGTCATGTATTTCACCATCTTGCAATGACTATAAGTATGTAACTGTAACTCATACTGTACCTGTACCCTGACCACAGGGAGTGAGCTCCTCACCTGGGCTTCCAGGTATAAAAGAGGAGGTCCCACCCAGGATCAAGACTCTTCAGTCCTGGAAATAAAGTGAAGGTCACAGAGTGACCATGTCTGATATATCCATGCCTCGTGTGAGTTTGTAACAAGGTGCAGAGACATTACATCTGGCGACGAGAATCGGGAATCACCATGAACCACAAGGATGGCCACCGGTGGCACAGAGGAACGCTACTGTGTGGGTGATGACTGGGACGACTTTGTGGAAAGACTCCAGCAGAGCTTTGTCACAAAGGACTGGCTGGAAGAGGCAGCGGCTGACAAGCAGAGGGCGCATCTACTCACCAGCTGTGGTCCACAGATGTATGCGCTGATGAAAGACCTGCTCGCACCCCAAAAGCCAGCGGACAAGTCCTTCGAAAAGCTCAGCCAACTGATCAGTGAGCATCTCAAGCCAGCAAGTAGCATACACATGGCCCGGCACCAGTTCTACTCTCACCGGTGTCAGGAGGGTGAAAACATCTCGGACTTCGTGGCGGAACTGTGGCGTCTGGCCAGTCTCTGTAAGTTCTCCGATGCCTGCAGCGGGGAGATGTTAAGAGACATTTTCATCGAGAGCATTAATCATGCCGGCATTTTCAGGAAGCTCATAAAGGCTAAGGATTTGACTTTAGAAGGGGCAGCGTTGATAGCTCAGACCTTCATGGCAGGGGAAGAGGAGACCAAGCTAATTTACGCAAACAGCCCTGGTTTCAATGTTGCGAAAAGGACACAGAACCCCACAGGCAGGCAAGGGCAATTCGACAACATCCAGGCAGCCAGGGTGGGCCTGCAACAGGGACAATGGAAAGGGGATCGGCAATTCACGCCATCACGAGGAACAATGCATCCTGTGATGGAACAATTAACACCCTCCATCAGAGTGATTAGAAACAGCCAAACGGGCCATCAGAGAGGGATTCCTGGGAATAGCCCTTTTGTTAACAGCAATCTCAGCTCATGTTGGAGATGTGGGGGTAGACACACTGCAAAAATCTGCAGGTTCCAAATTTACACCTGTAGGATTTGTAATGTCAAGGGACACCTGGCCAGGATATGCAAAAAGGCAGTAGCGAGGCTAGTCTGCGAGACAGACGAACCAGACGAGGGGTCTGAAATGCAGGATGAGGCCTGGGGAACTATCATCGAGGCTGAAGTTCAGAGAGTTCATGTGGCCGACGTCCACAACTCATACACCAAAATGCCACCCATGATGATGAAAGTCTTACTGAATGGCATCCCGGTGCACATGGAGCTGGATACCGGAGCTAGCCAGTCCCTCATGAGCGCCCAACAATTTGAGAGACTATGGCCACACAGAGCTAGCAGGCCCAAACTGGAACGCATTGAGATGCAGCTACGTACGTACACCAAAGAGATTATCCCAGTGCTGGGCAGTACAAACTTGGTGGTAACACATAATGGATCACAGAACCGGCTGCCACTCTGGATTGTTCCGGGAAATGGCCCCGCGCTCTTGGGGAGGAGTTGGCTAGCTGAGATGAATTGGAAATGGGGGGATGTGCACGCCATTTCATCGGTGAAGCTAAGTTCATGCTCGCAGGTATTGCAAAAATTCGACTCACTCTTTCAACCCGGTGTCGGAACGTTCAAGGGCGCCAAAATAGTGATACACATCACTCCGGACGCCAGACCAGTGCACCACAAAGCCAGAGCGGTGCCGTACGTGATGCGTGAAAAAATTGAAAGTGAACTGGACAGGCTGCTCAGAGAGGGCATAATTTCCCCGTTGAATTCAGCGACTGGGCAAGTCCCATCGTTCCCGTCCTCAAAGCAGATGGTCGGTTAGGATTTGTGGCGACTACAAAGCTACCACCAACTGAGTGTCGCTGCAAGACCAATACCCGCTTCCGAGTGCGGAGGACCTTTTTGCCACGCTGGCAGGTGGTAAGCTGTTCACGAAGCTGGACCTCACTTTGACCTACATGACTCAGGAACTGGCTGAAGAATCCAAGTTTCTGACCACCATCATGACACACAAGGATTCGTTTGGCAGCGGCTATCTTTCAGCGAAATATGGAAAGCTTGCTCAAGTCCATCCCTGGAACGATCGTGTTCCAAGACGACATCCTTATAACGGGTCGAGACACTGAGGAACACCTCCACAACCTGGAGGAGGTGCTATGCCGATTGGAACGGGTAGGCCTGCGGCTGAAAAAGGCCAAGTGCGTGTTTTTGGCCCCAGAGGTCGAGTTCCTGGGCAGGAGGGTTGCCGCAGATGGGATCCGGCCCACTGAATCATAAACTGAGGCGATTCGCCGAGCTCCCAGGCCTGGCAACATGTCGGAGTTGCGATCATTCCTGGGACTCTTGAACTATTTTTGGAACTTCCTGCCTAACATAAGCACGTTGTTGGAGCCGTTACACATGCTCCTCTGTAAAGGTTGTGAATGGTCTTGGGGAATTGTCAAGAACGGGCTTTCAATAAGGCGAGGAACCTGCTGTGTTCCAACAAACTGTTGACTTTGTATGACCCCTGTAAAAAACTGGTTTTAACATGCGATGCGTCATCCAACGGGGCTGGGTATGTTTTGCAGCAAGGTAACGATGACGGCCGACTCCAACCGGTGGCTTACGCCTCCAGGTCACTCTCCCAGGCAGAGCGTGGATATGGCATGGTCAAGAAGGAGGCACTCGCGTGTGTGTACGGTGTGAAAAAGATGCACCAGTACCTTTTCGGTAGAAGGTTCGAGCTAGAGGCGGACCACAAGCCGTTAACACCCTGTTGTCCGACAGCAAGGCTGACAACGCTAATGCGTCAACTCGCATACAGCGATGGGCCCTCACGCTGGCTGCGTATGACTGCACCATACAGCACCGGCCAGGCACCGAAAATTGCACTGACACTCTCAGCAGGCTCCCACTGGCCACCACCGAGGGGGCATCGGTGCAGAGCGCCGAGATGGTCATGGCCATTGAGGCTTTTGACACTGCGGGCTCCCCCATCACAGCCCACCAGATCAAACTCTGGACCAACAGGGACCCCCTCCTATCCATGATAAAGAAATGTGTCCTGACTGGGGTCTGGGCGCCCGCACACAGGGCGTGCCCCGAGGAAGTCAGGCCGTTTCAGAGACGGATGGATGAACTCTCCGTCCAAGCCAACTGCCTGTTATGGGGCAGCCGGGTAGTCATGCCTCAGAAAGGAAGGGAAGCGTCCATCAGGGAACTCTACAGCGAGCACCCTGGCATCATGTTAATGAAGGCCATTGCCCGGTCACACGTGTGGTGGCCGAGGATTGACTCAGACCTGGAACACTGGGTTCACAGGTGCATGACGTGTGCCCAGCTGGGCAATGCCCCTAGGGAGGCTGCACTCAGCCCGTGACCCTGGCCCACCAGGCCATGGTCACGTATTCACGTGGACTATGTGGACCCGTTCATGGGAAAAATGTTCCTGATCGTTGTCGATGCATACTCGAAGTGGATCGAGTGCATCATATTGAACTCGTGCACGACATCCATCACTGTGGAGAGTCTGCGTACGGTTTTCGTGACCCATGGCTTGCCGGACATCCTGGTCAGCGATAATGGCCCGTGTTTTACCAGCCATGAATTCCAGGAGTTTATGTCGGGCAATGGGATCAAGCACATCTGGACAGCACCGTTCAAGCCGGCCTCCAATGGCCAGGCGGAACGGGCGGTCCAAGTCATAAAGCAGGGCATGCTACGCATCCAAGGACCCTCCCTTCAGTACCGCCTATCGTGCCTCCTGCTGGCCTACAGGTTCCGGCCGCACTCGCTCACGGGAGTCCCGTCAGTGGAACTCCTCATGAAATGCACGCTCAAGATGCGGCTGTCCATCATTCACCCAGCCCTGGCAGACATTGTTGAGGGCAAGCGCCAGTCCCAAACCGAGCTCCATGATCGAGGCTCAAGGGGGAGGTGTATAGAAATAGATGACCCGGTATTTGTTCTTAACCATGCTTTGGGACCCAAATAGCTTGAGGGCACCGTAAGTGGCAAAGAAGGAAACAGGATCATGGTGGTCAGACTAAACAATGGGCAGATATGCCGCAAACACTTGGACCAAGTAAAGACAAGGTTCAGTGCAGACACGAAGGAACCGGAAGAAGAGCATGATGAGATAGCACCCACACCACTGCCAGCGCATGAGCAACAAAGTCAGCCCTCAGCATGCACAGTCCCTGCGGCCAGCCCGGACAGTCCGGAATCACCTCAAGTGACAGAGACGCGTGCTGAGGCTCAGCCACCAGAGTCACAACTGCGGCGCTCCACGAGAGAGCGCCGACCACCCGATAGACTTAACCTCTGAAACTAAAAGACCTAAGGGGGGAGGTGATGTCATGCATTTCACCATCTTGCAATGACTATAAGTATGTAACTCTAACTCATGCATACTGTACCTGTACCCTTGTAATGCACACCCTGACCACAGGGAGTGAGCTCCTCACCTGGGCTTCCAGGTATAAAAGGGGAGGTCCCACCCAGGATCAAGACTCTTCAGTCCTGGAAATAAAGTTAAGGTTACAGAGTGACCGTGTCTGATATATCCATGCCTCGTGTGAGTTTGTAACAAGGTGCAGAGACATTACATAGACCATAGGACTGACTCTGTCCACAATCGCGTATGGTCCCATGTATAAAGGCTCAAACACCCCAACCCGAGCATAGTTATGAACCATGACCTGATCCCCTACCTCCCACTCGTGTGTGTGCTGAGGCTCTACCAACAATTTGTTCTGGCGATGTTGTATCCCCAAGTTGTGGGCTGCCCGCCCAGAGACCTGTTTTAAGGTCGTGTATAAGTTCTGGATGAACTTATCCCAGTCGACATCCTGGAGCTGAGACTAGGTGAGGACCGGCGCCAACACGTGGGTTGGGATATGCATGGTCCTCCTGGTCATTACCTTGTATGGGGAATACCCTGTGCTCCTGGAAGGGTTGGCCCGGACCTCCATGAGAATCAGAGGCTGGACCTTATCCCATGACTTTGGGAACTGGTCCACCTCCTTCCTCAACCATTGCTTCAGGGTCCGGTTCATACACTCCACGATCCCCGATGACTGGGGGTTGTGAGCCACTTATCACTTCCCTTCTATCCCCAAGAGTTTAAGGGTTGTCTGCATGACTTGCCCCGTAAAATGGCTCCCCTGGTCGGATTCCACCACCTGGGGCAGCCCCCACCTTGAAAACATTTCCTTGACCAGTATGTGAGCAGTGGGCTGTAGCTGCCCAGCAAAGAAAAGCTTCCACCCACTTGGAGAACACATCCACCAGGACTAAGCAGTAATTTCCGGATTTTGTGGTGGGTAGGGGCCCAATAAAATCGATCTGCACCGATCGCCATGGTCCCTCTACCCTCCTGGTGTGCCCCAAAGTAGCCTTCCTGCGCTGAGGGTCGGGATAGTTAGCTGCACACACTAAACAATGTGTGCAGAAACCCCTTACATCCTCCCTCAGGTTCAGTTACCACCCTGCTTCTTCTACTCGCTGCCAAGTGGTCTCTGGGGTGTCCTGCCCCGGGGCCCCCCGTGAGCTAGCTGGAGAAAGTCCTCCCGATGCTGTACTGGGACCACCCACCGGCCTCCCTTAAAAAACATCTCGTCCTTAACGCTGATGTCCGCAGCACCAAAGGGACCTTCTATTACCTCCCCCTTCTCGCTACCTGAGAATGAGGTCCTGTGTCTGTTTAAGGTCCGGGGCTAGAGCGATCCCTGTTGTGCCTCCCCTGTCCCGGATGGCTGTTACTGGGGCTGCTTTCCCCGGATCCCACAAGATTCCCTCTCTAGCTCCCTTCTTTGCTAATTCGTCTGCCCTCTGGTTCCTCTCCCCACGGGGTTGTGCCTTTGAATGGGCCTTTACCTTGTGGATGTAATAATCCCCTCTATTCTTAGTGGCCTCTAAGATTTTGTGGAGCAACCATGCTGTGGCCAGGGGTCTCCCGTCAGCGGATTTAAACCCTTACCGTGCCCTGATTGCCAAATATTCAGTGCAAGAGTTGCATGTAAACAGTGAATCCGAGCAAATTGTATATGGAGGGGGGAACTCTTTGGGGTGAGTCACCACGTAGGCCATGGCCGCCAATTCGGTGTGCTGAGTGCTCATGGCGCTGGGGAGTTTTATAACCTTCTCTACCTGAGCAGTTGGGTCATAAATCCCGCAACCTGTGAACCACTCCCCGTTGGATACGGTCCACGTAGATGTCCCGGCCTGTCAAGTGTAGCCCAGCCCTGAGCCCCTCCTCCACGTCCCATACCCCTTTCACTGCACATGTGTGCGCCATTCCAGGGTACAACATGTTTCCTGCAAGGTTCGGCTCAGTCAACCCCTGCACTCTGAGATTAAGCTGCAAGGGCAATGCGACACTGCTCATTGTCCTGTCCTGAAGCCGCCCATCAAAAAGCATCCGGGTTGGCGTGTGATGCATTAGGAGGACTTGCGGGGAGGATCCCGTGAAGAGCTGTGAGTGCTTCACGGCGCAATGCGTGGCTAAAAGGTGTCTTTCACAATTGGAGTATACTCTCTCCACATCTGTGAGCACCCTGGAGGAATACACCACGGGTCTCAGCTTGCCGTGTCACTCCTGGAGCAACACCGAGCTCAAGCTGTCCCCGCTGGGTGCTATCTCCAGAGAGAACTTTTCCCCCTGGTTAATCGCAACCAACGCAGATGCTGTTTGGAGGTCTCTTTGAATGTGGCCTGGCAGTTGGAATCCCACTCCCACTCGACTCCCTAGTGGAGGAGCCGAAGTAAAGGGGCTGCTGTGGCTGCATCCCTCGATGAAATCCTGGCAGTACCCTGTGAGCCCCAGAAAAGACCTCACCCCTGACACTGTCTTGGGGGCTGGGAGCTCCTGTTCTGCCTTTTGTCGGACATCATCGATCACCCTTACACCTGCTCGAACGGTCAGCCCGAGAAATTTTACTTCCTTCTGACTTACCTGAGCCTTCTTTGGATTGACTTTGAAACCCGCATCGCTGAGTAACTTCAGCAGGTCGCTCAGCAGTGGCCCGTGCTCCTCTCTCTCACTAGAGAACAAGAGAATGTCGTCCACATGCTGAACGATCTGCCGGGGCCAGCTAAAATTCTTCAGAGCATTCGCCATGCTCTGGTGGAAGATGGAGGGGCTGTTATGAAACCCCTGGGGAAGACACGTCCAAGTATACTGTTGGCCCTTAAATGTGAAGTTGAACGTATACTGGTCTTCCCGTCGAAGGGGAATCGACCAGAACCCATTGGAAATATCCAGCACCGAGAACATGGTTGCGGTGACTGGAATATTTCCAATTAGGTCCGCTCTCCATGACCCGTCGGGTTTCTTGACCGGCCAAAGGGGAGAATTCACTAGAGGTTTTGGTTAGTAACACCCCACTTCAGTACCAGGCAGAGGATGGTTTTGCCACCTACAAGCACGACTGCGGATGGGTGACTGGCGTAGAGGTAAGGTTTGAAGGGGATCCCATGTCTGGGCCCTAAAAACAGTATTGTAACTACTCCGGGGCTTCATGCTGCAGACGTTCCCTCATCCCCCCTTGTCTCTGGGTATTACCACTACCTCATCCATCTTATCGGAACCCACTGCTCTCCATAAGCAATGGTTCCTATAATCTACAATGATGCTATTGGCCAACATAATGTCGGACCCAAGGACTCCCCACCCGGGCTGATCCCACTTCATGAGAACGCACTCCCATTTAGTGGTGAGGGAACCTAGCTTAATGGTAAGGGGAGTAGACCCACCTGCACATCCCTGGTGAACCCATCAAACTGAAGGGGACTTTATTGGACCAGGGTGAATGGGTCCGGGTCCTTGAAATGGATCACCGTGCTCGAGGCTCCAGTGTCCACCAGGTACTTCCCCGTGACCATTTCCACCCCTATCCGCACAATGGTCCTGCCCCACCCATCGTAGATGAATGGGCACAGATACTCATGCTGAGGGTGCTCCAGTAAGGGTGACGGGGGAGACACTGGAACGCTCTGTATGACCTTGCTGACTGCAGCATCAAGTATACCGGTGTCCTTACCCATCACCGTACTGAGGGCAGCCACTAGGACCTCGTATCCTGACTGCTGGCTGGTCTCCCTCGTGCCGGTGTTTGGGGACTTCTTCCCGAGAGGCCCTCTTCGGCCAGGTACCCCTTTCTGGATTGGACACTCCCGCCTCCAATGCCCCATCTGTCCACAATGAAAACAAACTTTTGACTCGCTAATGTGGGGCCCTTCCTAACGCCATTCCTTTCTTTCCCCCTTACCGGCCTTCATCTCACTGACCCTACCCCGCTGCTTCGCCTCCTCCCCACCGAGGGACTTGAAAGTCATGGTGAGCTTTCTAAGCACCCCGGCCTCGGTGTTAGCGAGGCTCTCGGCATCACACCAGGCGTCGGCCTTGGCTCGAATACCTGGGAGGCTTTTCACAACCAGAGTCCCAGAGTCCTTAACCAGTGATTACGGACCTCCCCTAGTAGTTACATTCGGTCCAGTGTGCCCACCGTGGCCTTAGCATAGACAGGCCAGAGCCTATCGGCAAAAGCAATCGGCGCTTCTCCAGGCAGCTGCAGGGTATTCTCAACTAGGGAAGATGGACTCCGCTGTGTATGGCCCATGGCTCGTAGGATTTCCTCCTTGAGCCCCACTATAGTGCCTCGTCCCGCCTTAGAGGCAGTGGACAGGCTTTGGTATAGTGTCCCTTCTCGGGAGAATAAAAGTAATTTATGCTTTTCCACATTGTTGCACTTGTTTAAGACCCCTATCTGTTCTACCTTAGCGAAATGGACATGGGGGTCCCCTTTGATGCTGAGTTTTTCCAGCCCCTCCACCATTGTTTGGAGCTGAGGAGTCGTGAACGGGACCATGTAGTCATTTGGTGTGGGCCCTCCTCACTATTGGGTGCTGGCGGACCAGGGCCAGAGAGGTTGTTCAGCAGTATTTATCATTTATTAGGTGTTAAAAACTTGAATAAACCCTAACTTTTTCATCTGTCTTCAGCCGAAGTTCACGACAGTTCAATGATCTATCTGCAGATTCCATCGACAAAGACTGCAACAGCACAGGCTGTGGAGGATCAGGGTATCATTGACAGTAACTTCCGTGTTTAACTGCGCATGTGTGGACACCAGATATTGCTGTCAGTATTACACTGTAATAACGGTGAGTGCTGACAGCCTCGTTGTTATTAGTACAGCACAATGAGGCCCATTGTCTGAGACCAAGCACAAGATCTAGATTTTTACATTTTTTAATTGGCAGAGTTCAATTATGAAATAAGGAGGTGGAAATTCTGTTGGTGGCTAACTTTGGGCGCGAATGGCGGCGGGACGGTAAATTTTGCAACGGGAAATGGTTTGCGTCTGCAGCCACAAAATTCTGCAGCGGAACGCTAAGGGAGGCGTTCCACACCTCTCATAGGGCGCTAGGCCGGCTGAGCAACGGAAAATCCATTGCTAAAGAGCCGGCCTAAGAGAGACTTCCCTGGAAAAGGAAATCCTCAAAAAACCCCACAAAAAACATTCCCAATACCTTGCTCACTCCACATAAAGATAAACCGCAAAAATAATAAAACCAATCACACTGACCTCATGTATTCATTCCTTCCCTCACCCCCACCGGAACAGCTCGGACCGCCCGCTTTCCCAGATGGTCCCACTACAGGGCGCTACAGAGTAATAAACCAATCAGTTCCTCTCGCTCATCTTGACACCAGCCATGCAGCTGTGGTAGAAGAAATCACACTTAAAAACACTGGACTTGCTACAAAGACAGTTAATTTATATCTCCCATCATATAGTAAATCATTTAACCTGTAAATATTTAATGCAGATTCTGGGTGCAAATCTTATTGACATATTTCTTTTCTTGTAAAGTTACTGGCCACAGGTTCAGAATGGCTGCAATGCCATCTGGAGAGCCAGAGCTGTCTGACACTATTGGGGAGATTTTGATGGCAGTACCTGAGCCAGCTGACCTGGGAGCTGCTTGGCAAGGAACCAGGGATCGGCAACACCAGACGGCACCAGTAACACCTGGGACAAGATTTTCTCCCTGACTCTGTCAGTATCATTGTCTGAGACTAAAGCCAAGCGCCACATTTAAAAAACATTTTAATTGTAAGAGTTCAATTAAGAAATAAACTTTTCCAGAACAAGGACCATTTTTTTTTACCATTTAATTGAAAGAATTCAATTAAGAAATGAACTTTTCCAGAACAAAATAATTCAGGAGCAATATTTCCAAGCACACCATCCTGACTTGGAAATATATCACCATTCCTTCATCGTTGCTGGGTCAAAATCCTGGAACTCCCTCCCTAACAGCACTGTGGGAGTACCTTCACCACAGAGACTGCAACGGTTCAAGAAGGCTGCTCACTACCACCTTCTCAAGGGAAATTAGGGATGGGCAATAAATGCTGGCCTTGTCAGCAACGCGCATGTCCCATGAACGAATAATAAAAAAATTCCTGTTTATAACATGCACTCTCTTCCGCACCCCCTGCCCCCGCAATCAGAATACAGTGCTTCAAATATCGCTGACTGCTCAAATACACGGAAAGAATTGGTACACTATCAATTTGCTGCAGTAGCTGCCTCTGTGAGAGTCTCTCCATCTTGTGAAGGTCTTCCCACCTCCCTCTCTGTGTCTGTCTCTCTTTACTCCTCTTCAAAAAATCCCACCTAAATTCATAGAATCATACAGCACAGAACAAGGCCATTCGGCCAATCGCATCTGTGCCAGTTCTTTGAAAGAGCTTTCCAATTAGTCCCCTGAAAATGTCTCCTTTTCAAGTATATATCCAATTCCATTTTGAAAGTTAAGACCTGGGCCAGAAAAAATCATTCTGACCGCTTACCTTTGAGCCTCGACCAAACAACGACAAGGAGAGGAGGCGCACCACTGTAGGATGCCAGCGCCAGTGACGTTATTTAAAGGCATCCGCATTCATCACTGCCAGCTATCAGGACAGGTTCCTTTCTGTAGTTTTTTGTCAGCTTCAGCCAGTAGATCAGTTTGTATGAGTAATTTCCAGGTTCTTTTCTATCAGCAGTTTTCTGGCAACTACAAAGCAGCTGCATTTATTGTTCAAAGATTCAATCTGCTACACTTGCCAACTTTAATGGCAGCTCTACTGGCATGCCACCTTGCCCTCTCGGATCTACAGCGGAGGGAGTGTAAGCAGCCAGAAATACGCGAACATGTGTACAGAGGGATGAGGAGGGACATCCAGGGCTCCCACCAGGGTATTCTGTAAGGGGGAGATGGGAAGGCTTCCTCTCCCACGAGCGGGCCCACTGATATAGAGGATCGACGCTCGTCCCAGCCCACATAGCAATTCTCGAAGTTAGCAGACAGAGACGGATGGCAAAGTATAACGATCTTTATTACGTCCGGGAACACCTCTTATCACAGTCGTCTGTGAGTGGAGATGCTCCCTGAACAGCACAATCATCCAACTTTTATACATTTCAAAACCCCTCTGTTCCCGGACAAAACCTCCCTAGATTTCTAATTGAACTACCTTATCAGTGCTACTTCTCTAATTGGACTACCTTATTAGTGCTACTTTGGATTGACAGGCCAAGACCCTCGTGACCGTGACTAGAATGACTTCATTAGGTCGGAATTTGTTATACATTTCCTTGGTGCCTGTGAGTCGCCTCGAGCCTCTTCGCAAGGTCTTAGCAATGTCTGTTTAGGTTCTCACATCGTATCCTGTCGGAATATTATTGAATTGATAACTTCTGGAGCCTTGGTACAAGGCCAAAGAGAGGCCTTTTACCTCCTTATGGGCCATTGCAGGAACCAGCACTTTAACCCTTGTCCCGCTGGTACCCCTAATGCCAAATTTCTCTTACAATTCCCCCCTTTTGGCCCTTGGCTATATGCCAAGCTGGCCATATTTCCCGATAACTATCTGCCTGTAGGCGATTCCAGATAGGTTCGTTCACCTGGGTGGCCATCTCCCAAGCTTCGGGACCTCCTGAAACCTTCCCACAGTTATATAAGGTAAGTCCTTCCTGTAGGACTGCTTAAATTTTCATCCCTTATGGCCTTAATCATAGTGCGTGCCCTGACGTATCGTTTGACCTGTTTAATTCATGCACATGTTAATCCCATCATGACCATCAGAACCAGGCCCTGTATTACTACAAGTACATGTGATATTATTTTTATCCATGGGTGAATTTGAATATCAAGTCCAATGTCCCACAGCTTTGAGTACCAGGGCTGATCAGCCAGCATTGCGTTAGTGTCTCTCTGTAAGTTGTCTATTTCTTCCATCAGCTGGATATACTGTCATCTTTGATTCTGGATTCCTTGCAACAGACGTAATTGTTCCTCATTTAATTCCGGTATTGTTCCGTGGATGATTTCCGTTGTCTCGGGATGTATATGGTTAAGTTGGCTGCCCCTGTGCTCACGCACCACTCTCCGTTCCCTTGCGGGGCAGCGATGGTCTCCAGATCGTGTTCAAGAGGAGTAATACTCAGCATACATCCGTTTATCTGGTGGAATCCGCACTCACCATTCGTCATTCGTGGCGTACCTCGGCATAAAATCACTTGGTTATTTTTATAACAGTCGGTTATGGCAATGCCTCTGGTACTATTGTTAACTTTAATCACCCATCTGGCAGGCTGATGGTAACGCAACCGAGTTTGGTTTCTTACTTCACCGATATTATCGATCTGGTATAAGGGGTCTCCCTTTGTTACATCATATGGGCCACCTGTAACAGTTCCCTTTCCGCGCCATCTCCCCACCGTGCATGTAGGGCTTGGTTATCCAAGTCCCTCCCCAGTAAACCCCTCAAGACTACGCCATTAAGTTGTTAGCCCGGTCAGATCTCAGGATAGTGGATTCTGGGATTTCGAGGATCCGTTGTGCCAGGTTCTGGTATAGACTTATATCCTTTCTTTAGATTCTTTTATTACTAGCCCCCCTTTGGCTCCAGTCTTTATGGACGGGCTTATGGGGGGATTTGCGTGGTTGTGCTGGGAGGATTTGTTGTCCCCAGGGTGGTTGTTGGGGCAGTGGTAGGGCTTCACACTCCATCCGCCCCCCTTTTTGTTCCGGTCTGTTCCCACCCTTCTGTTTCTCTTGCGGGTGGATTTGACTGCTTGTTTTGCAGCTTCGTCCGCCCAGGCATGAGCTTCTAGAACTGAAATTCCATCCAGTTGGATTTCTGCGCCCTTCCCCATACTGGCGCCCATAGCATCGGCAGCCTGCTGCATTACAACCTTACTTAATACACTATACATAGCCATGCGTTAAAATAAGTTCTGTCCTTGCTCCAGTCCTTGGCTGCTGGGATGCATATTTCGGCAGTTAAATTAAACAAAGCTAGTTCATGTAGTTGTCTTTCCTGCGTGTGCTATATCTCTCGTAGTCCATCTGTATTATCCAGTGCTTGCGTGGGCCTTAAGGTTCCCAGTATCCTGAGTCTCCAGAGTCGAAGTAGCCACTGCGGTCCCATCTCGGTGAGTGTTTGATCTGCAAATTTTAAACAGATAGCCTGGTCGCCACCAGGTGTTAGGTTCTGGTCTACTCATCTTTTATCCATGCATGTTGCGGTCACTCTGTGAAATCGGAGGTAAGAGTTAGGTTGGGTTTGTGGACTACACTTATCCACCGTGGGCTCTATTGCCATAGGTGATGGTGCTATGGCTGCGCACTGCACTATCCGTCTGGTCCCATTTAAAAAAAAAAATCTCTTCCAGCTTATCTTAGCCTTTAACTCTTGACCAGCTAGTTCCGTTTTATTTTTATAATGTCCAGTATAAAACAACTGTCAATGGAAAGGGTTAACTCCTTTACAGGTTTATAAGAAAGCCTGATGTCATTATGTGACTTCACGTAATCATCCGAAAAATTCTTTTTTTTTCCAATTAAACCAATATTCTTTTCACAGCCGATATCAACTAGTATGTCTTTTTCCATCGCAAACATCCCTTTTTTTTAGTACGTTACGTCTTTTTTTTTTTCAGATCTCCTTTCTTCAAATTAGGTTTTGTATTTTACACGGAGGGCTGCTTTTCGTTATCTCAAATTCCAGTTTCAAGGTCGTTACAAAGTCTCTTCTAAACTGCTAAAGCTTGCTGTTTTCTGCTCAATAAACCTATCCTTTGTGCATTTCCTCGCTCCATAACTTATCGAATAAATCCACACCTGTGTTTCAAACTTAAAATGTCTTAAAACTTCCCACATACAGGACAACACTACAAAGGGTTAAAAAACTTTCACTCTGTTTGGAAAACATGAAAAGTTCATTCCGCAGTCAAAAAATCACACAGTGACTCTCACTCAATGACAGACATTCATTCAACAAAGCTTATTAATGAGTTGGCCGGTTCTATTTTTGGATCCATTTGTCACTTAAGATAGTCATTGTCAACTTTTTTATGGCCTTACGTAATTACGCATGTTACAATTAATGATTGGTTTTATTCGCCTTTTTAACTAGCCGTGTTACCCATCTTCTTCGGGCTATGAGGGTCTTGGGTACTCCCTTAAATTCGTGTCAGGTATGCAGGACGCTATTGAAATGTCTTCCCTTGGCGCAGTGCACTCGTACCACTGCACGCTTTGGGTCAATATATCCCGTCACTGCTCAGGGACGTTGTCTCTATTCCCTCTCTCTCTCTCGTCCCAGCACCGTGCGCTCGTACCGCTTCGGGTCAATAGACCTCCCTCTCCCTCTATATCTTCCCTTGCATTGTACCCTCACACTGCCGTGCTACCTCCACGCGCACGTTTTAGGATGCACCTTTTGACCTCCTTTTACACCTAGATCGTCCTTGTCCTCCGTCTCCGTCCCTCCGGGACTCACTACAGATGGTTCTTTTGTACGGATGTCCTTCCCTTGCGGTTTACAATGCCACAGCTCTAATTTGAAGGTGGTAAATTAAAACATACTCACCCCAACAGCTGGGTCATTGTTCCATTCGGGAAGTCCGTACCCTGCTCACAGCGCCAAATGTAAGGGGGAGATGGGAAGGCTTCCTCTCCCACGAGCGGGCCCACTGATATAGAGGGTCAACGCTCGCCCCAGCCCACATAGCAATTCTCGAAGTTAGCAGACAGAGACGGATGGCAAAGTATAACGATCTTTATTACGAACGTCCGGGAACACAGTCGCCTGTGAGTGGAGATGCTCCCCGAACAGCACAATCATACAATTTTTATACATTTCAAAACCCCTCTGTTCCCGGACAAAACCTCCCTAGATTTCTAATTGAACTACCTTATCAGTGCTACTTCTCTAATTGGACTACCTTATTAGTGCTACTTTGGATTGACAGGCCAAGACCCTCGTGACCGTGACTAAAATGACTTCATTAGGTTGGAATTTGTTATACATTTCCTTGGTGCCTGTGAGTCGCCTTGAGTCTCTTCGCAAGGTCTTATCAATGTCTGTTTAGGTTCTCACATCGTATCCTGTCGGAATATTATTGAATTGGAGCGGCCTTTTACCTCCTTATGGGCCATTGCAGGAACCAGCACTTTAACCCTTGTCCCGCTGGTACCTCTAATGCCAAATTTCTCTTGCATATTCCGACAGCACCTCTCTTACCTTCAATTAAACGAGGAGCAGTGCATTAGATGACTCCATATAACCAAGGTGGTGGTCACAGAACTCTGCCACCTCTTCCAAACAGACCTCTAGCCTCACGCCAGAATGACTTAAACCGCAGATCCCTTTTGCTCACCACATATCCATCATACCATCCTGTGTCGTCATATCACAGAGTCCTCCTGGGTTCAAAGGTGAAATGAGACAAAATATTGCAAGCTCCATTAATAAATTTATGCATAAATATATCACATTCATTCTATTAACTAATGACCTTTTTGCAAGCAATAGTTGAATAGCTGTGAGCCATGAGCACACCTGATTCAGTCCTGCGCCCATTCCTGGGATATAATGAATTTCTAGCCCTTAGCGTAGCTGATTATTCAGTTGTTCTCTCTCCCTCTCAGTTGTTCCCCTTATTTAGTCCCAGGAGATCAATGCCAGGAGTGTTGTGCCAACAGAGCTCCCATTTTTATCAATGAGAATACTGCATAGTGATTGGTGACTGCAGCTGCAGGAAATACTAGTGCTGAGTCAGCTTGATAGGGAAGTTCTGCATTTTCCTCAACGACACAGGTAGCATTTCTATAGCAGAGCAGCAAATTGCATGTTATTCCTTTATACTGAAGTTGTTTGAGGAAATTGAAATACAATTCAGTCACCAGATAGCTCCTTAAAGTGCAGTAAAGATCTACATTTAGGGAATAAGCCTGTTATACTGCATTGTTTGCAATAATGCAAAATGCTGTAACTGCAGCCCATGCAAAGGTTTAACAAGTTCCTGGGGAGGGCAAACTAACAATGGAGCTTAACTGACATTGTGATAATAGGGAGTCATGCTCTGCACTGTGATTGGTCAGTGAGAGGTGCAGAGTTGCAGTGTGATTTGGCTCTATTGTTCCAATATTGCTTGAACAGGTCATGGTCTCAACTGTGCTAAAATTCACTTAGCTTGATTCTGTTAGTGAAATTACTGTCATTACAAACGAATTGAGATGACAGGGCAACATTTAAGCAAAAGATTCAAACATCCTAAGAACTTTTCTCATGTAACTACACTGACCTACTGTCCTGGTCTCAACCACCCTTGTGAATACTAGGTATAAACAGATCTTTAATATTTCTCCTCTGGGGATGAACAAAGGTTCATTAGATTGATTTCTAGAATGCAAGGGCTGTTCTATGAGGAAAGATTGAGTAAAATGGGTCTATATTCTCTGGAGTTTAGATTAATGAGAGGTGATCTCATTGAAATATATAAAATTATTGGAGGGCTTGACAGGGTAGATGCTGAGAGGCTGTTTCCCCTGACTGGAGAGTCTAGAAGTCGGGGTCATAGGCCCCGAGCCTGGTGGAAGCTAAGTTAAGCCCAAGTATTGCCCAAAGGACTGCTGAGATCCTGACCGTACTTTAAGGCGGAAGTTTCTTGAAAAAATCCTGGAAAGTCCACCCGGTGGCAAAAAAGCGACTTACGCCCTGAATCTGGGTGGCAGCGGGCGGGAGCTCCCAATCGCGGCGCCAAACGCAATCCTCAGCAAAGTACTGCCAAGGATTGAGTCGGGCCGAGGGAGGGGGGAACAGATAAAATTTTAAATTTACAAAAAATAAAAAAAATAAAAACACTGAAAAACCTTCAGGGGATCCCATCCACCTGAATCGCTGGAAAAAAAATAAAGAAAAGACGTGTACGAACCGTTTTTTGCAGGTCTTCTTACTTACCATTGAGGTTAGACCTGCCTCCACGTGGCAGTCCTTCCCCCTGCTGCAGCGGACTCCTGCCTGGACCAAACTGGCAGCTCGGCAGGTGGGAGGACACTTACGTGCGTTGCACGCCAGCGCACGCCAGCGGTCTTCAACCTCCCCCCCACCCCCATCACCCCCCCGGGCGGGAGGCCTCCACCAAATTAGCTCGGAGGGGAGACCGCCAGGAAAACTCAGCGGCAGTGGGCGGTGAGTCCACCAAGTTCGGCCCCATAGTCTCAGGATAAGGGGTCGGCCATTTAGGACTGAGTTGAGGGGAAATTTCTTCTCTCAGAGGGTTGTGAATCTTTGAAAATGTCTACTTACCCCAGAGGGCTGTGGATGCTCAGTCGTTGAGTATATTCAAGAGTGAGATTGATAGATTTTTGAAAAGTAAAGGAATGAAGGGATATGGGGATAGTGCAGGAAAGTGGAGTTGAGGTAGATGATCAGCCATGATCTTACTGAATAGTGGAGCAGGTTCGATGGGCCGTTCCTAATCCTGCTCCTATTGCTTATTTTCTTTTGTTCCTGTACATTACAGGAAGAGTGTTAGAGAAAGGCTGATTCTCAATTTAGCTCATACGACTGAAATCACAGCCAAGAGTTTCCACTTTGGGTACAACCGGCGATCTAGGCACAAATTGTACTTAAAATTGCGCTAGTTTTAAGAAGTGAGTTGTTTGCTCAAGTGTCCGCTCAAACTCATTTGCATATCGTTGAGCATTGAACCAACACTTTAGAATGTAATTTTTTATTTAAAAAATTTGCATTAAAACATTTTCATTGCTGTATTTAAGAGTGGCAATCTGGTGCAGTTTTATTAATGCAGCTGAAAATGGGTTTATCACAAAAAATAAGAATTTTTATCAAAGTGACACGTGCACCACCTGTCAGTAACCCAATTTTAATTTACTGAAAATGACTTTACAGAACCATTTACTCGTTACATTGGTGTGCTGTGATCAGTTTCTTAGTAAATTTAAAATAAGCTTTTAAAAAGTGCCTAAAAATAAAGCCTAATTTTAAAGGTCCGCAAATTGGCACAATTTAACGGAAACTCGCTGGTGATCAATTTGAATTGGGGGTGTGGCCAGTTTTCTGGGCAGGGCCAGGTTCTAGAGCAATGTTTTTTAAACCACGCAGAAGATCGCAGATCTCGATCTGCGCTGGATGTAATTTATGCTTGAAATACCTTGATCTTTGCAGTGAAGGTTCACCAGATGATTCCCGGGATGACAGGACTTACATATGAAGAAAGACTGGATCGACTAGGCTTGTATTCACTGGGGTTTAGAAGAATGATAGGGGATCGCATAGAAAGATATGAAATTCTGACGGGATTGGACAGGTTAGATGCAAGTAGAATGTTCCCGATGTTGGGGAAGTCCAGAACCAGGAGTCACAGTCTAAGAATAAGGGGTAAGCCATTTAGGACTGAGATGAGGAGAAACTTCTTCACTCAGAGAGTTGTGGGCATGTGGAATTCTCTACCACAGAAAGTTGTTGGGGCCAGTTCGTTAGATATATTCAAAAGGGAGTTAGATGTGGCCCTCACGGTTAAAGGGATCGAGGGGTATGGAGAGAAAACAGGACTGGGGTACTGAAATGCATGATCAGCCATGATCATAATGAATGGTGGTGCAGGCTCGAAGGGCCGAATGGCCTATTCCTGCACCTATTTTCTATGTTTCTGTGGGCTCAAGTTTCGGCCTGAGTTGCTCCTATTTTTTTGGAGCAACTAGTTTAGAACGGAGCATCTTAGAAATTGCAATTCTCGGCATTTAGTTTGCTCCAGTTCCAGTGAGTTTGAATAGTTTCATTGTAGAACAGATTTTTTTTTCGAAAGGGGGCGTGTCCAGCCACTTGCGCCTGTTTTGCAAGTTTAGGCAGCAAAAACTTACTCCAAACTAACTTAGAATAGAGTAAGTGTAGATTTTTGTACTCTCAGAAAAACCTTGCCTACACTTTAAGAATTAGGTGTAGGGAACGAGAGATAGGGCAGGGGGGAGGGGAGGGGGGGTGCGGGGGAGGGAAGTTAGGGAATTTTTCAAGCATTTAACAGTTTCACTTCTACAAATAAAGAGCCATCCTGAATAATAAATGATAAATAAAGCAAATAAAAAATACATTGAATTCTCCCACCTGTCTGAAGCAGCAGCAGCAGCAACAGCAACAGCCTTCGAGCTGCGAAGATTCAGGCCGTTCGGCCAGGGGACAGGGGAAGTGTACAAAGCACCAGGAGGGAGACCCAGCCACCCAGCCAGCCAGCCAGCAAGTTTTAAAGTTTAATTTGTACTTCAAGTATGGGTGCTGCATTATCAACACCGATGGTTCTCCATCAATTCACTGCATAGGAGAGAATTGATTAGAGCTCACCGCACCAGGACGTCATAGCCCGTAGGCTGATAGGCAGGAGACCTTACCCACATCGGCAATATCGAGCCAGGCTTTCATACCTGGACATGAGCGAGGCTGATTGTGTCAAAAGGCTGCGTTTCCGCAGATAAGTTATTGTTGAGATCTGTGATATGCTGAGAGCAGATTTGCAGCCCAGAAGCAGAACGCCGACTGCCTTGTCTGTTGAAGTGAAGGTAACAGCTGCACTTGCCTTCTATGCCTCGGGATCATTTCAAGCTACAACTGGAGATGTGTGTGCCTTCCCTCAATGTACAATACATGCCTGTGTTTACCAGGTCATGGCTGAACTGTATGCGCAATCCAAGCAATGCATGACAGGGCTGTGGGCTTCTCCAGGATTGCTGGCTTCCCAAAGGTACAGGGCTGCATTGATTGTACCCACATCGCCTCTGTGGAGAATTCAGAACAGTACAGGAATAGAAAAGGTTTCCACTCCATTAATGTGCAGCTCGTGTGTGACGACAAGCAGCGCATCATGTCAGTCGATGCGAGATACCCTGGCAGCACCCATGATGCGTTCATCCTACGCGACAGTGTTATATCTGACATGTTTGAACAGCAGCCAGAAGGGCAGAGCTGGCGACTGGGAAACAAAGGGTACGGCCTGGCCACCTGGCTCTTGACGCCCCTACGCGTAACACGGACAGAAGCTGACCATCAATACAACATGGCGCACATTGTGACGCACAGCATCATAGAGAGGATCAACAGAGTTTCCGATGCCTGGACCATTCCGGAGGCCACTTGCAATACTCTCCTAAGATTGTTGGTCAGTTCACTCTTGTGTGCTGCATGCTGCATAAATTAGCCATCATGAGGCAGCAGGAGCTGGTAGTGGAACCAGAAGACCCACATGAAGGGCGAGTGCCTGATGATAGTAATTTGGAAGAGCAGGATGAGGATGATGACGATGATCAGGAAAGCATGCAAGTGCCTGATGCCGGAGCACGAGGTCGGAGGAGGGCAGTCCATCGTGCTCCTTTAACGATTGCTTGAGCCCTGCGCCAGCAGCTCATCCGTGAACACTTCAATTACTGATGCCTGAGGGCTCTGTGACAACTGTTGTGCATGGACATGTTTATTTTTTGGAGTTGTTCCTATGTTGTGTTGTGTTACTGGAACATGATTCAGTTTTAATGAAAAAATATTTTATCGAAAAGTTAACGTTAGTGTAATAAAATATTTGTTGTATCAAACTTTACTTTTTAATATGACTCTTTAAGATCACTTAAAAACTTTAAGATCACTTATAAACTTGTAAAGATACAAAAGTTACAAAACAATTACAATGTGAAAAATCTTACACTCTTAAGATCACTTAAACTTCAAGATCACTTTTTAGGTGAAAAATTAAATAAGATACAAAATGTGAGAGCATTTACACTATAAGATAATTTAAAAACCCTAAGATCACTTATAAGTTGTAAAGTTACAAAACTTACAAAACAATTTCAATTTGAAAAACGTTACTACAGTTACATCAAGAACAAGAACAAAAGCAGCAAAAGAAA
This sequence comes from Pristiophorus japonicus, assembly GCF_044704955.1. Lineage (NCBI taxonomy): Eukaryota > Metazoa > Chordata > Chondrichthyes > Pristiophoridae > Pristiophorus > Pristiophorus japonicus. Next base: position 77,651,120 of record NC_091993.1, on the reverse strand, counting down.
GGCTGCAACCATGTCTCATCCATATCTCGGTGAATGTTGACTTCTTCATGGGGGTGTCATTTGATTGGCCGGGCTGTGTGCCCTTATTGCAGCAGCTACCTCCCTGACGGCCTGTGCCATCACTTGCACTCCCTCGGACATTCCCTCCCTCATTTCCCATGTCATTACTGCTATTTCTCCCATCAGTACCATTACCTCTTAACCCACTGCACTGACACTGCCCACGAGTGATCGGGTAAGGTCATTGGTCTCCACACCCAATGCCACAACTTGAGCCGCATCTGTTGCACGCATCTCAGGAGAGCGTGTTTCCAATCTCCTTCTCCTCTGCCTGGGTCTGCCTCGCGGCACCACTTTGCAGGGAGCCGCTGGCTGGGACGGTGGGATCCTGGGTGTTCCAAACGGCAGCACTCGAGTGGGAGTCGTGGGCTGGGATTTTGGGGCAGTGGCTGTAAACTGCTGCATTACATCAGCAGCACCATTGGGACCCGCAACGTCGGAATCAAAACCAGGAAAGTGGAACTAGAACTCATGCAAGGGGTTGAAACGCTGATGTCCGCTAATGTGGGCTCATAAATATGAAGTTCGAAGGTCTCCCCTGAAGACATTTCAGTCATTGCCTGCAGCCAACCTTGGTCTGCTTCATCCGCATCTAGTTCTTCTGGTTCTTGTTCTGGATCTTCAGGATCTTCAAGATTGGCATCATCATCTTCTGCAAAATATATCAGAACAGTCAAATGCTTAGCAGCAGAGGAGGGGGCAGGATGGGTGGCATGAGTACTCTCACACATAGCAGGCCAGGCAGCAGGTTGATTTGAAGGGCCATGTTGCATTTTCAGGATTTACCCTCTCCCTCGCGTGTGGGCCCAGCTTGTGCTGTACTGATTGCTTTTCTCCATGTACGACTCATCATAGCAGCTACCCCCTGTTCCAAGGGTGTCAGTGGATGCAGATTTGGCGGGCCTCTTCCTGTTCGAGTTGTTTCCCTTTTATTGTGGGCCAATTTCTTCTGCAAAGATTAAAATATAATGTTTTACAGAGTGCGTCTTACTGCAGGGTGGGACATATACAGATAGTCACATTTACAATTACGATTCCATTGAAAAATGAAAATATTACTTACACTAACTACTTGACCAAGGTCGTGCCATTTCTTTTTACACTGGCTTCCAGATCTCCTGGTATGCACCACTGCGCAGTAATCTTCTGCAACTTGGTTCCAACGTTTCTTCATTTCTTTGGGTGGCACTTTTATGCGACCTCTGTTGCTGGTATTCAGCTCCTGCCATCTCTGCTCAATGACGTTAACTAATGTCTCCACTTCCTCGTGCAAGAAATTCTTTGTTCTTGGTGGATGTTGTTCCATTGCTGTATTCAATTGACACTCTGATTTTTCAAAACATACAGTCCTTATTTTGCATGCATCTATGCAGCACTTGTTCTGGAAGTTTAGCAGTGAAAAGCAGCACTCACTGATTTCAGCAGGTGATTTCTTCAACAGTGCAGCTAAAAGCACTCCTTCAGGCACAAAAAATCACCAAATTCACTCACAAGCCTTTCCACAGCCCCACAAAACAAAACAGCATGTTTCCTGATTTACCTTTAAAAATGGGCGAGTACCAATGTTTGTATCACACTGCGCATGCGCGCATGCGCGCATGCTCCAGTGCATGCACAGGGCTGCCGGCACGACATCGGCTTCTGTGAGCTAGCCCCGCCCCCCTGCCGGCAGATAATCGGTGCCACGCTTTGGCCCCGCCCCCCGCAGATGCTTCCACGCCGTGCCAACCTGGAATGGGCCCGATTCGGAGCAGAGAATCCCGCCGCAAGTATTAGGTGCACTTTTTATCCCACCAAACAGGCATGCCTTTCGGAGGTGTGCCTTTCTGAAGGCGGCCCGAAACTTGTCCCCTATGTTTCTATGTTTTGCCCTGTTTTGCCAATTTGGGGAGAATTGCACTGGAAATAACAGCACAACCTATGGAAACTCCAGGCTCACATCTCTAGTTTACAAGCTTAGAGGTTGAGTTTCCTCGGTGGAGCATACGCAGAAATTGATCCTAACCGAGGAGATTTTCATGTTCGAGCAAACGCAAAGTTTATGAGGCCCCTGCACATCACAGAAAATTCCTCCCTGGCAACTTTTACATACATTACTGTTACTACCACGTCTACATCTGGATCACCTTGTTAAGTCTTTGTTGTAAGCTTTGACGAAACCTGTTACGTGGAGAGAGTTGCACAAGACTACACAAAACATGCCTCTATGTTCAACAACATTGGTACAACATGCAGTGCCATACTGGTGAATGACTGGAAGGATGAAAGGCGAAAACAACAAAACAGCATGTTGAGGGAGGAGAGGGGGCATGAGAAGCACACCAGAGGACTCACTGGTACCCCAGTCACTAAATGTCCTGCTGTAGCTAGAGCTGCCTGCACCTCACAAAAAATTTCTGACTAGGAGGCTAAACCATAGAAGGGAGATTATCAGAGGTATGTGATTTAATTGGACATAACCCGAAGACACATTAGGGGTGTAACACTGCCGTGGATGGTTTTGGGCTGGCCTTGCCAGGTTCTAGGGATCCCTATGGTGAACTAGTAACCCAGAGGGCTCTGCCTCTGTGCTAGGTCTATCACTGTGGGAACCGCATGCTTTTAGAGGTGTCTTCTAACACTAATACAGAGGCATAGGATGGCGTAAAACTGACACCAACATAACAGTCTGCCACCTGTTATTGTGTACTCCATATAAGCCCCTGGTAGAGGCCAAGTCCTCACAGAAGTTATCAATTTTAGCAAGCATAGGTAATTTCATTGCTATGAGGCCCCTAAACCCTCCCTCGCAGCTGTCTAGATCTCACCTGCAAGAATCATGGAGCAAAGGCCTCAAGAGCATCAATGGAAGCATTCGTAAGAGATGTTCTGATTTTACCTTCTCTGTGCACATCTGGAGCATGGGCAACGAAACCTCCTACTGATTAACACCTACCGCCCTCCCTCAGCTGATGAATAAGTACTTCTCCATGTTAAACACATGGAAGAAGCACTGAGGGTAGCAAAGGCACAGAATGTACTCTGGGTGGAGGACTTCAATGTCCATCACCAAGAGTGGCTCAGTAGCACCACTACTGACCGAGCTGGCCGAGTTCTGAAGGACGTAGCTGCCAGACTGGGCCTGTGGTAGGTGGTGAGAGAAGCAAGGGAAAAATCTGCTTTACATCGTTCTCACCAATCTACCTGTCGCAGATGCATCTGTCTATGACAGCATTGGTAGCAGTGACCATCGCACAGTCCTTGTGGAGATGAAGTCCCATTTTCACACTGAGGCCACCCTCCATCGTGTTGTGTGGCACTACCACTGTGCTAAATGGGATAGATTCCGAACAGATCTAGCAGCTCAAAAGTGGGCATTCATGAAGCGTTGTGCACCATCAGCAGCAGCAGAATTGTATTCCACCACAATCTGTAGCCTCATGGCCCAGCATATTCCTCACTCTAGCCTTACCATCAAACCAGGGCATCAACCCTGGTTCAATGCGGAGTGCAGAACAGCATGCCAGGAGCAGCACCAGGCGTACTTAAGAATGAGGAGTCAACCTGGGGAAGCTCCACCACAGGACTACATGCAAGCTAAACAGGGAAAGAAGCATGTTATAGAGAGAGCTAAGCAATCCCACAATCAACGGATCATATCAAAGTTCTGCAGAACATCCAGCTGTGAATGGTGGGAGACAATTAAACAACTAACGAGCGGATGAAACTCCATGAATATTCCCATCCTCGTTGATGACGGAGCCCAGCACACGAGTGCCGAAGACAAGACTGAAGCATTTGAAACCATCATCAGCCAGAAGTGCTGAGTGAATGATCCATTTCGGCCTCCTCCTGAGGTCCCCACCATCACAGAAGCCAATTCGATTCACTCCACATGATATCAAGAAATGGCTGAGCGCACTGGATACAGCAAAGACTATGGGACCTGACAACATCTCGGCTGTTGTACTGAAGACTTGTTCTCCAGAACTAGCCGCTCCTTTGCAAAGCTGTTCCAGTACAGCTACAACACTAGCATCTACCTGACAATGTGGAAAACTGCCCAGGTATGTCCTGTCCACAAAAAACAGGACAAATCCAATGGCTCATGAGCAAGACCTGGACGACATTCAGACTTGGGCTGATAAGCGGTAAGTAAATATGTGCCACACATGTGCCAGGCAATGACCATCTCCAACAAGAGAGCACCTAACAACCACCCCTTGACATTCAATGGCATTACCATTGCCGAATCCCCCACCATCAACTTAACTGGTGCAGCCACATAAATACTGTGGCAACAGCAGTAGGTCAGAGGCTGAGTATTCTGCGATGAGTGTCTCACCTCCTGTCTCCCAAAGCGTTTTCACCGTCTACAAGGCACAAGTCAGGTGTGTGATGGAATACTCTCCACTGGCCTGGATGAGTGCAGCTCTAACAACACTCAAGAAGCTCAACACTATGCAGGACAAAGCACCTCGCTTGATTGGCACCCCATGTACAACCTTAAATATTCACTCCTTCAAACACCAGTGAACAGTGGCTATAGTGTGCACCATCTACAAGATGCACTACAGCAACTCGCCAAGGCTTCTTCGTCAGCACCTCCCAAACCTGCGACCTCAACCACCTACAAGAACAAGGGTATCAGATGCAAGGGAACACCACCACCTCCAAGTTCCCCTCCAAGTCACACACCATCCTGACTTAGAAACATATCGCCATCCCTTCATCGTCACTGGGTCAAAATCCTGGAACTCCCTCCCTAACAACACTGTGGGAGTACCTTCACCACAAGTACTGCAGCAGTTCAAGATGGCGGCTCACCACCACCTTCTTAAGAGCAATTAGGGATGGGCAATAAATGGCGGCCTTGCCAGCAACGCCCACATCCCAGGAACGAATAAATAAATAAGTCTCCACCAAGCAATCACTGGTAGACTGGTGGCTAGATAACTACTCAATCAGGGCACCAACTTCCTTACTGATAGCTGAGCAAATGGTCTACCCTTTTTATACAGAAAAAATACTTGTATCACAGGGGGTCCATGGAAATTTATAACACAGGAGTGGGGGGGGGGCCCTCAGAAACAAAAAGATTGAGAACCCCTGCTCTAGAGTAGTAACTTGCAAAGATTCACAACCCTCTGAGTGAAGAAATTTCTCCTCAGCTCAGGGAAACAGCCTCTCAGCATCTACCCTGTCAAGTTCTCCATGAATGTTATACATTTCAATGAGATCACTTCTCATTCTTCTAAACTCCAGAAAATACTTAATACCATTCTACTTAATCTCTCCTGATAGGACAACCCTCTCATCCCAGGAATCAATCTAAGTGAACCTTTGTTGCACACCCTCTAAGGCAAGAATATTCTTCCTTCGGTATGGAGACCAAAACTGTACACCATACTTCAGGTGTGGTTTCACCAAAACCCTATATAATTGCAACAAGACTTGTTTATCCCAACCCCCTTGCAATAAAGGCTAACATACCATTTGCCTTCCGAATTGCTTCCTGTACCAGCATGTTAACCATGTGCTTCGTGTGGAAGGACCCCAAAATCCCTCTGAATACCAACATTTACTAGTCTCTCACTTTTAAAGAAATGTTCTGCTTTTCTGTTCTTTCAACCAAAGTGGACAATTTCACACTTCTCCACATTATACTCCATCTCTCACCTTCTTGCCCAATCACTTAATTAATCTAAATCCCTTTGCAGCCTCTTTGTGTCCTCCTCATAGCTTACTTTCCCACCTAGCTTTATATCGTCTGCAAACTTGGATATATTACACTGGTTACCGTCATCTACATCATTTATATAGATTGTAAATAGCTGAGGCCCAAGCGATGATAATTGCAGCATTCCACTAGTTACACCCTGCCATCCTGAAAGTTACCCCTTTATTCTTATTCTGTGTTCTGTCCGTTAACCAAACCTCAATCCATGCTAATATATTACCCCCAATCCCAGGAGCCCTAATCTTGTATAGCAACCACTTATGTGACACATTATTGAATGCCTTCTCAAAATCCAAATATTCTACATCCACTGGTTCCCCCTTATGGACTCTGCTAGTTACATCCTTGTAATGCATTATCACATGGTTTGTCACATGGCTTACTTAGTGTGTGCATGCTCAGTTCGCTCTGGCGTAGTAAACAAATATATGGTCTAGTAGCTCATGGGGGCTGAAATTGCCCCTCTCGGTAAAGTCTGTGAGCACCTCAAATCGGCAGCCATGCTGCAGAGTGAAATGGATGCCGAGTTATCATTAAATGGCCACCGGGATCGATATTGCCCTGACGCGGTTTAGCGGCGATGTGCAGCACCACACCTATTTCCCCCCACCTCCGCGGTGGTGATGGCCAGCACTCCTACGTGCGTCATCATTGCACGCACTGCCGAGGTCCCGGGCTGGAAGCCCCATTGCCCTTCAAAAGTCATCCGGCCGCTCTGCGGTGCCAAGATTAGGTTTTTCTGGGTGGTGCACAGTTGCTGATGCACACTGCCGGAATGCCTTAAAGGGTTGGTGAATTGATTGGATTTAATGTCGCCGACTTTTTTTTCGTTCTTTGACTAGCAGTGCAAAGCGACAGTGCGCATTTTGCGAGTGCTGGAGGCGTCTTTCTGCTGCAGAACAGGGAGGCACTTTGAGGAGGCTGAGCTTGGAGAGGCCTTTCAGATGAGGGCAGTGCTCACAGGCCAACGCCTACTGCACATTGTGCGTGCCGCCGAGGCACAGAGGAGAAGGCGGTGCCGGGGGCAACAGCTGCAGAGGCAGCGGGCAAGGGCTGCAGGTATCATTGCGGCCCAGCGTGGGGAAGGTCAGGGAGATGGCCACAGAGGACAAGCAAGAGAGGTGCCACAGGTAGGCCCTCAACAAGGGCCTTCCCCAAGGAGGAGAGTGAGATACGCGGACCCCCGCCCACCCCTACCCTCCTCCCTACCCCACCAGATAATGGGCGAGCAGGCCAGGAGGCAGCCTGCAGAGTGAGAGGAGGCAGCAGAGCAGCAGGGAGCAGCCAATGATCCAGCTCACAGAGCAAGACGGCCACACAGACCTAGGGGTGCCAGGCCATATCGAGAAAGGGTCTTCCACCAGCAATTCTCATATACTGATATGAGTGATGATCATTGCCTAGGCAGACTGAGATTCCAGAAGAATGTCGTCACTGAGATCTGAAATCTCCTGCAGGCAGAATTGGAGTCACAGACACAGGTGAGGATAGCCCTGAGCGTGCCATCGAAGGTCACTATAGCCCTCATCCTTTGTGCCACAGGCTTGTTCCAAGCTGCCACTGCGGGCATCTGCAACATTTTTCAGTTTGCATACGGAATACTTGCCTTTATTAGTCGAGGCATAGAATATAAGAGCAGGGAGGTTATGCTTGAACTGTATAAAACACTAGTTCATCAGCTTCATTCATAGGCGGTCACTCGAACGAGGATGACTTGCTTCCACGAGTTCACAGGTGTTTCGATGAAGGGCCTGATGTTAACATACGAACATAAGAATTAGGAACAGGAGTAGGCCATCTAGCCCCTCGAGCCTGCTCTGCCATTCAACAAGATCATGGCTGATCTGGCCGTGGACTCAGCTCCGCTTACCCGCCCGCTCCCCGTAACCCTTAATTCCCTTATTGGTTAAAAATCTATCGATCTGTGAGTTGAAAACATTCAATGAGCTAGCCTCAACTGCTTCCATGGGCAGAGAATTCCACAGATTCACAACCCTCTGGGAGAAGACATTCCTTCTCAACTCGGTTTTAAATTGGCTCCCCCATATTTTGAGGCTGTGCCCCCTAGTTCTAGTCTCCCCGACCAGTGGAAACAACCTCTCTGCCTCGATCTTGTCTATTCCTTTCATTATTTTAAATGTTTCTATAAGATCACCCCTCATCCTTCTGAACTCCAACGAGTAAAGACCCAGTCTGCTCAATCTATCATCATAAGGTAACCCTCTCATCTCCGGAATCAGCCTAGTGAATCGTCTCTGTACCCCCTCCAAAACTAGTATATCCTGCGTTAAGTAAGGTGACCAAAACTGCACGCAGTACTCCAGGTGCGGCCTCACTAATACCCTATACAGTTGCAGCAGGACCTCCCTGCTTTTGTACTCCATCCCTCTCGCAATGAAGGCCAACATTCCATTCGCCTTCCTGATTACCTGCTGCACCTGCAAACTAACTTTTTGGGATTCATGCACAAGGACCCCCAGGTCCCTCTGCACCGCAGCATGTTGTAATTTCTCCCCGTTCAAATAATATTCCCTTTTACTGTTTTTTTTCCCCAAGGTGGATGACCTCACATTTTCCGACATTGTATTCCATCTGCCAAACCTTAGCCCATTCGCTTAACCGATCTAAATCTCTTTGCAGCCTCTCAGTGTCCTCTACACAATCCGCTTTCCCACTAATTTTTGTTTCATCTGCAAATTTTGTTACACTACACTCTGTCCCCTATTCCAGGTCATCTATGTATATTGTAAACAGTTGTGGTCCCAGCACCGATTCCTGTGGCACACCACTAACCACCGATTTCCAACCCGAAAAGGACCCATTTATCCCGACTCTCTGCTTTCTGTTAGCTAGCCAATTCTTGATCCATGCTAATATATTTCCTCTGACTCCGTGTACCTTTATCTTCTGCTGTAACCCCTTTTATGTAGCACCTTATCGAATGCCTTTTGGAAATCTAAATACACCACATCCATTGGTACACCTCTATCCACCATGCTCATTATATCCTCAAAGAATTCCAGTAAATTAGTTAAACATGATTTCCCCTTTATGAATCCATGTTGCGTCTGCTTGATTGCACTATTCCTGTCTAGATGTCCCGCTATTTCTTCCTTAATGATAGCTTCAAGCAGTTTCCCCACTACAGATGTTAAACTAACCGGCCTATAGTTACCTGCCTTTTGTCTGCCCCCTTTTATAAACAGAGGCGTTACATTAGCTGCTTTCCAATCCGCTGGTACCTCCCGAGAGTCCAGATAATTTTGGTAGATTATAACGAATGCATCTGCTATAACTTCCGCCATCTCTTTTAATACCCTGGGATGCATTTCATCCAGACCAGGGGACTTGTCTACCTTGAGTCCCATTAGCCTATCTAGCACTACCCCGCTAGTGATAGTGATTATCTCAAGGTCCTCCCTTCCCACATTCCCGTGACCAACAATTTTTGGCATGGTTTTTGTGTCTTCCACTGTGAAGACCGAAGCAAAATAATTGTTTAAGATCTCAGCTATTTCCACATTTCCCATTATTAAATCCCCCTTCTCAGCTTCTAAGGGACCAACATTTACTTTATTCACTCTTTTCCGTTTTATATATCGGTAAAAGCTTTTACTATCTGTTTTTATGTTTTGCGCAAGTTTACTTTCGTAATCTATCTTTCCTTTCTTTATTGCTTTCTTCGTCATTCTTTGCTGTCGTTTAAAATTTTCCCAATCTTCTAGTTTCCCACTAACCTTGGCCCCTTATACGCATTGGTTTTTAATTTGATACTCTCCCTTATTTCCTTGGTTATCCACGGCTGGTTATCCCTTCTCTTACCGCCCTTCTTTTTCACTTAAATATATTTTTGTTGAGCACTTTGAAAGAGCTCCTTAAAAGTCCTCCACTGTTCCTCAATTGTGCCACCGTTTAGTCTGTGTTTCCAGTCTACTTTTGCCAACTCTGCCCTCATCCCACTGTAGTCCCCTTTGTTTAAGCATAGTACGCTCGTTTGAGACACTACTTCCTCACCCTGAATCTGTATTACAAATTCAACCATACTGTGATCACTCATTCCGAGAGGATCTTTTACTAGGAGATCGTTTATTATTCCTGTCTCATTACACAGGACCAGATCTAAGATAGCTTGCTCCCTTGTAGGTTCTGTAACATACTGTTCAAATTAACAATCCCGTATGCATTCTATGAATTCCTCCTCAAGGCTACACCGTGCAATTTGATTTGACCAATCGATATGTAGGTTAAAATCCCCCATGATTACTGCCGTTCCTTTTTCACATGCCTCCATTATTCCCTTGATTATTGCCCGCCCCACCATGAAATTATTATTTGGGGGCCTATAAACTACGCCCACCAGTGACTTTTTCCCCTTACTATCTCTAATCTCCACCCACAATGATTCAACATTTTGTTCATTAGAGCCAATATCGTCTCTCACAACTGCCCTGATATCATCCTTTATTAACAGAGCTACCCCACCTCCTTTCTCTTCTTGTCTATCTTTCCGAATTGTCAGATACCCCTGTATGTTTAATTCCCAGTTTTGGCCACCCTGCAACCATGTTTCTGTAATGGCCACCAAATCATACCCATTTGTAATGATTTGTGCCGTCAACTCATTTACTTTATTTCGAATGCTGCGTGCGTTTAGGTAGAATGTTTTAATACTAGTTTTTAAACCATGATTTTTAGTTTTGACCCCTCCTGCAGCCCCTTTATATTCATACATATTGTCCCTTCCTGTCACCTTGTGGTTTACACTTACCCCAGTGCTACTCTGCTCTGTTGCCTCCTGCCTTTTGCATTCTTTCTTGGGGTCCTGTTCATCTGAGTTCTCCCCCACTCTAACTAGCTCAGAGCCCTCTCATGGGTTTCGAATACTCCTTGCATTGAGGCACCGAGCTTTCATGCTTGCCTTTTTATTACACTTTGACCCTTTAGAATTTTGCTGTCCAGTGGCCCTTTTTGTTTTTTGCCTTGGGTTTCTCTGCCCTCCACTTTTACTCATCTCCTTTCTGTCTTTTGCTTTTGTCTCCATTTTGTTTCCCTCTTACACCCTGCATTGGTTCCCATGTGCCAGTCCTGAACTCCAATTGAGGGGGTTGAAGATGCCGGTGGGTGAATTTTTTAACGTGTGGTGACCGTTGCAGCCCACACAGCGTTACGGGAAGTCACAGATGCTCTGTATAGGAGGAGAGCCAACTACCTCTCCTTTCCCATGACCAGGGAGAAGCAATTGGAGCACCAGACTGCATTCCTGTGCATTGCGGGCTTCTCCAGGGTCCAGGGAGTCATTGACTGCATCCATGTGGGTCTCAGGGCACCCCAACAAGCTACAGAGAAATTCAGAAATCACAAGGGTTTCCTGTCCCTCAATGTACAACTCGTTTGCGACTACAACCACAAGATTATTGTAAGTGGATGCCCAGTCCCTGGCAGCAGCCATGACTCTTTCAACTGCGCCAGAGCGGTGCGCCAGGCCACTTCACTGGTCCCAATGAAGGTTGTGGCTGGCTCCTGAGTGACAAGGTGTATGCGCTGAGCACTTGGCTCGTGGCTCCTCTGCGCAACCCTCTAACTGATGGGCAGCTCGTGTACAGTGACAGTCTGACGGCCACCAGGGTAATAATCGGACACACTATTGGCATTTTGAAACAGAGGTTCCCGTTGCCTGGCCCACTCAGGGGGTGTGCTGCAGTACTTGTCTGAGTGTGTCTCCATATTTGTAGTGGTGTGCTGCACGCTACACAACCTGGCCATCATGAGGTCACAGCTATTGGAGGACGAGGCAGCAGTGGCACCTGTGGAGGAGGAGGAGGAGCAGGAGGCGGGTGGGCAGCCACGCAGGAGGCAGCGTCCCCATCCTAACCCTGCAAGGGAAGCAGAATGCAGTCTCATAGCTGCCCGGTTCACTTAAGCCAGCATCTGGCCATTTCCATGGGCCAACCTGTGAGCCCTCTCACACATCATTCCCGCACACTGAAATGAGAGACCTGATCACAAATTCCAAACACTAAATAAAGATTTATTTGTCCAACTCCTTATTTCCCCTTTTACACAGACCTATCCTTACAGTACACCACAGTGTCTCCCCTGTGGCTGCCTCATGTCTTTGGGAAGGCTGCTGTGTGTCTGTAGAGGAAGCAACAGATATCCCTCATCCAGATCTGGCCTTTGAAGGGCTGGCCGAAGACTGGGCCGCATCCTCCTGTGCGCCTTCAGTCGGAAGTGGCTGGGGGAAAGCCATGGTTGGCAGCAATTGCGGAGTGGCAGCTCTCGGCTCAGGGCTCCTGTGAATGGAGAGGAAACATCAGTATCCTGGTCCGAGGAGCCAGTGCCACTCCCCCGGGCCGGCACCCCACCTCCCCCATTGTTGTAGAGATTAAAATAATTAACCTCGACACAGTCTGTTAGGATTCAAACACAAGCAGTTTATTTTACTTGCAAGGGAGAGTCGAGTCTGCAGTCAACCTCCTACTGAGTGGTCTTCACTCGCTTTCCCCAAACAAAGAACACACATGATTTTTATAGTTACTCAGCCCATCATGGCCAGACATTCAATCCATGTGACATACATTGGTCCGAATGGTCAAAAGCCCTTGTCACTGTAAAGGTTACATATTTCATGATCAAGGCACAGCAAGAGGCCACGGGCTAAAATGTTTTAAAGAAACCCTGTGGGACTGTTGAGAGGGAAAAAGAGTGCCAGCTGGGCAGGTGGTGACTTATAACTGATTAATGCAGTTTCTGTGGACAGGATCGAGACCCGATTAACATCGAGACAAAGGGTTTTGATACAATCAAGCAGAGAAGCCCATGGATTAATTGGCCAAAGGGCAAAAACCAGTTCCTTATGGAGACTACAAGTCTGCGAAAACCCAGGACAACAAAGGATCCCAAAAGGTGTGCATTTTTGGATAACGGGGCACAAAAGATAAGGGGTCATCTTTTGCCCTGTTGATTCCATGCAGAGAAGGTGGTGTGAATTGTGGCCATCCAGACAGATCCAGACCCATCATCACAGCCATCGAGACTCATCCAGACGCATTAACTGAAAGCAGCCCAGTAGGAGATGTATATAATTAAATGGATATATATGTAAGAGCCGAGAACAAGAGCTCGGAACAACAGCTCAGGGGAACTGGTCAAAGAAACACCTCGGAACAGCAGGTCAAAGGAACAACGACCACGAAGCAGCAGCGGGAACCCAACATCTTCCCAAGCTCCACGATCCTACAATCGACAACAGCAGCAACTGGCTGGATGGGTGATTATATGTCTTCGATCAATCTCTAACAAGTCTTGTTCTGTAATTTTTAGTTGTTTTTTGTGTAATAAACTAACAGTTGTGTTTAAGCCGAAACTTTGCGTTACGTGGAGTCCTTCCTGTAATTCCCGAGGTCTATCAATCAAAGTACGAAAACGAACACCCTACATCACTCAAAGCAAATATATCATTTCTATCCCACCTATCCCTGGTACGTTTCCACAACTGTGTCTTAGGATTTTGTCTGTCCCTTGGAATGTTATCTTATCACTTATGTGCCTGGCTCCACTATGGCCTCATTTTTAATTAGTTCTCAGTATTTTTCACTATTTGACCTTTGCTGGGTACTGTTTCCGCTGATGTTTCATACCATCCCCATTTATCTCTCTTGTTAGGACAGGAGATACTGAAAGGCAAACTTGAGACAAAGTACATATGTACAAAGTACAGTTCTCAACCTAATCCTTGTCTTTACATGTTTAGTTGATACTGGTGATGGCTGCCCTGGTTTTTGCACGTATACACTTTGACCCTTTTTCCATGTCTGATTATATGTCCAGTGTGACAGATTGTCCCACTTCACCCACCAAGCTGCTGGAGCACAGGGATTTGGTGGCACCGTCAGGCCCCCGGTGGACCGTGCTGGACCCAGCCACAATGGCAGCAGTCAGATGTCGCATAACCTCCAGCTGAGACCGCATGACAGCAGCCACACTCTGGAAGACGTCAGTGACGACAGCAGTCAGATGCTCCGAGCCCTGTTGCCCAGAGTGCATGAGAGCATTCTGAGCTTCCAGGGCAACGGCCATCCTGTCCAAAGAAAGGTCAAGATGAACTGAAGACATGGTTGCAAATCCTGTCCTTTAAAAAGGCCAGGAAGCAGCTGCATCGTTAGTGTGATGGTTTGCATCAAATGGATAGATGGGGAATTTTGCTGTGCAAATTCCATTCCACAGGCACACCGCTGAAAGCAACCGTTACCACCGGGAATTAACATTCGGCCCCATAGTGTCTCTGTCCTTCATTTGTTCAATGCAAGAATATTACATTTTGGCGTCCAGAATGGGATCCCAAAACAATATTTAGGAATCATGGAAAGACAGTGTTAACCCTTCGAGTGGAAACGTTAAAGGTGAATTTGTGACACTAAAGTGAATTTTTGGCATGTTTTACTGTTAATGCCAATACAGAATCGTCTATGCTTCGTCTTCGCGTGTCTGTATACACAGCAACAGCGGCGTTGATTCTCACAGGGACACGGGTAGTGTGCTGACTCACCATTTGATGGGATTGGGACAATCATGGCCAAGCCTACAGGATTCATCAGAAGCCTCGGCCTGTATGACTGAGCTCGCGAACATTGAGCAGATGGAGATGTTTTTTAGGGCCAATAACATTATTGAGACCGAAGGTGCGGATGAGAATGTTCAAGCTCAAAATAAAGTTATTTGTGAATGGAAGAAAGCAATTTTTCGAAGGGAGATCGGACCAGACGTCTACAGAATATTGACAAACCTACTGGCACCAGGAAAAGCGAAGGATGTGTCGTTTGAAGACATTTGCGAGAAACTCGAGGACCATTTCAACCCAAAGCCGTTCGAAATAGCAGAGTGCTATAATTCTGGTCCCAGAAACCAAAACAAAGTGAAACCATCAGTGAGTACATTGTAGCTCTTTAGAACCTGTCTTTGCATTGTAACTTCGGCATTTTTGCATCGTGCGTTGCGAGATAAGTTTGTGTGTGGGCTGGTGGATGAGCACACACAGTCCATATTACTGAACACTCCGAACGTAACATTTGACTTGGCATGCAAAATTGCTCTATCTATGGAGATGGCATGTAAGAATGCTAGGGAACTCCGTCCAACTCAAGTGACTCATGCAGCTGAGGTCGACAGTCACAAAGCCACCGCCAAACCTAAAGCTGTGAGACTGGATCAGAAGCATGTCGGTGAGAGCAGTTCAGTGAATTTTAATCGCTGCAATGGAAATCACTGCCAGAAGCAAGACCATATTTCAACAGCTTGTGGAGCTTGATCTAAAGCAAGAGGTAAGAACCATTCTAAAGGCAATGCAAAGCAGCAACAACAAAATGGAAGACTTCACAATGTTGAAGTGAACACACCTGATTTTGAAGAACTAGGCATCTACAGTATCTGTGCCACTAGCAGCAACGCTAGCAGTCATGAGAAAGACTTCCATACAAAACATTTGATCAACAAGCAATATATTGTGTATCAGCGGATTGCTCTATCATGAGTAAGGACACATATGAGAGTAAGTTTAATCAAACACCACTTACAAAGAGTACCATAGAGTTAAAAACCTACTCCGGAGAAATCCTCGAGACATGTGGACAAATGGAATGTACAGTTCAACACAACGGCCAGTCAGTGAAGCGAGCTACAACAACAGACCAACCCACATGGGCAAAGATTGGTTGAGAACATTAAAACAAGACTGGAAAAACATCCTCAGTGTAGATGCTCCAAAAGAAGTAACTCAACACAATGCTGAACAAGTACGAAAGCATGTTCACAGACAGTTATGAGGGCATCACTGGGTATATCCGCATCAAGTCCAATACGAAGCCTGTCTATTGTAAGAAAGGGCCGGTCTCCTCTGCATTGAAAAGTCAGGTGGAGGAAGAGGTAGCGAAGCCCAGAGAGAACGGACTGCTGGTAAAAACTGACAAAAGTGAATGGGCTTCCCCGATTGTGGTAGGGCCCAAAGCAGAAAATACTGTACGCATGTGTGGTGACTACAAAGTTACTGTCAATCAAGCAGTTGATGATGAGCAGTACTCGTTACCTACATCACAAAATTTGTATGCAGCACTCTCTGGGGTCAAAGGTTTTCTCCAAACTTGACTCGTCACACGCTTACGCCCAGCTGAATGTTGACAGAGAGTCAATAGTATATCACCATCAACACACACAAGGGACTGCACTCATACACTAAGCTGCAGTATGGTATAAAGTCCTCTTCCAAAACCTTTCAAGCAATGATGGATAAGATTTTGCAAGGAGTTCCAAATTGCTTCTGCAATCAAGACAATATGCTGATCGCAACAAGCAGCCAGGAAGAAAATCTAGTAGTGTTAGATATAGTGCTTCAAAGGTTGAATGTTCACAATGTCAAAGTGCAAATGTGCTTTTGTGCAGCCCGAGCTTGTGTACCTTGGTCTGAAAGTTGATGCAAATGGCTTGCAACCAGTGAAGGAAAAGTTTGATATTGTCATCAATACTCCAAAGCCACAGAACATGTCTGAGTTAAGATCTTTCCTTGTAATGGTCCAGTACTACACACATTTCTTACCTGACTATGTTAGCTCCATTGCACGAGCTGCTGAAGAACAATATCCAGTGGAAGTGGACGAAAGCACAACAGAAAGCTTAGGACGCTTGTAAGAGAATTCTCTCTAGCAATGCCCTACTTGTGCACTACCACACAGAACGTGAGCTTAAGTTAGCGTGTGATGCTTCCATAGAAACATAGAAACATAGAAAATAGGTGCAGGAGTAGGCCATTCGGCCCTTCGAGTATGCACCACCATTCAATGAGTTCATGGCTGAACATGCAACTTCAGTACCCCATTCCTGCTTTCTCGCCATACCCCTTGATCCCCCTAGTAGTAAGGACTACATCTAACTCCTTTTTGAATATATTTAGTGAATTGGCCTCAACAACTTTCTGTGGTAGAGAATTCCACAGGTTCACCACTCTCTGGGTGAAAAGTTTCTCCTCATCTCGGTCCTAAATGGCTTACCCCTTATCATTAGACTGTGACCCCTGGTTCTGGACTTCCCCAACATTGGGAACATTCTTCCTGCATCTAACCTGCCTAAACCAGTCAGAATTTTAAACGTTTCTTTGAGATCCCCTCTCATTCTTCTGAACTCCGGTGAATACAAGCCCAGTTGATCCAATCTTTCTTGATATGTCAGTCCCGCCATCCCGGGAATCAGTCTGGTGAACCTTCGTGCATTACCTCAATAGCAAGAACGACCTTCCTCAAGTTAGGAGACCAAAACTGTACACAATACTCCAGGTGTGGCCTCACCAAGGCCCTGTACAAATGCAGTAACACCTTCCTGCCCCTGTACTCAAATCACCTCGCTATGAAGGCCAACATGCCATTTGCTTTCTTAACCGCCTGCTGTACCTGCATGCTAACCTTCAATGACTGATGTACCATGACACCCAGGTCTCGTTGCACCTCCCCTTTTCCTAATCTGTCACCATTCAGATAATAGTCTGTCTCTCTGTTTTTACCACCAAAGTGGATAACCTCACATTTATTCACATTACACTTCATCTGCCATGCATTTGCTCACTCACCTAACCTATCCAAGTCACTCTGCAGCCTCATAGCATCCTCCTCACAGCTCACACTGCCACCCAACTTAGTGTCATCTGCAAATTTGGAGATACTACATTTAATCCCCTCGTCTAAATCATTAATGTACAATGTAAACAGCTGGGGCCCCAGCACAGAACCTTGCGGTACCCCACTAGTCACTGCCTGTCATTCTGAAAAGTACCCATTTACTCCTACTCTTTGCTTCCTGTCTGCCAACCAGTTCTCAATCCATGTCAGCACACTACCCCCAATCCCATGTGCTTTAACTTTGCACACTAATCTCTTGTGTGGGACCTTGTCGAAAGCCTTCTGAAAGTCCAAATACACCACATCAACTGGTTCTCCCTTGTCCACTCTACTGGAAACATCCTCAAAAAATTCCAGAAGATTTGTCAAGCATGATTTCCCTTTCACAAATCCATGCTGACTTGGACCTATCATGTCACCTCTTTCCAAATGCACTGCTATGACATCCTTAATAATTAATTCCATCATTTTACCCACTACCGATGTCAGGCTGACCGGTCTATAATTCCCTGTTTTCTCTCTCCCTCCTTTTTTAAAAAGTGGGGTTACATTGGCTACCCTCCACTCCATAGGAACTGATCCAGAGTCAATGGAATGTTGGAAAATGACTGTCAACGCATCCACTATTTCCAAGGCCACCTCCTTAAGTACTCTGGGATGCAGTCCATCAGGCCCTGGGGATTTATCGGCCTTCAATCCCATCAATTTCCCCAACACAATTTCCCGGCTAATAAGGATTTCCCTCAGTTCCTCCTCCTTACTAGACCCCCCGACCCCTTTTATAACCGGAAGGTTGTTCGTGTCCTCCTTCGTGAATACCGAACCAAAGTACTTGTTCAATTGGTCCGCCATTTCTTTGTTCCCCGTTATGACTTCCCCTGATTCTGACTGCAGGGGTCCTACATTTGTCTTTACTAACCTTTTTCTCTTTACATATCTATAGAAGCTTTTGCAGTCCGTTTTAATGTTCCCTGAAAGCTTCCTCTTGTACTCTATTTTCCCTGCCCTAATCAAACCCTTTGTCCTCTTTTGGTGAGTTCTAAATTTCTCCCAGTCCCCGGGTTCGCTGCTATTTCTGACCAATTTGTATGCCACTTCCTTGGCTTTAATACCATCCCTGATTTCCCTTGATAGCCACGGTTGAGCCACCTTCCCTTTTTTATTTTTCCGCCAGACAGGGATGTACAATTGTTGTAGTTCATCCATGCGGTCTCTAAATGTCTGCCATTGCCCATCCACTGTCAACCCCTTAAGTGTCATTCGCCAATCTATCCTAGCCAATTCACGCCTCATACCTTCAAAGTTACCCTTCTTTAAGTTCTGGACCATGGTCTCTGAATTAACTGTTTCATTCTCCATCCTAATGTAGAATTCCACCATATTATGGTCATTCTTCCCCAAGGGGCCTCGCACAATGAGATTGCTAATTAATTCTCTCTCATTCCACAACACCCAGTCTAAGATGGCTGCCCCCTAGTTGGTTCCTCAAGATATTGGTCTAGAAAACCATCCCTTATGCACTCCAGGAAATCCTCCTCCACCGTATTGTTTCCAGTTTGGTTAGTCCAATCTATATGCATATTAAAGTCACCCATGATAACTGCTGCACCATTATTGCATGCACCCCAAATTTCCTGTTTGATGCCCTCCCCAACATCACTACTACTGTTTGGAGGTCTGTACACAACTCCCACTAGCGTTTTCTGCCCCTTGGTATTCCGTAGCTCCACCCATACTGATTCCACATCATCCAAGCTAATGTCTTTCCTTACAATTGCATTAATTTCTGCTTTAACCAGCAAAGCCACCCCACCTCCTTTTCCTTTCTGTCTGTCCTTCCTAAATGTTGAATACCCTTGAATGTTGAGTTCCCAGCCTTGGTCACCCTGGACCCATGTCTCCATGATGCCAACCACATCGTATCCATTAACTGCTATCTGCACAGTTAATTCGTCCACCTTATTCCGAATATTCACCGCATTGAGGCACAGAGCCTTCAGGCTTGCCTTTTTAATACACTTCAGAATTTTGCTGCAAAGTGGCCCTTTTTGTTTTTTGCCTTAGATTTCTCTGACCTCTACTTTTACTCATCTCCTTTCTGACTTTTTCTTTTGTCTCCATTTTGTTTCCCTCTGTCTCCCTGCATTGGTTCCCATCCCCCTGCCATATTAGTTTAACTCCTCCCCAACAGCACTAGCAAACACTCCTCCGAGGACATTGGTTTCAGTCCTGCCTAGTGCAGACCGTCCGGTTTGTACTGGTCCCACCTCCCCCAGAACCAATTCCAATGCCCCAGGAATTTGAATCCCTCCCTGCTGCACCACTCCTTAAGCCACGTATTCATCTGAGCTAACCAGTTATGGTGTGAGAACTGTCATAAGCCATGTATTGGATGACGGCCAAGAGAAAATAATCGCGTTTGCACCGCGAACCCTCAAAAAGAGTGAAAGAAACTACACGCAAATTGAAAAGGAAGCACTCGCCATATTGTTTGGAATCAAGAAATTCCAACAGTTCCTGATTGGCAGAAAGTTTACCCTGATAACCGATCACAAACCGCTCCTAACAACATTGGGGCACAAATCTGCCATTCCTGCAATAGCCGCACCAAGAATGCAACATTGGGCAGTGTTGTCACAATATGAATACACGACTGAATATCGTACTTCAAAGCAAAACACAATCGCAGATGCCTTGTCCAGGTTGTCACATGAGGACTCGTGTGTTGGGAATGAAGGTGCGATTTTCTTGCTTGGTGCAGTTGACAAAGGGTGAGAAATTGCTTAGCCCCTCTTGTTAACACCTGGGGTGGGGGCGCTAATGGGGCACTAAGTGGTTAGCGACCAGGCGCAGCGAATTCAGTGACACCTGCGAACTTCACTGCCGGTTTAGCGCTGATGCTCACACTTATTGTTATATATGTAAACCTGTAAATACCTTGTTGACTCACCAGAGGGCTCATCCCCTGGAGTCCCAAGCGATCCCACAATCCCTTGGGAGCACCTGTACTTACAGAGGCCTCACAAGCTGGAGAGGCACTCTGGAGACCTGCAATAAAAGACTGAGGTCACACTTTACTTTGAGCTCACAGTATCTGGTCAGACTCTTTATTCATACACTACAACTGGCGATGAGATACAGATATCGAACTGCACCGCAATGATGCAGAGAACAGTGGGCATCATGGAGACATTTTTGGAGGGAGCTGATTGGGAAACCTTTGTGGAGCGAATCGACTAATACGTCGTGGCCAACGAGCTGGAAGGAGAAGCGAACGCTGCCAAACGAAGGGCGATTCTCCTCACTGTTTGCGGGGCACCAATGTATGGCCTCATGAAAAATCTGCTTGCTTCAGCAAAACCCACAGAGAAATTGTATGATGATTTGTGCACGCTGGTCCGGGAGCATCTTAACCTGAAGGAAAGTGTTCTGATGGCGAGGTACCGGTTCTACACGTGCAAGAGGTCTGAAGGCCAGGACGTGGTGAGCTATGTCGCCAAGCTAAGACGCCTTGTAGGACATTACGAATTTGAAGGACATTTGGAGCACATGCTCAGGGACTTCTTTCTACATAGCATTGGCCATGAAGTAATACTTCACAAATTTTTGACTGTTGAGACCCCAACCTGGAGTAAAGCCATAGCGATAGCCCAGGCAATCATCGCCACCAGTGACAATACCAAGCAAATCTCTCAGCACACAAGTGCTGCTACAAGTACTGTAAACAAAGTAATGTTGTTTTCGAATCATAACGTACAGGGCAGGCCTCACAGCCTGCAGCTGCACATCCGCAGATGTCTCAGAGTCCACCATCAAGGGTGATGAATGCTAGCCATTAACACCTTGTTGGCACTGTGGAGGTGATCAACGTTTCCATTCATGCTGCTTCAAAGGAAATGTTTGCAAGGGCTGTGGAACAATGGGAAACCTCCATCGTATGTGCCGGTGAGCTGCAAACCCTGCTAATCCTGAAAACCACCATGTTGCAGAGGAGGACAGATCCACGGCGGATCACGACGAACCAGAGCCTCAAACCGAGGAGGCAGAGGTATATGGGGTGCACACATTTACCACAAAGTGTCCCCCGATAATGCTGAATGTTGAATGAAATGGACTCCCTGTGTCCATGGAGCTGGACACGGGTGCGAGCCAGTCCATTATGAGCAAAAAGACTTACGATAAATTGTGGTGCAGCAAGGCCTCAAGGCCAGTCCTGAATCCCATTCGCACTAAACTGAGAACTTACACAATGTAAATGATTCCTGTAATTGGCAGTGCTACTGTAAAGGTCTTCTATGATGGAGTGGTGCACAAGTTACCACTCTGGGTGGTACCGGGCGATGGCCCCACGCTGCTCGGCAGGCGCTGGCTGGGAAAGATACGCTGGAACTGGGACAATGTCCGAGCGCTCTCGCCCGTCGACGACACCTCGTGTGCCCAGTTCCTAAACAAGTTCCCCTCGCTGTTCGAACCAGGCATCAGGAAGTTCCAAGGAGCAAAAGTGCAGATCCACCTAATTCCGGGGGCGTGACCCATCCATCACAAGGCGAGAGCAGTACCGTACATGATGAGAGAGAG
Organism: Pristiophorus japonicus; assembly: GCF_044704955.1. NCBI lineage: Eukaryota > Metazoa > Chordata > Chondrichthyes > Pristiophoridae > Pristiophorus > Pristiophorus japonicus. The sequence goes on along the minus strand of NC_091993.1, from coordinate 77,629,103 downwards.
GGTGGAGATCGAGTTGGATCGGCTGCAACGAGAGGGCATCATTTCGCCGATCAAAGTCATTGAGTGGGCCAGTCTGATTGCTCCAGTCCTCAAGGGAGAGAGCACTGTCAGAATCTGTAGTGATTACAAAGTAACTATCAATCGTTTCTCCCTGCAGAATCAATACCCACTACCAAAGGCAGATGACCTTTTTTGCGACGCTGGCGGGAGGAAAGACATTCACGAAGCTGGACTTGACCTCGGCCTACATGCTGCAGGAGCTGGAGGAATCATCGAAAGGCCTCACCTGCATCAACACGCACAAAGGTCTCTTCATTTACAACAGATGTCCGTTTGGGATTCGATCAGCCATGGCGATATTTTAGAGAAACATGGAAAGCTTACTGAAGTCGGTCCCGCGCACTATGGTCTTCCAGGACGACATCTTGGTTGCAGGTCGGGACACAGTCGAGCATCTGCAGAACCTGGAGGAAACATAGAAACATAGAAATTAGGTGCAGGAGCAGGCCATTTGGCCCTTCGAGCCTGCATCGCCATTCAATAAGATAATGGCTGATCATTCAACCTCAGTACCCCTTTCCTGCTTTCTCTCCATACCCCTTGATCCTTTTGGCTGTAAGGGCCATATCTAACTCCCTTTTGAATATATCTAACGAACTGGCCTCAACAACTTTCTGCGGTCGAGAATTCCACAGGTTAACCACTCTCTGAGTGAAGAAGTTCCTTCTCATCTCGGTCCTAAATGGCTTACCCCTTATTCTTAAACTGTGACCCCTGGTTCTGGAACTTCCCAGGAACGGGAACATTGTTCCTGCCTGTTAGTCAGCTTAATCGCATGGGGCTCAGGTTAAAATGCTCGAAGTGCATTTTCCTGGTGCCTGAAGTGGAGTTCCTGGGGAGAAGAATCGTGGCGGACGGCATCAGACCCACCGATTTGAAGACGGAGGCAATCGAGAATGCACTGAGGCCACAGAACGTAACGGAGCTGCAGTTGTTTCTCGGACTCCTGAACTACTTTGGTAACTTCTTACCGGGTCTCAGCACACTGTTAGAACCACTGTATGCTTTACTGTGTAAAGGAGATGAATGGGTATGGAGTAAAAGCGAAGAAAATGCCTTTGTAAAAGCTAGAAAACTGTTATGCTCAAACAAATTGCTTGTGTTGTATGATCCATATAAGCGTTTGGTACTAGCATGTGATGCGTCGTCACATGGTGTCGGGTGTGTTTTGCAACAAGCTCATGAATCTGGGAAATTGCAACTGGTTGCTTATGCATCCAGAAGTCTGTCCAAGGCTGAGAGAGCCGACAGCATGATTGAAAAAGAAGCGTTAGTGTGTGCTTATGGGGTAAAGAAAATGCATCAATATCTGTTTGGGCTCAAATTTGAATTGGAAACTTACCATAAGCCACTGATAGCCCTCTTTTCTGAAAGTAAGGGGATAAATACGAATGCATCGACCCGCATCCAGAGATGGGCGCTCACATTGTCCGCATACAGCTATGCCATTCGCCACAGGCCAGGCACAGAAAACTGTGCCGATGCTCTCAGTAGGCTGCCATTGCCCACCACGGGGGTGGAAATGGCACAGCCCGCGGATTTAGTTATGGTAATGGAAGCATTCGAGAGTGAGCAATCACCTGTTACTGCCTGACAGATTAGAACCTGGATGAGCCAGGACCCCTTACTGACCTTAGTGAAAAACTGCGTGCTTCACGGGAGCTGGTCCAGTGTCCCATTAGAAATGCAGGAAGAAATAAAGCCGTACCAGCGGCGCAAAGATGAAATGTCTATACAGGCAGACTGCCTTCTGTGGGGTAATCGGGTTGTGGTACCAAAAAAGGGAAGGGACACTTTCATTACTGAGCTCCACAGTACCCACCCAAGCATTGTAATGATGAAAGCAATAGCCAGATCCCACGTGTCGTGGCCCGGTATCAATGTGGATTTAGAGCCCTGCATGCACAAATGTAACACATGTTCACAGTTAAGCAATGCACCCAGGGAGGCACCACTAAGTTTATGGCCTTGACCCTCCAAACCGTGGTCTAGGATCCATGTCAACTATGCAAGCCCATTCTTCGGAAAAATGTTCCTAGTGGTTGTAGATGCGTACTCCAAATAGATTGAATGTGAGATAATGTCGGCAAGTACGTCCGCTGCCACCACTGAAAGCCTGCGGGCCATGTTAGCCACGTACGGCCTGCCTGATGTCCTTGTGAGTGACAACGGGCCGTGCCGTGCTTCACCAGTGCTGAGTTCAACGAGATCATGACCCACAATGGGATCAAATATGTCACATCTGCCCCGTTCAAACCAGCATCCAATGGTCAGGCAGAGAGAGCAGTGCAAATTATCAAGCAGAGCTGAAAGAGGGTAACTGAAGGCTCACTGCAGACTCGCCTATCCCGGGTCTTGCTTAGTTACTGCACAAGACCCCACTCGCTCACTGGGATTCCACCTGCTGAACTGCTCATGAAAAGGGTACTCATGACAAGGCTCTCGTTAGTCCTCCTTGATCCATACGAACAGGTAGAGAGCAGGAGGCTTCAACAAAGTACATAACATGATAGCGCAAATGTGTCACGTGAAATTGAGATTAATGATCCTGTATTTGTGTTGAATTATCGACAAGGTCCCAAGTGGCTTCCCGACACTGTTGTGGCCAAAGAGGGGAGTAGGGTGTTTCGGGTCAAACTTTCAAATGGACTTATCTACAGGAAACACTTGGACCAAACCAAACTCAGATTCACAGACTATCCAGAGCAACCCACGTTAAACACTATCTATTTTGACCCCCCAACACACACCAGTGGCAACCGACACAGCGGTTGACCATGAAGCAGAACCCATCACCTGCAGCAGCCCAGCAGGACTCACCACACCAGGCAGCCCAGCAAGGCTAGCTGCACAGTAGCCCAGTGAGGGCCCAACAAGCAACTCACCAAAACCAGCATTTGCACCGAGACGATCAACCAGGGAAAGAAAGGCCCCAGATCGACTCACATTGTAAATAGTTACACTATTGACTTTGTGGCGGGGGGGGGGGGAGGCGGGGGGAGAGTGTTGTTATATATATAAATCTGTAAATACCTTGTTTAACCACCAGAGGGCTCATCCCCTGGAGTCCCAAGGGATCCCACAATCTCTTGGGAGCATCTATACTTAAGGAGGCCTCACAGGCTGGAGAGGCACTCTGGAGACCTGCAAGAAAAGACTAAGGTCACACTTTACTTTAAGCTCACAGTATCTGGTCAGATTCTTTATTCATACACTACACTTACAACCTGGGCTTCTAGCGCCTCACAGATCATGACGACATAAAGTGCGCAGTCTCCCGTTACCACTCGGATGTGACGGGGGGGTCAACTCGGCTGGCCGCTTGTGGAGCGCTAATTAAAGAGAATGGTTTTCAGGTAGGCCAACCTTTATAATTTGCACCAGTCTGGTGCCTGCACAAAATCTTTGATGTTTCACTGGTACAAGATGTCCACAGTGCTGTGCTCTGTGAATATATCACATTTGGCGGCGAGATGGGATTTTTCGGATAATTTAAAGCTTAATTTTGTTGGTGAAGGATTCAGCCAGCCGACAGAGAGACTTTGGAAGTTTCTGTCTTTGGAAAAAAGCTACAAAATCCGAGGTAAAATACAGCACATAGTGTGAACAGCTAGAGATTAAAATGGCAGGTGTAATCAGACATTTGGGGGAATATAGGCATGACTGGGAACATTTTAAAGCATATGTGGATCGGATAGAAATGTATTTCACTGCAAATAACATAATCGAAGTTCCAGATAATGCAATCCAGAACCGGGCTGTGCTGGAACGTAAGAAACCGATCTTCTTATCGGAGGTGGGTCTGACATTATACGAAACCCTTGTAAATCTGCTTGTGCCTGATGAGCCAAAGGACACAATGCTTAAAGAGATTTTAATGAAGCTGGAGCAGCACTATAACCCTACACCGTTAGAAATTGCTGAAAGCTATCGTTTCGGGATTCAGAATCAAAAGGCTGATGAATGTATCAGTGATTACATCGTAGCATTAAAAAAGCTATCGATGCACTGTAATTTTGGAAATTTTCAAAACCGAGCATTATGGGATCATTTTGTTTGTGGGGTAAAAAAATGATGTGATCAGAAGGAAGTTATTGACGACGGATGACTTGACTTTTGAGATTGCTTGTCAGACAGCGAGGTCGATGGGCATGGCCGAACAATATTCCCGATAATTAAATAATAATTACGGTCATCAGTCAACCGAGGTAAATCACCTGCAGGTTCAAGGTAAAAGATGGTGGGGGCCCAAAGTCTCAGAAACTGGAAATTCTAACAGAGCGTCAAAGTCATGCTATAGGTGCCTTGGACAACACATTGCTCGAAGTTGTCCATACGTGAAGGCAGAGTGTTTCTTCTGCAGAAAGACTGGGCATCTTGCGAAGGCATGCTAACTGAAGGGTAAACCAGCTTTCAAAGCTATGGGTTCAGGGTTCAAAGCTATGAGTAGAAATCCCAAGAGACTACATAGCATGGAAGAACAACAACAGGACGAGGAGATGTTAGAGTTACACGTCATCAAATGGGTGCATCCGTGAGTGTAGTACCAGAGTCGCTGTACCTCGACAAATTGCGTGATTTCCAACTGGAGAAATCCAAGTTAGAGCTGCGAGGCTACTCGTGAGAGAAAATTCCTCTGGTAGGTCGTATCACCGTACCGGTGAAATATAAAGATCAATTTCAGAACTTGCCTCTAATAGTAGTGAAAGGAGACAAGCCTGCCTTACTAGGAAGAAATTGAGCTCACTGAAGCTGGATTGGAGTAAGATTTTCTGTGTGGAAGCGAGATTTTCATCAACGGATGAGGTTATCAAGAAGTATCCGAAGGTGTTCTGCGAAAGGGGCAGTCAGATCCAAGGCTTCAAGGCGAGTGTCAGGGTACAGAAGACGCTAGATCGGTTTACTACAAGCCACATTCCGTACCATATGCACTCAAGGAGAAAGTTGAGCAAGAACTCAAAAGACTAGAGTTTGAGAACATTATTTGTAAGAAAGATCGATGTAATTGGGCTGCACCCATTGTTGTTGTACCTCAGTCCGAAGGTAAGGTAAGATTGTGTAGTGATTATAAAGTAACCGTAAACGAGGTTCTAGAGGGTAATGTCCCCAATACATTGTTGAATATAGAAGATTTGTTCACAACACTGACAGGTGGTCAGATCTTCTCATAGCTAGATCTTACGGATGCCTACTTACAACTTGAACTAGATGAGGAGTCCAAGTCATGTTTGACTATAAATACTCATCTCGGCCTATATCAATTTAATAGGCTACCGTTTGGAGTGTCTTCCGCCCCTGCCATATTCCAAGGGGTGATGAACCAGCTTTTGCAAGGTATTGAAGGGGTAATATGTTATTTGGGTGACATACTATTTTCCGCACCAAATAGGCAAATTCATAATAACATTTTGAATGAAGTCCTCAAACGGCTAGAGAAGCACAGAATACGAGTGTCTGCTCGTAAGTGTGAGTTATTTAAAAACTCAGTGGAGTACTTAGGGTACAGAGTAGACAAAGATGGTTTACATCCAACCATGGAAAAATTGGATGCAATTTGAAATGCACCCACTCCCAGGAATGTCACTGAACTTCGTTCATTCTGGGTCTTCTGAACTATTATGGGAAGTTCCTACCAAAATTGGCTACAGTATTACATCCACTGAATGAACTATTGAAAAAACAGGTCCATTGGAAGTGGTCAAAAGAATGTGATACAGCATTCAAGGAGTGTAAAAGCAAATTGGTAGAGAGCACCATGTTAGCGCACTATGACATATCTAAGGAGATTAAGCTAGCATGTGATGCCTCTCTGTATGGAGTTGGGGCAGTAATCTCTCATGTATTAAGTAGTGGGGAGGAGAGACCAATTGCTTTTGCTTCATGCACTCTCAATGCCAGTGAGAGTAATTATGTGCAAATTGAAAGGGAAGCTTTGGCATTAATTTTTGGGGTCAAGAAGTTTCACAAATACTTGTATGGTCGTAAGTTTACCATCGTTATGGACCATAAGCCCCTAACAGCAATCCTCCATCCAAAGTCCCCAGTTCCAACATTAGCTGCAGCCCGAATGCAGAGATGGGCTTTGATTTTGTCAGCATATACATGATATTGAATACAGACGATCAGCTGATCACAGTAATGCTGATGCAATGTCTAGATTGCCTTCCCCATCATAAGTTACACCTGATAGGGAAGAAGTGTTTTATTTTTCATACATTGATGAACTGCCAGTCAGAGCTGAAGAGATTGGTAGAGCAATCAAATGTGACCCAGTGATGTCAAAGGTGTATGAGTATATTGCAAATAGATGGCCAAACCAGGTAACAGACAAAGATACATATCCATTCTTCATTCATCGGAATGAATTTTCAGTCGATAAAATTTGTATCATGTGAGGTGCAAGAGTGGTTATACCAAATAAATTCCGATCCAAATTATTAGGAGACCTCCATGACCAGCACCTGGGAATGTGCTTGACCAAGAGTTTTGCACACAGTTATTTATGGTGGCCAGGTCTTGATAAAGATATAGAGTACATCGTGAGTCAGTGTATGACATGTCAATCGGTAAGCAAGCAACCACCACCAGTACTATTACAGCCATGGAAATGGCCTCCTAGGGTGTGGCAAAGGCTACACATTGATTTTGCTGAGTTAGAAGGACAACAATTGTTCATTGTGATTGATAGCCATTCTAAGTGGGTTGACGTGCTTCCAAAGTGGAAAATAACAACAAGTAAAACATTGAACATTTTACAAAAATTAATTTCTTCATTTGGCCTCCCTGAAGAAATTGTTTCGGATAATGGAATTTTGTTCAGAAGAATTTGCACAATTCACGAGCAAAAATGGTGTGAAACATACCAAGGTTCCACCATACCATCCTGCTTCGAATGGTGCAGCAGAGCGCACTGTACAAATTGTAAAACGTGCCCTCATAAAACAAATGTTAGATCCAAATCCAAGGAAACGACAGTTGTCATTGGATCACAAATTGGCTAATTTTTTGATTACATATCGAAATACTCCTCATACAACTACCAGCAGAGTTGTTTCTCAAACGACAGCCACGAACCAGATTCTCGTTATTCAAGCCAAATTTGGCACAGTCTGTAGAAGAGACACAATTAAGACAGAAAGAGAATCATGATAGAGGTAGAGTAAAAGAGAGAAGTGTGAAATTAAACCAGAAGGTGAGAGTGAAGAACCATCACCATAAATGGTTAAAGTGATTACCAGGAAGAGTGGTGAAGATATGTGGTCCTCGCACATATTTGGTAAAGATGTTTGATAATGGACAGGTTAGGTTTGTCCATGTTGATCATATTTTACCTACAGACATGGAAGGAGTTGAAGGTGGGAATGATTCAATTATTTCTGACTCATCAGATAGTTTTGATACACCAGTAGCAAATCCTAAATCCAATGTACTGGAAACAAATCCAGGAGAGAATCAGAATGAAGGCCTGAGTCTGAGTCAGGAAAACAAAGAGCCTGAAGTTAGAGTGAGTTTAAATGAAAATCAAGGAAATTCCGTGGAGGAAAACATTCCTCAGGATGAACCTTGAATGAGTTTAGATTCGACACCATGTTTGGAAGGTTCTGTTCGAGAGCAAAGGTATCTTCTTCAAAACAGAAAAGTTAAATTTGTAAATATGGAAAAAAATAAGTCTATATCCTGTATTATGTATAAACATGAAAGTTATGTATGATGTTTATTATAATAACTTCTTCATTAAGAAGGGAGAAGTATAATGTCTGTAAGCTTGTAATGTTTGTAGCTCCACACTGTGGATGTGGACATATTGTGTACTGCAAGTGCAGGGTTAATAATAAACAGAACCAGGCAGCTTTCCGGAGGCTTTTGAGAGAGCTGCCTCCCATGTTAGGAGCTGTGTGTGCTGTGTTCTGTGAATATATCACAGAGCGCTAATTAAAGAGAATGGTTTTCAGGTAGGCCAACCTTTATAATTTGCACCAGTCTGGTGCCTGCAGAAAGTCTTTGATGTCCAAGCCCTCCACTTTGTGTAAGTGTTTGAGGCTGTAATGGCAGTTGTGCAGGTCACCTTGCAATGCAGAACTGCCGACAAGTAGGTTGTGCACCATCATTGGCCCCTACCCTATAAGCGAGGGAAGCAGCCTCTAATGCCATGAGCAATGGGCTCTACATTGTCCAGTGCTCTGCCACTACTGCCCGCTCTTGGACTTTAGCGCCCGAAGAGAAGTGGTTAGCACTTGATTTAGCACTCCACTTCCCTCTTGGAGCGCTAAAGCTGAATTTCCCAACAGGAGAGAATTATTAGCGCCTTTTCAAAAGTTAATGCGAAGCGCTACGAAATTTCTAGTCCAAAGACTTTCCCGTGAATGCAACTGAGATTGGAAATGAGACTAAAAAGGACTCATTACTGAATAGAGTGTATAAAAACACCTGAATGGATGGACTGATCAATGTATGTTCGCCGAATTGAAGCAATTCCATAACTGTCGTACTGAACTGTCTTGTGAACAAGGTTATATCAAGTGGGGACTCAGAGTGGTGGTACCTACCTACATCAGTATGACATTAACTGCAAGAAGCTTTGTTTACTGGCCTGGATTGGACAGTGATCTTGAATCACTTGTCAGCAAAGTGGATTGATGTGAAACAAATATGGCCCCGAACTTGGTGGACTTACCGCCCACTGCTGCCCGCTGCCGCCCACTCCCGCCGACTTTTCTGGGCGGTCTCCCCTCCGAGCGAGTTTGGCGGAGGCCTCCCGCCGGCGGGGAGGGAAGACCGCTGGGCACCGCCCATTGATGTCCACTGGCGCACAACTCATGTAAGAGTCCTCGCACCCACCGAGCTGCCAGTTTGGTCCGGGCGGTCCTCCACTGCAGCGGGGGAAGGACCACTGCGTGGAGGCAGGTCTAACCACAACAGTAAGTAAGAAAACCTGAAAAACAATGTTCGTAAACTTTTTTTCTTTTTATTTTTCAGCGATTCAGGTGAATGTAGTCCCCTGAAGGTTTTCCAGTGGGTTTTTTTTGAAAATTTTAAATTTTATCTGTTCCCCCCTGCCTGGGCCCGACTCAATCCTTGGCGGTACTTTGCCGAGGATTGCGTTTGCCGCCGAGATTGGGAGCTCTCACCCGCTGCCGCTCAGATTCAGGGCGTAAGTCGCTTTTTTGCCGCCGGGTGATCTTTCCAGGACTTTTCCACAAAATCCCTGCCCAAAGTACCATCAGATATCTCAGCGGTCCTTTGGGTGACACTTGGGCGGAACTTAGCTTCCACCAAGTTCGGGGCCATAGGTTCAAACAATTCTGAGAAAGAAACAAGATCATCTTTGAGTTTGGAACCAAAACAAAGGTCGAACTTCAGTTGATAACGCATGCTGATAACGCCGGTGTTAGGTAGGTGTTAACTGGGAGTTAGGCATTCGGGAGTGGCGCTCGGTGCTGTTCACGCCTGACGCAAAATTCGCTTGAAATTTTTTAGGGGCGTTAACATTTAACGTACCGCCAGCTAACGTCATGGAAATCACGACGTCAATACGCGTGCAACGCCTCCTTGGCGCCCTTCTCGCCACATTCACTTTTGCTGGCATTCGTGACGCCTGAAAGAGTTGGAATGCACAAGGCAGAGAAAATAATCCAGGGTGTTATTTAAAAGGAATTGCAGCCGGGCCTCGGAGTCAGTGCTGCATTTGATGGGTGTTGGCATCGCACTGTTGTTGACTTGTCAGATTGATTAATATCTCAGATATTTCAGATACTGCGTTCGATATCAGAAAAAAGTGAATGTTGGATTTCGCTGTGACCTGTACCAAGTTATGGGGGCAGTGATCGCACACCACATCGTCCTGCGGCAACAACTTGAAAGGCGCCAGCTGCAGAGATAGCTTTGGGCAAATGTAGATGCTGGCCAAAGGGGAGGCCACAGTTGGCGAGTCAGGAGGCCGTACAGATGCAGGGTTTACCATGCACATTACTCTTATCTTGAGATGTCCGAGGAGCACTGCTTAAGAAGGCTGCGGTTCCTCAAGGAGGTGGTCAAGGAGCTTTTCAACCTTCTGCAGACATACCTGGCAACTGACTTCGGCACCAAGACCTCGCTGTCAGTGGCAGTGAAAGTGACAGCAGCCCTCAACTTCTATGCTGCCGGCTCCTTCCAGTCTCGTGTAGGTGATATATGCAACTTCTCGCAGTTTGCGGAACATTGCTGCATTTGCCAGGTTACCGACGTTCTCTACAGCAAGCGAATGGGCCACATCAAGTTCAGCAAGTCCAGGAAAGACCTGGATGAGCGCTCCCATGACTTCACCAGGATAGCGGGCCAGGGTTCAGGGGGCCATCGATTGTACTTATCTGGCATTGCGAGCCCCGCCTCACCTGACCAGCCTATTCACCAGGCCATCTGCTGAAGACATCGCGTCTCAAAGTCTCCGTGCATACAAACGGCAATGCAAGATTGTGACAAATGAAACAAATTTTTATTGAAACAAAGCACCATGCTGTACTGAAAAGAAGCACTAAAGGAAGCCATCATCCATAGCAAGCAGTAATTGAATCCTGTCCCCTTGAAACATCATCACCCACATCCACGTGCAACTATTCACATTACTTCCTCCTGGAACATGGACAGCATCCCTGGGCAGCATCACACAATTTTTTATTGGCTCATCCAACTGCAACTATTTACATTACTTCACATTAGAGCAAAGTGACCATTTCTGGCCACTAGTACACACCGGCTCTTTCTCAGTGCTTTCCCACCTCTTCCCTTCTCCCCGCTCCCAGGCCTACTGCTCCTCCTCAATGGGATCTCAGTGCTTGCAGCAAGGCTGGTAGAAGGTCGCTGTGTTGGCGTCGCTGCCACAGCTAATGGCCGAGCAGCAGGTTTTGCACTAGCTTGGGCCCTGGAAGGGCTGGTTATGGACTGCATCACCTCAGCATTGACGGCAGCACTCTGTGGTGGATGGTTGCAGAGAGCACCAAGGGCAAGGGTGGAATGTTGTCGTCCTGAGAGAGGCTGGACACACGGCTACTTCCCCGGGGCAGAGCCTCAGCATCTGGAGCTCTCTGGCTGAGCACAGATTGCTGCCGTGCTTTGCCAATGTTAGTTCCCCATGCAACTGTTGGGGCCCCAGACACGATGGCAGCGGTCAGTGCCTGTGTAGATTCAAGTTGGCTCTGCATCAGGGCAGACTGCGACTGCAGCACACCATAGAGCTGATTGATGGCACCACGCACTGACAACACGACAGTCTGCAGGCCTACCATAGCATTGGCCTAGTGCTCAATGGCGACTGCCACGTCAGCCATAGCCCATGCCACCATGTCTGGGACCCCATGGTCACTTGAAGCATTCAACATCCATTGGTATCTATCAAGGATCGGCTTGATGGACCGCTGAGACACAAATGCAGTTGTTGAGGCGGCCTCCACTACACTCAAAGCAAGTGCATCGACACTCTCAGGCACCCTTGACAAAACACCCAGCAGATCACTGTGTATCTGCAATCACTGTCTGACGAGATCCTGAAAGTCGGCTTGATCATCAGAGTGTTGCTGAGCATCACTCAGGCACACACTCACTCTCCGGGTAGCTGACCTCCTGATCTCCCCTCACCCATGATGTTGCTGCAGGCCACTGGGTCCCGGAGCATCACCCACCTCTATATGATCATGGCGCCACACACCAGCTATTAATTTTTAATATTTATATATTTTTTATATTTAATGCTAGTTTACTCTTATATTTTCTCTTTTTAATCAATTTTTTGGTCATCCTTTGCTGATTTTTAAAACCCTACCAATCCTTAGGCTTACTACTTTTTTGGCTATATTATAATCTTCTTTTAATTTAATACTGTCCTTAACTTCTCAAGTTACCAGTGAAGTTTTTATACTAAAGGGAATGTATTGATGGCAGAGCCTCTTCATTTGAGGATCTAGCCTGTGGCTGTGATTTTCCACATTTATAATGCAAATTTCCCAAGTGTGTGATGAGGTTGTACTTCAGTAGGCAAGCAATCACTGACCTATGCAATCTGTTAGTACCCGGCCTCTGTACTTGTGTGCCTATTCTAGGCCCCTATTTTCCACAATAAAGATTTCTGGCATCCACTGACCTTAACGTATGCTTTTTTCCCACCGTCAGCAGCAAAAAAAACCTGGCAGTTTCCCCGAACTTAAAGTTATTTTTTTGCCGCGTTACCCAAGTCCATTTTGGGGGGCAGAGCTTAAAGTGTGCGCTGAAAATTCACTGCGCATGCGCTTTAAAAAAAAAAAAATACAAATTTTTGCACGTGACGGGTCTGCCTGGTCTGGATCACCAGTGAGAACCCATTGGTGGCAGAGGTGGATTTGCAGATAGAAAATAGAGCTTCAAACTAAAGATAGATGCAAGGGAAGGGGGGCAGAGAAGGTTAAAGGGTCAGAGACGGAGACAAAGAAGGGGACGGGGTAGCTGTAAGCAGAGGCTGTAAGGGCCAAGAGATTTGTTGCAGAAGAAATGGAACCCCTGATATATATAATTGAGAGGAGATGGGATGTACTTGAAAACAAAGGGAGAATGGCCCAAAAGAAACTTAAACCTTCTGTACACGCAAAAGTTTGGGACCAGGTTGCAGTAGAGTTTAATGCAATGTGCTGTTGGGGAAGGATTAAACTAATATGGCAGGGGAATGGGAACCTATGCAGGGAGACAGAGAGAAGTAGAATGGGAGCAAAAGCAAAAGATAGAAAGAAGAAAAGTAAAAGTGGAGGGCAGAGAAACCTAAGGCAACAAGCAAAAAGGGCCACATTACAGCAAAATTCTAAAGGGGAAAAGTGTGTTAAAAAAACAAGCCTGAAGGCTCTGTGCCTCAATGCAAGGAGTATTCGGAATAAGGTGGACGAATTAACTGCGCAGATAGCAGTTAACGGATATGATGTAATTGGCATCACGGAGACATGGCTCCAGGGTGACCAAGGCTGGGAACTCAACATCCAGGGGTATTCAACATTTAGGAAGAATAGACAGAAAGGAAAAGGAGGTGGGGTGGCATTGCTGGGTAAAGAGGAAATTAATGCAATAGTAAGGAAGGACATTAGCTTGGATGATGTGGAATCGGTATGGGTGGAGCTACGGAATACCAAAGGGCAGAAAACGCTAGTGGGAGTTGTGTACAGACCACCAAACAGTAGTAGTGAGGTTGGGGAATGCATCAAACAAGAAATTAGGGATGCGTGCAATAAAGTTACAGCAGTTATCATGGGCGACTTTAACCTACATCTTGATTGGACTAACAAACTGGTAGCAATGTGGTGGAGGAGGGTTTCCTGGAGTGTATTAGGGATGGCTTTCTAGACCAATATGTCGAGGAACCAACTAGAGGGCTGGCCATCCTAGACTGGGTGATGTGTAATGAGAAAGGGCTAATTAGCAATCTTGTTGTGCGAGGCCCCTTGGGGAAGAGTGACCATAATATGATAGAATTCTTTATTAAGATGGAGAGTGACACAGTTAATTCAGAGACTAGGGTCCTGAATTTAAGGAAAGGTAACTTCGACAGTATGAGGCGTGAATTGGCTAGAATAAACTGGCAAATGATACTTAAAGGGTTGACGGTGGATAGGCAGTGGAAAACATTTAAAGATCACATGGATGAACTTCAGCAATTGTACATCCCTGTCTGGAGTAAAAATAAAACGGGGAAGGTGGTTCAACTGTGGCCAACAAGAGAAATTAAGGATAGTGTTAAATCCAAGGAAGAGGCATGTAAATTGGTCAGAAAAAACAGCAAACCTGAGGACTGGGAGAAATTTAGAATTCAGCAGAGGAGGACAAAGGGTTTAATTAAGAGGGGGTAAATAGAGTATGAGAGGAAGCTTGCTGGGAACATAAAAACTTCTATAGATATGTGAAGAGAAAAAGATTAGTGAAGACAAACGTAGGTCCCTTGCAGTCAGATTTAGGTGAATTTATAGTGGGGAACAAAGAAATGGCAGACAAGTTGAACAAATATTTTGGTTCTGTCTTCACGAAAGAAGACACAAATAACCTTCCGGAAGTACGAAAGGACCGAGGGTCTAGTGAGAAGCAGGAACTGAAGGATATCCTTATTAGGCGGGAAATTGTGTTAGGGAAATTGATGGGATTGAAGGCCGATAAATCCCCGGAGCCTGATAGTATGCATCCCAGGGTACTTAAGGAAGTGGCCATAGAAATAGTGGATGCATTGGTGAACATTTTCCAATAATCTATCGACTCTGGAGCAGTTCCTATGAACTGGAGGGTAGCTAATGTAACACCACTTTTTAAAAAAGGAGGGAGAGAGAAAACCGGTTAGCCTGACATCAGTACTGGGGAAAATATTGGAATCAATTATTAAAGATGAAATAGCAGCGCATTTGGAAAGCAGTGACAGGATCGGTCCAAGTCAGCATGGATTTATGAAAGGGAAATCATGCTTGACAAATCTTCTGGAATTTTTTGAGGATGTAACTAGCAGAGTGGACAAGGGAGAACCAGTGGATGTGGTGTATTTGCACTTTCAAAAGGCTTTTGACAGGGTCCCACACAAGAACTTGGTGTGCAAAATTAAAGCACATGATATTGGGGGTAATGTACTGACGTGGATAGAGAACTGGTTGCCAGACAGGAAGCAGAGAGTCGGGATAAATGGGTCCTTTTCAGAATGGCAGGGAGTGACTCGTGGGGTGCCACAGGACTCAGTGCTGGGACCCCAGCTCTTTACAATATATATTAATTATTTAGATGAAGGAATTGAGTGTAATATCTCCAAGTTTGCAGATGACACTAAACTGGGTGGCGGTGTGAGCTGTGAGGAGGATGCGAAGAGGCTGCAGGGTGACTTGGACAGGTTAGGTGAATGGGAAAAAACATGGCAGATACAGTATAATGTGGATAAGTGTGAGATTATCCACTTTGGGGGCAAAAACAGGAAGGCAGAATATTATCTGAATGGCGGCAGATTAGGAAAAGGGAGGTGCAACGAGACCTGGGTGTCATGGTTCATCAGGCTTTGAAAGTTGGCATGCAGGTACAGCAGGTGGTGAAGAAGGCAAATGGTATGTTGGCCTTCATAGCTAGGGGATTTGAGTATAGGAGCAGGGAGGTCTTACTGCAGTTGTACAGGGCCTTAGTGAGGCCTCACCTGGAATACTGTGTTCAGTTTTGGTCCCCTAATCTGAGGAAGGACATTCTTGCTATTGAGGGAGTGCAGCGAAGGTTCACCAGACTGATTTACGGGATGGATGGGCTGACATATGAGGAGAAATTCGATCAACTGGGTCTGTATACACTGGAGTTTAGAAGGATGAGAGGGGATCTCATAGAAACGTATAAGATTCTGACGAGACTGGACAGGTTAGATGCGGAAAGAATGTTCCCGATGTTGGGGAAGTCCAGAACCAGGGGACACAGTCTTAGGATAAGGGGTAGGCCATTTAGGACCGAGATGACGAGAAACTTCTTCACTCAGAGAGTTGTTAACCTCTGGAATTCCCGACTGCACAGAGTTGTTGATGCCAGTTCATTGGATATGTTCAAGAGGGAGTTAGATATGGACCTTACGGCTAAAGGGATCAAGTGGCATGGAGAGAAAGCAGGAAAGGGGTACTGAGAGAATGATCAGCCATGATCTTATTGAATGGCAGTGCAGGCTCGAAGGGCCGAATGGCCTACTCCTGCACCTATTTTCTATGTTTCAATATTTCTATGTCCATTATCCCGAGAAGCAGTGCACTGCTCAAAAAAAAGTAGCAGGATCTCGGACAAGCAGTGACTGTAAGTATTATTTTTATTTAAATTTATTTACATTTATCTTTATGTTTATATTTATGCACTGCAATAACATCTGTAAATGTGATTCATGTGTGTGTGTGTGTGCAGAAGGACCCTCTCTTAAAAAGTTCCATTTTCATCTTTGCAGAAGATGGTGTCACAGATCAAGCGAGAATGGTCACAAACTGGAGGAGGTCCGGCAAGTAAGCTGCAACTAGCAGCTGTGGAACAGAGGGTCGCTGATATGATTAAATCTCACAGGAGAAGATCAACCACCAACGTGGAAGCTGGGCCCAGTTCCCAAGAGAGGGTAAGCCCTGCAAATTGCACAGTCTGGGTTGGCTAAATGTTAAGTACTGCGTGTGCTGGCTACGCTTCCCCTTCCTCCCCTGCTGCTAACCAAGCATCCCTGTTATGTTTTGCAGATGTTGCGCATCAGGAGGAGACAGAAGGTGCACCTGAAGTAGAAGCAGCGCATGTTCAGGAAACCGTCAGTCCAGATATTCTCCATCAGGAGAATGAAGGGCAGCAGGAAGACTCTGATACCGAGATGGTTACACTGGAATTGGAGATGGTGAACCCCTCGAGGATTCCAAACCCTTTCCTGAGCGAATCAACCGACGGTGTACCGTCTGAGGCTGCGGGTCCCAGTGTGTCGCAACAAGCCACACCTGTGAGATGGCAGAGGTAGGTGGAAGGGAGAGCTGAACCAGAAACACAGAATGCAGTGAACATAGGATATCTCGTGCGGATGAGTGGGGAGAGCATCCAACTCAGAAGATCGCTCCTGGAAACCTTCGATGGGGTGAGGGTAGAATTAGAGGGTCTGAAACATGAAGTAGCAACACTGGCTGGAGGAATGGGTGAGGTGAAGGGAGAAATTGCAGGACTGTCATTACAGGTGGCAAGACTGTCGGGACAGATGAGGGAGTGGATGTCAGAGGTAGTAGCAGCAAGAAGGGACACACCCAGGCTGTCATTGCTGCCACTAACATTCTAACCCCCAGACCAAAGTCAGGGTTGATCCACAGGCCGAGGATAATTCCAAAGAAGAACCCGGGCCTTCCACAATGACATCTGCTAGCTCTGTCCCTGTCGCAACCCAGCAACAAGAAACGCGCCGTCGGAAAAAAAACTGTAAAAACCTTGGGGTTGGGATGGGGGGGGGGGGCGGGGGTTGGGGTGGTGGGGGAGGTGGAAGAGGAAGCAGAAGTCTGCAACAATGGACACGGGTAGCGGTAGAGGCAGCAACAGGGGCAGGAGTGGCGCATAGCGCTAAGGGGGAGGAGAGATGGCTTGTTTGTTTGTTTCGTCATTGAAAAGATTGACATGAAATTTATTAAAGTTATTAAAGTTAAAAGATAAGTTAAGTTAAGCTAAGTACAACTGTACTGTACAAATGTTTAATAAACATATTTATTTTTGACATTTATCCAGAACCCTGTACATTTTTTTTCAATCCTGCACTAGAAAATCTTTCTGGATTATGTCACGGATTCGACAGGCCAAATGGCCTTCTTCTGTGTTGTAACCAATAAGTTTAAATGAAACAGGGGCAGGTTCTATAAACTGTACCAGTACTAAGGTGTTCATGGATCCTGACTGGTTCTCGGTCACCGATACATGAACCTAATTCCAGCAACCATGGACCATGGTACATGTATCAGTGACCCAGGACAAGTCAAGATCCATGAACACCTTAGTACTAGTATGTAATCTTCTGAAACCAGGGTTTTCAAATATAACCCAATTTGAGGCAGTTAATGAATGGTAGGAGCCTGGTGGCACCAACAAACAGACCCATTTAGGCGCGATTCAATTTTTCACCCAAGTATTATGCTCAATTTATATTTGACTAGGCTCCTTGCAATAACTACTACAGAGAGTCCAGACATTTTAGAGATTCTAATAAGGTCTACACCAATCAGTCAATTATTAATTTTATTCGGTAAAAACATATGATTGGAAATCAAGTTGTCATTAGGCAGGCTTCAATACAAGGTAACAAACATACTTTTCTGGTTGATTAGATCCTATTCTGGTGGATAATAACTTTTTTACACTAATAAAATATTCCTTCAAACGTATTATTGTTTATTCAGGTCAACCTACGCATTGCAACATTGTCTCCAAATGCAAACTGAGATAAACATTGCAAATGTAAGGAAGACTATTAAAAACAAAATTCAATGTCCGATCTTTAATATAATGCAGTGATCCTTTCCAATGTGCCTGGAGTGTGTTGCACAGTCTTGCGTGGAGGACCATCGGCTGGGGATAGCAGTGGGTCGGGTCGGGTGTGAGGAAAAGGATCTTCTGAATGTTACAATCTGCCTGGAGTTTGATCTTCGAGAGAAATATAGAAACATAGAAAATAGGTGCAGGAGTATGTTATTCGGCCCTTCGAGCCTGCACCACCATTCAATATGATCATGGCTGATCATGCACTTCAGTACCCCATTCCTGCATTCTCTCCATACCCCTTGATTCCTTTAGCTGTAAGGGCCACATCTAACTCCCTTTTGAATATATCTAACGAACTTGCCTCAACAACTTTCTGTGGTAGAGAATTCCACATGCTCACAACTCTCTGAGTGAAGACGTTTCTCCTCATCTCGGTCCTAAATGGCTTACCCCTTACCCTTAGACTGTGACCCCTGGTTCTGGACTTCCCCAACATCGGGAACATTCTTCCTGCATCTAACCTGTCCAATCCCGTCAGAATTTTATATGTTTCTATGAGATCCCCTCTCATTCTTCTAAATTCCATTGAATATAAGCCTAGTCGATCCAGTCTTTCTTCATATGTCAGTCCAGTCATCCCGGGAATCAATCTGGTGAACCTTTGCTGCACTCCCTCAATAGCAAGAACGTCCTTCCTCAGATTAGGAGACCAAAACTGTACACGATATTCAAGGTGTGGCCTCACCAAGGCCCTTTACAACTGTAGTAAGACTTCCCTACTCCTATGCCATTTGCCTTCTTCACTGCCTGCTGAACGTGTATGCCAACTTTCAATTACTGATGTACCATGACATCCAGGTCTCGTTACACCTCGTCTTTTACTAACCTGTCACCATTCAGATAATAATCTGCCTTCCTGTTTTTACCACCAAAGTGGACAACCTCACATTTATCTACATTATATCGCATCAGCCATGTATTTGCCCACTCACCTAACCTGTCCAAGTCACCCTGCAGCCTCTTAGCATCTTAGCATCCTCCTCACAGCTCACGCTGCCACCCAGCTTAGTGACATGTGCAAACTTGGCGATATTACATTCAATTCCTTCATCTAAATCATTAATGTATAGTGTAAATAGCTGGGGTCCCAGCACTGAACCTTGTGGTACCCCACTAGTCTCTTCCTTGGATTTAACACTATCCCTAATTTCCCTTGTAAGCCACAGTTGAGCCACCCTCCCCGTTTTATTTTTATGCCAGACAGGGATATACAATTGTTGAAGTTCATCCATGTGATCTTTAAATGTTTGCCATTGCCTATCCACTGCCAACCCTTGAAATATCATTCGCCCGTCTATCCCAGCCAATTCACGTCACATACCGAAGTTACCTTTCTTTAAGTTCAGGACTCTAGTCTCTGAATTAACTGTGTCACTCTCCATCTTAATAAAGAATTCTACAATATTATGGCCACTCTTCCCCAAGGGGCCTCGCACAACAAGATTGCTAATTAATCCTCTCTCATTACACAATACCCAGTCTAGGATGGCTAGCTCTCCATTTGGTTCCTCAACATATTGGTCTAGAAAACCATCCCTTATACACTCCAGGAGAATCCTCCTCTACTGTATTGCTACCAGTTTGTTTAACCCAATCTATATGTAGATTAAAGTCACCCATGATAAAGTCACCTTTATTGCACACATCCCTAACTTCCTGTTTGATGCCATCCCCAACCTCACTATGACTGTTTGGTTGTCTGTACACAACTCCCACTAGTGTTTTCTGCCCTTTAGTGTTCCGCAGCTCTACCCCATACAGATTCCATCTCATCCACGCTAATGTCTTTCTTTACTATTGCAGTAATCTCCTCTTTAACCAGCAATGCTACCCCATTTCCTTTTCCTTTCAGTCTATCTTTTCTGAATATTAAATATCCCTGGATGTTGAGTTCCCAGCCTTGGTCACCCTGGAGCCATGTCTCTGTAATCCCTATTACATCAAATCCGTTAACAGCGATCTGCACAGTTAATTCATTCACCTTATTATGAATGCTCCTCGCATTGAGACACAGAGCTTCAGGCTTGTTTTTTTAACACTCTTTGTCCTTTTAGAATTATGTGGTAATGTGGCCCTTTTTGATTTTTGCCTTTGATTTTTCTGCCCTCCACTTCTACTTTTCTCCTTTATACCTTTTGCTTCTGACCCCATTTTACTTCCCTCTGTCTCCCTGCATAGGTTCCCATCCCCCTGCCCTATTAATTTAAATCCTCCCCAACAGCACTAGCAAACACTCCCCCAGGACATCGGCTCCAGTCCTGCCCAGGTGCAGACCATCCGGTTTGTACTGGTCCCACCTCCCCCAGAACCGATTCCAATGTCCCAGGAATTTGAATCCCTCTATTTTGCACCTTTCCTCAAGCCACATATTCATTCAACTATCCTGCTATTTCTACTCTGACTAGCACGTGGCACTGGAACAATCCTGAGATTACTACCTTTAAGGTTCTACTTTTTAATTTAACTCCTACCTCCCTAAATTCAGCTTGTAGGACCTCATCCAGCTTTTTACCTATATCGCTGGTACCAATATGCACCATGACAACTGGCTGTTCAACCTCCCCCTCCAGAATGCCCTGCAGTCGCTTCGAGACATCCTTGACCCTTGCACCAGGGAGGCAACATACCATCCTGGAGTCTCGTTTGAGGCCGCAGAAACGCCTATCTATTTCCCTTACAATAGAGTCCCCTACCACTATAGCTCTCCCACTCTTTTTCCTGCCCTCCTGCACAGCAGAGCCACCCATGGTGCCATGAACGTGGCTGCTGCTGCCCTTCTGAATGTTTTGATGTGCTTGGAAGTATCTTTTGAAATTTGTCTGGAGTTTGGACTTTGAGGGAAAAGACTGTTCTGGAAGATTGTTTTGAATTTGCCTGCAGTTTGCTCATCCATGGAAAAGGCTCATCTGTAAGTTTTATTTCATCTGATTTATTTTTACCTGCAGTTATTTGCTCAGATAAGCGTGGCGGACCTTTGGCCAGGGATAGAAGTGGGCCAGCACCCATTTCATTAAGTGAAGGTCGGCTTTTTACAAACAGGCTCGAATGTCTCTGTGCGGTATTTTTTAAAAAAATCAGTGATGGGAAAATGGCCTTAATGGCCAGAAATAGCACGGATTCACTTTTTTAGGTACACCAGCGGTCAAAATATCTGGCTTTTGGTGCTGATAGTCGGAGCTGGCGCCAAAACTTTGATGAAAATTAAAATGACCATCTACGCAAAAAAAAATCGCTGGCCGCCAAAGGAATCGGTGCCCATTAATGGTGAAAACAGGGGCCCTAGTGTTCCTACGGGGTGGTTCCCCTGTTGCAGGAGCCTGGGAGGTGAACTGTTGCTGATCCACCACTGAGGCCACTTGGGATAGCCATGGTGCGCCTTGAGTGCCTGGCTGCAGACTGCTGGGTCTGGTCTTGGCCAGGGCAGTCTGGGCCAGCTGGCTGTGTGGAACCACAGAGGCACTGGGCCAGAGTCTGGCAGGGGAGCAGGCATGGTGTCACCCTGAGAAAGTGCAGCATAAGCCTCTCCCAGAGAGCCAATGTCACTTTCATGGCACTGCGTCTCTAGACTTTGATTTGCACGAGAAAAGAGTGAAGGTGTGTAGTGATGCCCTGGCAGCCCCTATCCATCCTCTCAACACCCCTTTCGATGCTTTCCTTCATGGATTGAAAGGCTGAGGAGATACTAGACCTCATAGCCACGATGGAATTCTGCCGTCCTTTGATGCCTCTTAAATCACAACTGGATCAAAGAAAATGCCCGCCTTAGAAATTGTTTAACATGCTCATTAGCTCAGGAATAAGCAACTCAGCAACTTTTGCAGTGGTTTTCTGACTGGCTCTTTTTGGCTGTTGTGCATTTTAACAAATCCTGCAATGCAAAAATAGCTGCAGTGAAAGTAACGTTACCAGGAGAGCATGAAAAACAGTGCACAACGCTGACACTGACGCCCTTTCCTCCTTCACCCTTTTCTTTGATCCTGTGCTGATCTGTGCAGCTTGCTGCTTCTGCTATTACCAACAATAGTCTAATTTTTTTCTAAAGTCTTTCTTCTTTTCAGTGACTGCAGTAGACTGTCTCGCTGTCTCCCCATTTATATTGTAGAGCAGTTGAGTCTGCAGCCAGAGCCCATTTCTTAAACTGCCTGTGTTCTACACGCTTAGAGTTCTTGGGGGTAATTCTGAGATTTGATCGTGTAAACCAGGCAATATTGATTCAGCCGTCCGTTTTACACTATCACTATTGAAGTCACTGGAAATGACAATCGGGAGAGATACATAACCGACGGCCTAATCGATAATCGCCATTTTACACTATCGCCCAATGTCAGGATTACCCCCACTGTCACGAGCATTTGCACGACAGCAGCTCCCTTACAGCTGCATTAGCCACTTTTGTGTGTGTTTATGCAAATGCACAGTAATCCAATCAGTGACATATCCACGCTGCAATTCGGCAACGATGGGAATCAACTCAAGCATGGAATCGCTAACAATAGAATAGTTCCATATCCTCTTAACAAACTGCCCTACCCTCTGCATATAATTCAGAACATGGCATTATTCATCGTGTTACATGGCCAAAAGGCAAGCGTCAACGAGAAATATGAATTGGCTACATAGTCTGAACATGAATTTGTCTGGAAAGTCTGCCTGAGATCAGGGAGACTAACTTTGGGCATGACGCTGGAATTGGTTTTCACCAGAGACTTGAGCACATAATCTAAGCTGACACTCCAGTACAACACTGAGGGAGCATTGCACTGTCGGAGGTGCAGTCTTTTGAATGAGATGTTAAACTGAGGCCCCGTTTGCCCTCTCATGTGGATGTAAAAGATCTCATGGCATTATTTGAAGAAGAGTGGGGGAGTTCTAGCCAGTGTCCTGACGAACATATATCCTTCAACCAACATCACTAAAACAGATTAACTGATCATTATCACATTTGTAAGACCTTCCTGTGCTCAAATTGGCTGCCGTGTTTCATATATTGCAACAGTGACTTCAAAAGTACTTCACTGACTGTAAAGCGCTTTGGGACGTCCTGATGTCATGAAAGATGCTATATAAATGGGAGTACTTTCTACTTTATTCCCCATTGGGCAGATGCCTTGAAATGATGCCAGCCCAAGATATAGGGATGGTTCCATACCCTCACACGCCCCTCTCCCCACCCCAATGATATGCCACGTTCACGCTCCAATATGTTGCAACATCATTGTGCTTGGTACAGGTTCAGTATAAAATTACCAAAAACATCTTGGAACATTTATTTGTCTGGCTATCAGAAGAGGAGAAAACTGGGTCACCTTCTGTAATACTTACGCAGCTTCCATGAGGCAATGGAACCAGCTGATGTTACGGATTTCAATCCCAATGCCTTTATCAAAGACTAGTTGCAATCACTTTTACAATTATTGCTGTCACCCTATAATAAGTAGACAAAAGCAGTTCATTCAACACAATAAAACCACAAATAAATATGTGGCAATGCAAACTTTAGCAGTAAATAATTTCACCCACGTCCTCTTAAATGTATGTGGTTTATCTTTGATTGGGGAAAGCAAGCTTCTTCTGTTCGCTGTGTTCAAAATCTTTACACTATTTTTGGGTTGTGCTTAAGTCGAAACACAAAGGAGCAGCCCGACATTAAATTCTCCTCCATATCAGGTTGATTAAAAAGGCGCTCCTGCGGACTATATTCGCACTTGAGCCTTGCTAAAATTGTGTCTAATTTGTTCACAAATTCTGCTTGTATTAGAAACATATTTTGTGCTATTTCCATGAACTTTGCACAGAAATAACCAAGAGATATAAAAATAACTTAAACAAAAACAGCAAAAGCTGGGAAGCTGAAATAAGAATGTTGGGCATGAGTGGCTGGCCAGTCAACGTCGGGTGTGGTAGTAACACAGGGTTAACCCGTTGGTGCTGACTGACCCACTGGGCTTTGGCAGCATTCGGCACAACTAATCTATGCTGGTGTTCATGCTCCACATGAGCCTCCTCTCACCTTACTCCATCACACCCTATCAACATATCATTCTGTTACTTTCTCCCTCATGTGTTTATCTAGCTCCATAGTGAGTTCCACATTTTCACCACTCTCTGAGTAGAGATGTTTCGCCTGAATTTTTCTAGAATTTATTAGTGACTATCGTATATTTATGGCCCCTAGTTTTGGAATCCTACAAGCGGATACATCTTCTTTACATCCCCTACATTTCGCATGTGATTTCACCAGCAATCAAGGTAGTCATGCTGGATGCATTTCAGGGAAGTAAAATTAGAATCATAGACTCATAGAACAGACAGCACAGAAGGAGACCATTCGGCCCATCGAGTCTGCACCGGCCCGTTCGAAGAACAATCCATTGGTCCCACTCCCTCGCTCTTTCCCCATATCCCTGCAATTTTTTCTTCTTCAAGTATCTATCCAATTTCCTTTTGAAGGCTGCTATTGAATCTGTATCCACCGCCCTATCAGGCAATGCATTCCAAATCCTAACTGCATGTTATTCCTCATGTCGCCTCTTGTTCTTTTACCAATCCCCTTAAATCTGTGTCCTCTGGTTATTGACCCTTCAGCCTTCATGATTTTAAACACCTCTACAAATCTCCTCTTAGTCTTCTTTGCTTCAAGGGGAACAATTAAAGTGCTTTCAGAATACTGTCATTATTATTTTTTAACTATTGAAGCTTTTTCCCATTGTCTCTGATGGCTCTGTGTGTAACGATAGTGCCCAGTGTGTAACGGTAGTGCCCAGTGGGTAAAGGTGTTGCCCAGTGTGTAACGTTAGTGCCCAGTGTGTAACGGTAATGCTCAGTGTGTAATGGTAGTGCCCAGTGTGTAACGGTAGTGCCCAGTGTGTAATGGTAGTGCCCAGTGTGTAACGGTAGTGCCCAGTGTGTAACGATAATGCTCAGTGTGTAACATTAGTGCTCAGTGTGAAACCGAAGCTCACAGGGCAGGAAGCTCCCAGGTACAATTTCAGAGCTAGCTAGTCACGAGGCAAGCAAGCCCATCTTCCATCATCAGCCAGAAAGGACCAATAGTTCCCAATCACAGCAAACTAAAGTTTCACACTTCAGGATTTTTGCGTCCAGTCTCTTACCCGGAACTCCATTGCTATCTACTCTAATCTCATGTCCTTGTTCTTTCCTCAATCCCTTTAATATTATTCTTTGGAGGATATAGTCATATTGGCACTTTTGAACTGAATTTTTTCAACAGCTGAATAAATTGTGTGTAACTTGAGTTTATTTTCTGTTTGATCTCATGCTGGTCTCTGCTGGCTCACTCCTCATGAGGTTAACAGGGCAGACTGGGTGACCCACTCACTGGTCGCTGTGATTGCTGTGCTTGGCTGGTCATCAGAACATGTGAGAGTGCCTTGGTGGAGACTCTTCATTCTGATTCTTGTCTCTGGTGCTTCACAGCCCCACCTCCCAGCACAGCACACACTCTCTCTCTCTCCTCCATGTTGCAATCGATGGCAGAGGGTCAGCCACCAAGCCCCTGTACTGTGTAATTCTATTCCTAATCTGCCGGATCATGCTGCAAATACACAGCAGATCAGCCAGCATCTGTAACAAGGAAGGACAAGTTCATGTTTTGGGTGTGGACCCTTCATCAAAACTGAAAACTCAAAGGTAAACCGGCATTTTAGGAGGGCTGGAAAAGTAGAGTGAATAAAAGTGGGAAAAGGGAAAGCAACAGATACTCCAGTGACAGAGAGGGATTTGATGAACGGAATAACCAGCAAACAGTTTTCTATTAAGCAGCTTGCATGTCATTCAACCCATTGACTTTCCCTCAGTGTCCTTCAGCACAGCAACCCACCTCACTCGAGAATGAGGTAGTTGCAGAGATGGTCTTTCACAGCATTTGTAAAGATAGGGAAAGCCCCTATTTAAATCTAATCGGTCAGGGAAGTGAGAGAAAAGACAAGACATTTTGCATCCGGTGAAGCTGGGAAGAGAGAAATGAGAACACGATATAAAGAAATGAGGTGGAGTAATACAACGGAGAGTTTAAGTGACAGAGAGCAGGATGTATTGACACCATGCGACCCTGCCCTGCAACCTACGTGACAGATGTAGCTTGCCGCTTTCAACCATATTCATGTTTTTTTGCAGAGAAGTGTGAAGTGATTCATTTTGGTAGGAAGAATGAGGGGAGGCAATATAAAGTAAATGGAACAGTTTTAAAAGGGGTGCAGGAACAGGGAGACCTGAGGGTGTACAGGTCTTTGAAGGTGGCAGGATAAGTTGAGCAGGCTGTTAAAAAAGTTTATGGGGGTCCGTGCACATATAAATAGAGCCATGGGGGGGAATTTTAACAGAGGTGAGGGGGTGGGAGTGGATAGCGGATAGCGGGGGTTAAGTGGGAAAAATTGGAAGCGTGTTGGGAAGCCGGCTCCAACCTGCCGATTACCGGGTTTTACCCGAGGCGGGGCAAGGAGCGGGCAGCCAACCCGCTCGCGGGAGGCAGATTGGTACTTTAACTGTGATAATGAGGTTGGAGGCCTCGGATTTACCTGCGGTGCAGGTTTAACTGTGGCCGGCTGGGGATCCTGAGTCTCGGGATTCCAGGCAGCTGCAGTGAGGTGAGGACAGCCTCGGGGAGCACTCCTTGTGGACTGGGAGAAGCAGGAGTGCATTTCCCCCCCCCCCCCACCCCACCACTGTGATTGGACCCCCCTGGGGTCAGCGATCAGGCCCACCTGGTCCTGTGGCCTCCTCGAGAGCCTTCTCTGCCCGACTTAAAGCCAAGCAGTCAGGCTAACTTCTGGGCAGGGAATCTGTCAATGACGTCAGACGCACACTGTGGAGTTAAATCTCCACAGTACGCGGGGAAACCCAGACTTCCAGATTTTCCCCCACACTACCGGACCCACCTGCTCCCAACGGACCATAGAGTAATAAAGCAAGTAAGTTATGCTAAACCTTTATAAACCACTGGTTATACAAGAACACAAGAAATAGGAGCAGGAGGAGGCCATTTAATAAGATCATGGCTAATCTGATCATGAACTCAGTTCCACTTCCCTGCCCGCTCCCCATTACCCTTTATTCCCTTATCGCTCAAAAATCTGTCTATCTCCGCCTTAAATATATTCAAAGACCCAGGCTCCACAGCTCTCTGGCGCAGTGAATTCCACAGATTTACAACCCTCTGAGAGAAGAAATTCCTCCTCATCTCAGTTTTAAATGGGCGGCCTATTATTCTGAGACTATGCCCCCTAGTTTTAATTTCTCCTATGTGGAAGTATCCTCTCTGCATCCATTTTATTCAGCCCTCTCATTGTTTTATATGTTTCGATAAGATCACCTCTCATTCTTCTGAACTCCAATGAGTATAGACCCAACCTACTCAACCTATCTTCATAAGTCAACACCCTCATCTCCGGAATCAACATAGTGAACCTTCTCTGAACAGCCTCCAATGCAAATATATCCTTCCTTAAATAGAGACCAAAACTGTTTGCAGTACTCCAAGTGTGGCCTCACCAATACCCTGTACAGTTGTAGCAGGACTTCTCTGCTTTTATACTCTATCCCTCTTGCAATGAAAGCCAACATTCCTTCTTGGGCAATATATGGGCATGAGCCCAGTGATCTCAAGTGGAAAGTCTAGCCCCAAGTATGTTCCTGATTACTTGCTATACCTGCATACTAACCTTTTGGCTTGGAAATTCCGGCCTCTCGGGTCCGTACGGTGTGTCTACGGACCCGGGAAGGTATCGCAAAAAACGGTTTTCTGCGCACAATGCGCATGAGCTGAAAACCGGCTTTTCCGATAGATCCAACGCATATCGGGAGCGAGAACATTTGCAAGGGCAAGATTGCAGGATTTACCCATATCTTGCCTGGCAAATGTCCTCAAAATGCTTGCGCCTGATAAAAGCAGACACATAGCCTACTTTTACAGGTGTAAGAATTTTAGAACATACAAAAACATAATTAAATTAAATTAAAAAAACACATTTTATTTTTAGAAACCCTGCCCACTACGTTAAATTTATTTTAAACTATAATTAAAAAACTATTTTAAAAACTCAAATTTTTTTTTCTTTAAGGTCTTTAATTTTAATTATGTGAGGTGTGTTTTTTATTTTTTATTTGGTATTATTGTGTTCGCTTTCTCAATTAATAGCAATGAGAGCTCAAAGATACGAATTTTCCACTGCTATTAATTGAGAATACTTTACCTGATTGGTTGAGCAGTCACACGTGACTGCACCTTCTGCGTTCGAACCTGGAGGCGGGAGCGAGCTGTGCAGTAACCTTTTGTGTGGCACAATATCAAATGTCTTCTGGAAATCCAAATACACTACATCCACTGGTTCCCCCTTATCCATCCTGCTCATTACATCCTCAAAGAACTCCAGCAAATTTGTCAAACATGATTTCCCTTACATAAAACCATGCTGATTCTGCTTAATTGTGTTATGCTTTTCCAAATGTCCTGCTACTGCTTCCTTAATAATGGACTTTAGCATTTTCCCAACAATAGATGTTAGGCTAACCAGTCTATTGTTTTCTGCTTTCTGTCTGCCTCCTTTTTTAAATAGGGGCGTTACATTTGCAGTTTTCCAACCTGCTGAGACCTAGGGAATTTTGGTGGATTACAACCAATGCATCCACTATTTCTGCAGCCACTTCTTTAAGGACCCTAGGATGCAAGCAATCAGGTCCAGGGGACTTGTCCCCTTTTAATCCCATTATTTTACCGAGTACTACTTCATTATTAATAGCGATTGTATTAATTCCTCCGTCCCTATAGCCCCTTGATTATCCTCTATTGGGATGTTTTTAGTGTCTTCTACCGTGAAGACCGACACAAAATATTTGTTGAAAGTCTCTGTCATTTCCCTGTTCCCCATTATTAATTCCCCAGACTCATCCTCTAGGGGGCCAATGCTTACTTTAGCCATTCTTTTCCTTTTTATGTACCTGTAGAAACTCTTACTATCTGTTTTTATATTTCGTGCTAGTTTACTTTCATAATCTATCTTCCCTCTCTTTATTATTTGTTTAGTCGTTCTTTGCTGGCTTTTAAAAGTTTCCCAATCCTCTGGCCTCCCACTAGTCTTGGCCCCATTGTTTGCCCTTGTTTTCAATTGGATACCATCACTTATTTCCTTAGTTAGCTACGGATGGTTATCCCTTCTCTTCCAGCCTTTCCTTCTCATTGCTGGAGTATTGTGTCCATTACTGGGCACCACACTTTCAGCAGGATATCAAGGCTTTAGAGAGGGTGCAGTGGAGATTTACTAGAATGGTGCCAGGGATGCAGGACTTCAGTTCGATAGAGAGACTGGAGAAGCTGGGGTTGTTCTACTTAGAGCAGAGAAAGTTAAGGGAGGATTTAATAGAGGTGTTCAAAATCATGAAGAGTTTTCATTGAGTAAATAAGGAGAAACTGTTTCCAGTGGTGGGTGGGTTGGTAACCAAAGGACACAGATTTAAGGTAATTAGCAAAAGAACCAGAGGTGAGGGGAAAAAAATTACATAGCGAGTTGCTATGATCTGGAATACACTGCCTGAAAAGGAATTGGATAAATGCTGAAGTGGGGGAGGATGGAGGGGGGGTGAAATCTGCAGGGCTATGGAAAAAGAGTAGGTGAATTGGACTAACAATTTCAAAGAACTGGCACAGGCATAATGGGTTGAATGAATCTTCTTGTTCTTAACCTTGGTGTCATACTTGACCCCGAGATGAGCTTCCGACCACATCTGTGTGCCAGCACTAAGTCTGAATATTTCCACCTCTGTAACATTGTCCAACGCCACCCCTTCCTCAGCTCATCTGCTGCTGAAACACTCATCCATGACCCTGTTACCTCTAGACTTGACAATCCCAACACTCTCCTGGCCGGCCTCCCACATTCTACCCTCTGTAAACATGAGGTCATCCAAAACTCTGCTGCCTGTGTCCTAACGCGCACCAAATCCCGATGACCTATCACTCTTGCGCTTGCTGACCTACAATGGCTCCCGGTTAATCTACAATTAGAATTAAAAAATGTTATCCTTGTTTTCAAATCCCTCCAGGGCCTTGCCGCTCCCTATCTCTGTAACCTGCTCCAGCCCTACAACCCTCCAATGCTGGCCTGATGCACATCCCTGAATTTCATCGCTCCACCGTTGGCAGTCGTGCCTTCCTGACCTCGCCACAACCCTACAATCCTCCGAAATATCTGCACTCCTCCACTTCAGGCCTCTTGAGCATCCCCCAATTTTATTGCTATACCATTGGTGGCCCTGCCTTCAGCTGCCGAGGTCCTAAGCTCTGGAATTCCATCCTTAAATCTCTCCGCCTCACTTCCTCTCTCCTCCTTTCAGATGCTCCATAAAACCTACCTCTTTGAACAAGCTTTTGGTCATCTGTCCTAATAACTCCTTACTTAGTTCGGTGTCAAATGTTGTTTGGTAATGCCCCTGTGAAGCACCTTGGGATGTTTTACTTTGTTAAAGGCACTATATAAATACAAGTTGTTGTTGTTGTTGTTGTTGTGCGCAATATCATTCCATGATTCATTGGACTGGAATTTGCATCGGACAATAACGGTGAAATAACAACATTCGCTGTTATTAGCCCTTTGAAACTGACCGCAATCAATGAAATCAGTAAAACGGACGAAAACCTGGGCTATTCCGTGGTAATATAGCTGTGAAATACCCCATTAAAAGTTAGACCTTTTTGGATTAGGAGTAACAGGGATTTCCTGAAGTGCATAAGGGATGGTTTTCTAGACCAATATGTTGAGGAACCAACTAGGGGGCAGCCATCTTAGACTGGGTGTTGTGTAATGAGAGAGGATTAATTAGCAATCTCATTGTGCGAGGCCCCTTGGGGAACAATGACCATAATATGGTGGAATTCTACATTAGGATGGAGAATGAAACAGTTAATTCAGAGACCATGGTCCAGAACTTAAAGAAGGGCAACTTTGAAGGTATGAGGCGTGAATTGGCTAGGATAGATTGGCGAATGATACTTAAGGGGTTGACTGTGGATGGGCAATGGCAGACATTTAGAGACCGTATGGATGAACTACAACAATTGTACATTCCTGTCTGGCGTAAAAATAAAAAAGGGAAGGTGGCTCAACCGTGGCTATCGAGGGAAATCAGGGATAGTATTAAAGCCAAGGAAGTGGCATACAAATTGGCCAGAAATAGCAGCGAACCCGGGGACTGGGAGAAATTTAGAACTCAGCAGAGGAGGACAAAGGGTTTGATTAGGGCAGGGAAAATGGAGTACGAGAAGAAGCTTGCAGGGAATATTAAGGCGGATTGCAAAAGTTTCGATAGGTATGTAAAGAGAAAAAGGTTAGTAAAGACAAACGTAGGTCCCCTGTAGTCAGAATCAGGGGAAGTCATAACGGGGAACAAAGAAATGGCAGACCAATTGAACAAGTACTTTGGTTCGATATTCACTAAGGAGGACACCAACAACCTTCCGGATATAGAAGGGGTCAGAGGGTCTAGTAAGGAGGAGGAACTGAGGGAAATCTTTATTAGTCGGGAAATTGTGTTGGGGAAATTGATGGGATTGAAGGCCGATAAATCCCCAGGGCCTGATGGACTGCATCCCAGAGTACTTAAGGAGGTGGCCTTGGAAATAGTGGATGCATTGACAGTCATTTTCCAACATTCCATTGACTCTGGATCAGTTCCTATCGAGTGGAGGGTAGCCAATGTAACCCCACTTTTTAAAAAAGGAGGGAGAGAGAAAACAGAGAATTATAGACCTCAGTAGTGGGTAAAATGATGGAATCAATTATTAAGGATGTCATAGCAGTGCATTTGGAAAATGGTGACATGATAGGTCCAAGTCAGCATGGATTTGTGAAAGGGAAATCAGGCTTGACAAATCTTCTGGAATTTTTTGAGGATGTTTCCAGTAAAGTGAACAAGGGAGAACCAGTTGATGTGGTATATTTGGACTTTCAGAAGGCTTTCGACAAGGTCCCACACAAGAGATTAATGTGCAAAGTTAAAGCACATGGGATTGGAGGTAGTGTGCTGATATGGATTGAGAACTGGTTGTCAGACAGGAAGCAAAGAGTAGGAGTAAATGGGTACTTTTCAGAATGGCAGGCAGTGACTACTGGGGTACCGCAAGGTTCTGTGCTGGGGCTCCAGCTGTTTACATTGTACATTAATGATTTAGACGAGGGGATTAAATGTAGTATCTCCAAATTTGCGGATGACACTAAGTTGGGTGGCAGTGTGAGCTGCGAGGAGGATGCTATGAGGCTGCAGCGCGACTTGGATAGGTTAGGTGAGTGGGCAAATGCATGGCAGATGAAGTATAATGTGGATAAATGTGAGGTTATCCACTTTGGTGGTAAAAACAGAGAGACAGACTATTATCTGAATGGTGACAGATTAGGAAAAGGGGAGGTGCAACGAGACCTGGGTGTCATGGTACATCAGTCATTGAAGGTTGGCATGCAGGTACAGCAGGCGGTTAAGAAAGCAAATGGCATGTTGGCCTTCAAAGCGAGGGGATTTGAGCACAGGGGCAGGGAGGTGTTGCTACAGTTGTACAGGGCCTTGGTGAGGCCACACCTGGAGTATTGTGCACAGTTTTGGTCTCCTAACTTGAGGAAGGACATTCTTGCTATTGAGGGAGTGCAGCGAAGATTCACCAGACTGATTCCCGGGATGGTGGGACTGACCTATCAAGAAAGACTGGATCAACTGGGCTTGTATTCACTGGAGTTCAGAAGAATGGGAGGGGATCTCATAGAAACGTTCAAAATTCTGACGGGTTTAGACAGATTAGATGCAGGAAGAATGTTCCCAATGTTGGGGAAGTCCAGAACCAGGAGTCACAGTCTAAGGATAAGGGGTAAGCCATTTAGGACCGAGATGAGGAGAAACTTCTTCACCCAGAGAGTGGTGAACCTGTGGAATTCTCTACCACAGAAAATAGTTGAGGCCAATTCACTAAATATATTTAAAAGGGAGTTAGATGAAGTCCTTACTACTCGGGGGATCAAGGGGTATGGCGAGAAAGCAGGAAGGGGGTACTGAAGTAGCATGTTCAGCCATGAACTCATTGAATGGCGGTGCAGGCTAGAAGGGCTGAATGGCCTACTCCTGCACCTATTTTCTATGTTTCTATGTTTCTATGTTTCTATACCTAAGCTTTTCCCATTATTGACAGCTCTCCCATTAGTAAAGCAAAACCTTTCTCTGACAGATGACGACATTGTTTCTCAAAGACTGTCCTCGTCTGATCACAGAGCTCCAGTGAAATTTTACATTCTCTTGCATTGTTTCTTTTTACTTCAGTTCAAAATTGCACAAATGACTGATCTGTTTGGCTTGGAACAAAACAAGTTCTCAATATCCTGTGTTAATGGGGAACACAATGAGATTCTGGCCCATGCTCTATGCTAATAGAAGCAGAATTTCAGGAGAAATTAGAAACATATTTAGCAAGATCCCATACTCCATCGGAGTTTCTGTTTTTATCAGCTTGACAGAGAGAATTTGATGTCTGGGTAGTCTTTCACTGGTACTATTTAAGCCGAGACCAAAAGTAGCAAAGCTTGTGAACACAGAGAACAGAAGAAACA
The DNA here is from genome assembly GCF_044704955.1 of Pristiophorus japonicus. Taxonomy (NCBI): domain Eukaryota; kingdom Metazoa; phylum Chordata; class Chondrichthyes; family Pristiophoridae; genus Pristiophorus; species Pristiophorus japonicus. The sequence continues at coordinate 77,595,429 of NC_091993.1, read as the reverse complement.
GGGTAGCCCTGACGGCAGAAAACTTACGGCATTTATGAGTATGTTAAACAAATATTATTTATTTTTGACGAGCGTCCTCGACCAGGCCAACATCCCCAGCATTGAAGCACTGACCACACTCGATCAGCTCCGCTGGGCAGGCCACACTGTTCGCATTGCAGACACGAGACTCCGAAAGCAAGCGCTCTACTTGGAACTCCTTCACAGCAAACGAGCCAAAGGTGGGCAGAGGAAATGTTACAAGGGCACCCTCAAAGCCTCCTTGACAAAGTGCAACATCCCCACTGACACCTGGGAGTCGCTGGCCAAAGACCGTCCTAAGTGAAGGAAGTGCATCCGGGAGGGCGCTGAGCACCTCGAGTCTCATCGCCGAGAGCATGCAGAATTCAAGCGCAGGCAGCGGTAAAAGCATGTGGCAAACCAGTCCCACCCTCCCTTACCCTCAATGACTGTCTGTCCCACCTGTGACAGAGATTTTAATTCTTGTATTGGACTATTCAGTCACCCAAGGATTCATTTTTAGAGTGGAAGCAAGTCTTCCTCGATTCCGAGGGACTGCCTATGACGATGATTTTTGATTGTTGCTAAAGTTGCCATTTCTATTTGTTCATTCATTGTGTTGAATGAATCTCCTTTGACATGTTGTTCCAGGATGGCATCCCATGTGGAAGACATAGCAGGGGAACATTACGCTGAGAGAACTGTTGAAGTTCATATCGAGAACAACAGCAAAGGTAAAATGCTGTCCGAGACTGCGTAAGTATTTGAAGACGGTACACTGCTTTCTCCTTTTCCAATCGCACGTGTCAGCATGTAAATGTCGGCAGCATTTTGTATTCATTTTATATTAAAGCCAGCGCAGGGCGCAATGGTGCCTCTGCATTCTGGAGTGTGAATGGGGTATGCCACTGAGTGGGAGGGCATGGCATTGCACTAGGCACCAGATAGAGGCACCCGGCCCGGGCAGGTGCTTTCCAATGTAAAGGCAGCACGCCGCCTACTTCGACCTCTAACACCATCCGACTCCACCCGCCTCAGCCCATCTGCTGCCCATCCATGCCTTTGTTATCTCCAGACTCGACTGTTTCAATGCTCTCCTGGCCAGCCTTCCATTTTCCAGCCTCCGTAAATGAGTTCATCCAAAACTTTACTGCCCATATCCTAACTTGCACCGAGTCCCGCTCACCCATCACCCCTGTGCTCGCTGACCTACATTGGCTCCCAGTCTGGCAATGCCTCGATTTTAAAATTCTCATCCTCAAATCCCTCCAGCGCCTCGTCCTTCCCTATCTCTGTAACCTCCTCCAGCCCTACAACCCTCCAAAATCTCTGTACTCCTCCAATCCGGACATCCTGCACATCCCTGATTTTCATCGCTCCACCATTGGCGGCCGTGCCTTCATAACCTCACCCCTCCTTATCTCTGTAACCTACTCCAGCCCTAACATCCTCCAAAATATCTGCCTTCCTCCATTTCAGGCCTCTTGAGCATCCCCAATTTTAATTGCCATACCAGTGGCGGCCCTGCCTTCAGCTGCCGAGGTCCTAAGCTCTGGAATTCCATCCGTAAACCTCTCCGCTTCACTTCCTTGCTTTCCTCCTTTAAGATGCTCCTTAAAACCAACTCTTTGAACAAGCTTTTGGTCATCTATCCTCATAAATTCTCACGTGGCTCGGTTTAAAATGTTGTTTGGTTATGCTCCTGTCAGGCGCCTTGGGATGTTTTACTTCATTAAAGGCACTATATAAATACAAGTAGTTGTTGTTGTTATGTGCTATATCATTCCATGATTCTTTGGGCCGGATTATAACGGCGAAATAGCAACCCTTTAAAACTGACCGCAATCAGTGAAACTGACAAAAACTTGTGCTTTTCCGCAGTCTTATCGCTGTGAAATACCCCATTAAAAGTTAGGCCTTTTTGGATCAGGAGTAACTGGGGTTTTATTAGCATGTAGACTGCTAAACAAAGTTATGGGCCTGAAAAACTCATTTTAAGTTTACAGAGTGTCACATTTTTAAGAAACTTGAAGTTAAGCGAAACCTTTCTCTGACAGATGACTACATTGTTTCTCGAAGACTGTCCTCGTCTGATCGCAAGGCTCCAGTGAAATTTTACACTCTCTTGCGTTGTTTCTTTTTACTTCAGGTCAAAATTGCACAAATGACTGATCTGTTTGACTTGGAACAAAACAAGTTCTCAATGTCCTGTGTAAATGGGGAACACAACTGAGATTCTGGCCCATGCTCTATGCTAATAGAAACAGAATTTAGGGAGAAATTAGAAATATATTGAGCAAGATCCAATACTCCGCAGGAGTTTCTGTTTTTATCAGCTTGACAGAGAGGAGAATTTGATGTCTGGATGCTCCTCTACTGGTACTATTTAAGCCGAGACCAAAAATAACAAAACTTGTGAACACAGAGAACAGAAGGAGCAGACGGCAGACAAGTTACGGCATTTATGAGTATGTTAAACAAATATTATTTATTTTTGATTGTTGCTAAAGTTGCCATTTCTATTTGTTCATTCATTGTGTTGAATGAATCTCCTTTGACCTATTTTTCCAGGATGGCATCCTATGGGGCAGACACAGCAGGGGAATATTACTCTGAGAGAACTGTTGAAGTTCAAAACGAGAACAACAGCAAAAGTAAAACGCTGTCTGAGACTGCGTAAGTATTTGAAGACAGGACACTGCTTTCTCCTTTTCCGATCGCACGTGTCAGCATGTAAATGTCGTCAGCAGTTTGTATTCATTTTATATTAAAGCCAGTGCAGGGCGCAATGGTGCCTCTGCATTCTGGAGTGTGAATGGGGTATGCCACTGAGTGGGAGGGCATGGCATTGCACTAGGCACCAGATAGAGGCACCCGGCCCGGGCAGGTGCTTTCCAATGTAAAGGCAGCACGCCGCCTACTTCGACCTCAAACACCGAGCGTCTCCACCCGCCTCAGCCCATCTGCTGCCCATCCATGCCTTTGTTATCTCCAGACTCGACTGTTTCAATGCTCTCCTGGCTGGCCTTCCATCTTCCACCCTCCGTAAATGAGTTCATTCAAAACTTTACTGCCCACATCCTAACTCGCACCGAGTCCCGCTCACCCATCACCCCTGTGCTCGCAGACCTACATTGGCTCCCAGTCCGGCAATGCCTCGATTTTAAAATTCTCATCCTCAAATCCCTCCAGGGACTCGCCCCTCCCTATCTCTGTAACCTCCTCCAGCCCTACAAAACCCTCCAAAATCTCTGCACTCCTCCAATGCTGGCCTCCTGCACATCCCTGATTTTCATCGCTCCACCATTGGCGGCCATGCCTTCATCTGCCTTGGCCCCAAGCTCTGGAATCCCCTCCCTAAACCTCCCCGTGTCTCTATCTCTCTCCTCCTTTAAATCACTCCTTAAAAGTTACTTTTTTGACCAAGCTGTGAGTTACTTCTCCCAATATCTCCTTGTGACAGATTTTGTCTGATAACACTCCTGTGACGCGCTTTGGGGCATTTTACTACTTTAATGGCGCTATATAGATGCAAATTGTTGTTGTTGTTGAATTAGGGTTGGCATAAGATGGACTTTCTCTACCAACCGAGGGACAGGAGCAGGCCGTGATACCTTGCCTCACAGCTGGGGTTTGTGAGGTGAGGGGAATCCAACAGGGAAAGACATGGCTAAATACCTTTTTAATATTAGTGGTATATTAGGATGTGAATAAAAACTGCAGGAACTAATCACCTTTTGGAAATGGATTTTCAGGCCTTCCCTGCTCCGCTTTTTGCCCCGGAGCGGCGGCAATGGAGATGGTGAGGTGTTTTGGCCGGGCGGCCAGCCTCCAGCGCCCCGCAGCGATCCTCCAGTCTGGTTTAACGGTGGCGCAGAGCAGCACCGTCCGGAGGAGATGCGTCCGGTGTGCAACGCCTGTGGTTGTGACACCAACTCGAATTTCAACTCCTGCCCGACCCGTCTGCATGTTTTGGGAATGCTTTTGTTTTTTTTGTTTGTTTCCCCCCCAGGTGTCTTTCAGATCGCTCCCAGTCCAGCACTTTAGCTCGGGAGTTTCCCACGCTAGCGCCCAAGAGAGGTGTACAACGCCTCCCTTAGTGCTGCACCCCCTGACGCAGGGCCCAGCTGCCCAAACTTACCTACTGAGGCGCAAACTATTCCCGGGCGCTAACTTTCTTGCCCCGCCACCATTATCGTCCCAAAAACATGAAAACCGAAAATCCAGCAAAATATGCTTACAGTTTCTCTGGTAGGTCGATCTCACACTCCCTCAAACAAGCCAACACTCTGATTCCTCCTGCAGTGTGATGAAACAGCCCCCACTCCACTCCCGCCACTCCAGCTGCGATTTTGTCTTCTGAAGGTGCTGAGTCACGCTGGGGTACAGATTCACCTGTAGCCTCAGACCCCTCTTCATTTGTAAGCCTAGTCTGCGAATGTCAGCAGACTATTCAGTCTGGGGGGGTATCACAACTGGATTTGAGTCTGTCCTTACTAAACACACAGATTTGGGCACGGGCTGCTGGATAGTGACCTGGGATGCTGCTAACCCTGGATCACTAGCACAGATATAGTGCTCCTGGTGCCCGTCCCACTCACATCAGCTAACAGGACAGACAGGATCAAACTTCACGGATCAGTTTCAAACGGAGCTATTGGAGGCGAACAGTGTCCAAGCTCTATTTATCCAACAGGGAGCTAACACAAAGATACGGAGTTCAGATTACATCCTAAACTCCAGTCCCAATAAACATGGTTCTCTTCTCCTTTGTGGTCATGTGCTATTGTAGCTGTGTTTCTGTTTGTTTGGGGTGGGTGTCGGGTGATGGGCTGTTGGACTTTGTGGGAAATTCTTGCCGTAACTTTAATCCTAACTCTATAGTCCCCATAATGCAACGTGGGGTGCTATCCTCTGGGTGAGCCACTGATCAGAAAACTACTGTTATACAACAAGTTGTTTTAATGGGGTATTTTTGCATTCCCTTCCCCTTTCTTCTGCATTTTATTACTTTCTTCATCTGCCTCGGAGACAGACTGAGCGGAGATATACTGCTTGCTCCCAACCACTGTCAGCCGCCCAGGCATCAATCTCCTGCACTTTCTTTATTCTTTCTTTATTCCCTGCTGAGAGAAAAAACAACATCCACCTAGTTCGCCTTCTACCATCCTGATAATCGCATGATGGACGCAGGAATTTATAGTGGGAAAACTATGGCCAAAACGTGACAATAGGAAGTAAGGTTTTGTAAATTGGAAATATGTACACGAATTACTTTTCTAATACATTTTATAATCTATTATGGATTCTGCTTCTACACCACTGTTTCCATTCCATGTCCTAACAACTGTATGCAGAAAAGAATTCTTAAATTTCCTCTCACCAACCAGAGGAAATAGTTTTTTCCAATTCATTGTATCAAAACCTATAATTTTGAACACATATGTATGTTCCCTACCTCTTCAATTCTGAGTTGCTGCTGTTTTATGTTCAACCAATCAATAAACTGTAAGGAAGACGTTTAGGGGGAGGTACTTTGCACCTCCCGTTAGTACCCCTGGGGGGCGCTAACGGGGCACAAATGAGTTTTCACCCTGGAGCAGTGAGAACGCGCCTCCCGCTAAATTGGGCAGGGTTTTTGTGGCACTGTTAACACGTAGCACACCACTCGGCTACATCTGGTGATGCTGACTTTATCACCGTGCATGGCGCCCCATTACTGCCCCGGAAGATAAATTGCGCTCACCCACTGTTTTACCGCATGGCACCGACAATACACAGCTTCAGTTGTCGTGTTTCAGTCGGGAGTCAGCTCGAGGAGCGCTATTTAAAGACGTCAGCATCGGATAATGTTTTAGTCGGTCAATAATGGTTGCTGCTAATTGCCACATAGGCAGACAGCCGTCGTGACAGATTTCAGCGATTTCCAGTTCAAGGAGTGTTCTGCCTGTTAAAGATTCGTGACTTTCACTGAGGGCAGATTTTGAAAGTCCAACATTTATATAGTTTCATGGGAGCTGTGCTGGCACTGGACCCTGCACTCTGACGTCACCATCAGAGGCAGCTTAGGCAAAGAGAAAAACAGCAAAATGTGGCCAACAGGGCTCTCAACAGAAGACCTTACCCTCCCAGGGTAATCCAGCAGCAGTTCGCCTGCATCAATTTCACTGAGGAACAGTGTGTTCGAAGGCTGCATTTCAGCAAGGACGAGGTCACAGAGCTCTGCCACCTCTTGTAACCAGACCTGGAGCCTCAGACCACGATGAGGACAGCTCTCTCAGTGGCAGTCAAGGTTACCATCATGCTCAATTTCTACGCCAGCCGATCCTTCCAGTGTGCAACAGGAGATATCTGCAACATCTCCCAGTTTGTCATCCATTGCTGCATCTGCAAGGTCACAGATGCTCTCTACAGAAGGAGAGACTATATTTCCTTCCCCATGACCAGAGAGAAGCAGCTGGAGTGCGCATGTGGCTTTGCCAGGATAGCGGGCTTCCCTATGGTGCAGGACGCCACTGACTGCACCCACGGTGCTATGCGGGCACCACATATCAATCCTGAGATCGTCCGTAACCGCAAAGGCTACCACTCACTAAATGTGCATTGGTGTGCGACCACACATGCCGAAGTCTCACCGACATTGTCCGCTATCCTGGCAATAGCCACGATGCCTTCATCCTGTGCCAGACCGGTGTGCCAGCTCTGTTCCAGCCACCAGATCAAGCTCATGGCTGGCTGGTTGGAGACGAGGGCTATCCACTCTCCACCTGGCTCATGACTCCCCTCTGCTACCCCAACACTCGTGCCCAGCGCTCATAAAATGTGAGCCATGCTGCCAATAAGAACATCATTGAGAGACCATCAGAGTGCTTAAGCAATGGTTCCTATGCCTTGACCATTCGGGAGGAGTCCTCCAGTACTCGGCTGAGTGGGTGTCCCTTTTTGTTATCTGCTGCATGCTGCACAACTTGTGGTCATGAGGGCACAGCCATTGCCATCAGGCATAGCTCCACCAACTCAGGAGGAGGAAGATGAGGAGGAGTAGGAGGAGCAACAGCAGTGATGGAGGAGGCAGCCACTCAATCGGCATTCTGCAAGGCCATCCGCGACCGTCTCATCAGACTTCGGTTCCAATGAATTCCAGCCACTTCCCGGTTGCTCTGTATGTCCCCATCAGCACATCAATTTCCCCTTCCATATCACGCCCCAAACTGAAATGAAAGACACCACCAAATATGCAACATTCCAATTAAAATTTATCTCAGAACATTCACCACAATTATAAACAACAATTAAATTTACGAATCACCTGATACCTTATATCCCCTCTTACCACTGGCTTTACCTGTTTTAGAGCTCCTCCGCAGTGTGTCCCCTGTGGCTGCAGCATGGCTGGTGAAAGGCTGCTGTGTGTCAGGGCCAGAGATGACAGATGGCCGTGCAGGATGCTCTCGACCAACTCTGGGCTTGGAAGGCCCGGCTGTAAGCTGCACCACCTCAGGCTGGGCGGCGGCAGTCTGTGCTGGCTGGCTGACAGACAGTGATAAGTGCAATGGCGGAGTGGTAGTGGTGGGCTCAGGAATGTTGTCAACCTGAGAGAGGACAGTAGGTTCCTGCTCCACTGACCCAGAGCCACTTCCCCGGGGCAGCACCTCAGCATCCCTCCCAATCTGCTGGAGCTCAGATTGATGGCCTGCTGCGACACCGTGAGATCCCTGGTCGACTGTGGTGCACCCAGCGGCGATGGCAGCAGTCAGAGCTTGTGTGGCAGCAGCAGTCTGGGTGGAGACTGCATGAGACCAGTCTGAGACTCGATGCCACCAACCATTCTCTGCTTTGCAGCATTAGGACATTGCGTTGCTTCCGCCTGTGCTGCAATGGAAGCTTCCACATCGTCCATGACACGCGTCATGAGGTCTGGATCCCCACGGTCTCTGGGAGTCCACCATCGTCTGCACACTGGCAATCATGGGCTCCATAGTGTGCGCAGAGCTCTGTGCTATGTTGCAGGTGGACTGCTCCAAGCTACTTACTATCACCGACAGGCTTTCAGGCATCCTTGCCATTGCACCTATCATGTCGGAGTGCATGGCCATCACGCTTTTTGTGAACGCCTACTCATCGAGGGCCTCATCTGAGTCCTGTGCAGCAGAACTCGTCGCAAACTGTCCCTCTGGGGAGCTGGCTCCCAAGCTACCCTTTCCCCTTGGCCTTGCTGCAGCCCACTCGCCCTTGGTACATCACCCAGTGTAGACTCCTCTACGAAGGTGACCTCTAATGACCGCGTAGTTTTTCCAACATTCCATTGACTCTGGATCAGTTCCTATCTAGTGGAAGGTAGCCAATGTAACCCCACTTTTTAAAAAAGGAGGGAGAGAGAAAACAGGAAATTATAGACCGGTCAGCCTGACATCGGTAGTGGGTAAAATGATGGAATCAATTATTAAGGATGTCATAGCAGCGCATTTGGAAAGAGGTGACATGATAGGTCCAAGTCAGCATGGATTTGTGAAAGGAAAATGATGCTTGACAAATCTTCTGGAATTTTTTGAGGATGTTTCCAGTAGAGTGGACAAGGGAGAACCAGTTGATGTGGTATATTTGGACTTTCAGAAGGCTTTCGACAAGGTCCCACACAAGAGATTAATGTGCAAAGTTAAAGCACATGGGATTGGGGGTAGTGTGCTGACGTGGATTGAGAACTGGTTGTCAGACAAGATGCAAAGAATAGGAGTAAATGGGTACTTTTCAGAATGGCAGGCAGTGACTAGTGGGGTACCGCAAGGTTCTGTGCTGGGGCCCCAGCTGTTTACATTGTAGATTAATTATTTAGATGAGGGGATTAAATGTAGTATCTCCAAATTTGCGGATGACACTAAGTTGGGTGGCAGTGTGAGCTGCGAGGAGGATGCTATGAGGCTGCAGAGTGACTTGGATAGGTTAGGTGAGTGGGCAAATGCATGGCAGATGAAGTATAATGTGGATAAATGTGAGGTTATCCACTTTGGTGGTAAAAACAGAGAGACAGACTATTATCTGAATGGTGACAGATTAGGAAAAGGGGAGGTGCAACAAGACCTGGGTGTCATGGTACATCAGTCATTGAAGGTTGGCATGCAGGTACAGCAGGCGGTTAAGAAAGCAAATGGCATGTTGGCCTTCATAGCGAGGGGATTTGAGTACAGGGGCAGGGAGGTGTTGCTACAGTTGTACAGGGCCTTGGTGAGGCCACACCTGGAGTATTGTGTACAGTTTTGGTCTCCTAACCTGAGAAAGGACATTCTTGCTATTGAGGGAGTGCAGCGAAGATTCACCAGACTGATTCCCGGGATGGTGGGACTGACCTATCAAGAAAGACTGGATCAACTGGGCTTGTATTCACTGGAGTTCAGAAGAATGAGAGGGGACCTCATAGAAACGTTTAAAATTCTGACGGGTTTAGACAGGTTAGATGCAGGAAGAATGTTCCCAATGTTGGGGAAGTCCAGAACCAGGGGTCACAGTCTAACGATAAGGGGTAAGCCATTTAGGACCGAGATGAGGAGAAACTTCTTCACCCAGAGAGTGGTGAACCTGTGGAATTCTCTACCACAGAAAGTTGTCGAGACCAATTCACTAAATATATTCAAAAAGGAGTTAGATGAAGTCCTTACTACTCGGGGGATCAAGGGGTATGGCGAGAAAGCAGCATTGGGGTATTGAAGTTGCATGTTCAGCCATGAACTCATTGAATGGCGGTGCAGGCTAGAAGGGCTGAATGGCCTACTCCTGCACCTATTTTCTCTGTTTCTATGTAGTGCCAGTCTCTGAGCTGGTGCCTGCGAGTGAGAGATGCAATGATGAGGTGCCTCGGTCCTCCCCCTCTTCTCCTTCGTCACTATCATGGGGGTGCTCAGGGACAGGCTGGTCATCTGTTTGCTGATTATCTGAAAGCATAAATGGCACAAGACTCACATCAAGGTGAGGACAGGGGGACAGGAATGGAGTAAGGAAGGCAGACAGAATCAGGAGCTGGAAAGTGATAAAGCCTTCCGGTGTGAGAGGGAAGTGGGATGAGAAAATGAGAGGGGCGCCGAAGATACCGTTGTTGCCCCCAGTGGAGTCAATGTCATTGACAGTCCCAGCGTCCACCACCTGCTGCCCAATCAGTCACAGCACTCACTCCTCCAGGTCAAACAGCTGATGGAGCTGAGGTTGACCCCTGCCTGTCCTCTGCTGCTCCCTCAGATTGTGGGCCATCTCTCACTTATAGCTGGATTAGCAGCACCAATAGCAAAAGGTTCTTCTGGTTCCTCTCAGGTCTCCTTCAGATGCAGCACTCCTGAAAATGAGCAGCTGCAGCTTGATATGACCTCGCCTTTAAGAGCTGGAATGAACCCGTGTGAAGGATGATTGCTGAATGCAAGTCCGCTAAAACTGGGTAGCGCTCTGGTGTTAGCACCCCACTGAGGTCATTAGCGTTTGATTTACCACCCCTTCCTGGAGTGCTAAAGCCCAATTTAGAAGAAGCTAAGATTCCTTTGCAACTGGCACTAAATTTTCAAAATTTAAAAATTCAAGAATTTTTCCCCCTTGGTATATTAATAGTCAAAAGCCGCTTATAGACGACACCTCTCCCACCTGAAAAAACTTCATTATTAATAACATACATAAAGCCTTAACAAAAATTGAAAATTATCTGCTGTATTAAAAAGTGTGGCTTATATTTGATTAAAAATGGTAATCATATTGTAAGACATTATGGGGGCGAAATTGATCCTTTTTGAGAGGCCTGTTAGCCCCTCTGGAGCAACCACATAGCGCTGAACATCTCGCCTTGTTAGTGCTGCTGGAACCACCCCGAAAGGAAGTGGAGTGAGCGAGAATGCGCTCCACTTCCTTTGAGGGGCAGGAGGCCCAATTCAGCAGCCGGGGAAGCACAGGAAGTCCCGGCCCTAGCAGGTTACTGCCCCCAATCAGGGCGCAGGGCAATTTCGCCCCTTACATGTCAGAATCAGAGCCCAACTAAAGCTGACAATACTGATAAGCTGGCACCTGTATAATGTAATATGTGGCTAACAGACCCAAATGACATTGCCAGCTGAGTTTTGCAATGAAGGAGCTCTGTGCATGCACTGAGTTCCACTTCCCAAGTGACTAATTTTTTGTACGAGTATGTGTATAACAGCTGCGACTTTGTCATAACTTTAAAAAGCTTGAACGCTGCGTTCAGTGGATCACTTCGGCACTATTAAAATGCAGTCTGGCACTGGGCTGCAGTTATATCGCACCCACTCTGATCTCAAAGTGGTGCACACCCGAGATAATCTCTGTCTTTCCTTTAGTGAGCTTAGTATTCATATTGGGACTTGACTCCTGAGTTATACTGCCATTTCTTTTCCATTGATACACATTGGGGTAGACATTGTTCCTCCTTGTGGAAAATGAGGGGAAAAGTGACCCATATCGCAGGGCTATGCCGTGCACCCGAAGGATGCCTGAAATACGCCCGACTCCTTGCTGCCTGTTGAGTGGAGCAGGTTAACATTCAGAACGCTGAGTTCCAGGTGGCCTCCTGACGGGTAAGTCACCTGGGAAATTTCAGCTGCCCACCCGCCCGGTTTCCGCTGGGCGGGTAGAGATAAAGTCGCCCTCAATGAGTCTGATATGAAAGGAGGCAGTGGCAGGATCTAGTTTGAGTTGCAATCAGCAGGCCTTCAACTCAAGATTAAAACAAATCTCAAGGAGGGTGTTTAGAGAAGACTCATATTATGCAAATTTAACTGTATGGGCAAGCTATTTTCATTTGGAGTTGACTAAAATGCATGAAATAAGGGAATTTAACCATTCCTCTAATACTCTGCGTGTCATTATTTTTATAGGGCTTATAACTACAGTGGTCATGTGTTCAGCCCACCACCACCGATAATCAGCCCTGGGGGGAAAGGAGAGGCCATCTTTGTCAAGAACAAATCTGCAGCACGTGGCAGTGTTGGGATCCTGTCCTATCGGTTTGGTGTGCACCAGTTTTCATTACTGTTCTCCAATCCCTATGACTATAACTTATACTCCATCAAGTTTGCTTTATACATCTCTGAAACATGGGAGCCAACTGACAAACGACTGTACACAAAGATGTACTCACAGCTGACACCAAGAAAGACATTTGCTAAAGTGCTGAGCTCCAAAAGTGTAGCGCTTTCTGTTAGTGGATGTGGTCTGATGGTTTCAGCCACAATGTCAAATGAGAATCATTCCATAATCAAATTAGATGTTAGGGATGCTTAGCGCATTGATAAAGTCTAGCTGAAGTTGGAATTGGTTCCATGATTAGCTCATTGCAAATTTCCTTTTGATTTGTTTTCTGATCAGTGTTAAGGAGGCTTCCACATACCCTTTCACAATGTATAACTTTATTGTGTCTAAAAATATCGTGAAGTATTAGAATTTATTCAGCTATCGAAAACAGCGATTTCAGAAGTACCAGCATGAAATAAGTTTGTCTTTATTTATTTGTTCAGGTTAAAATATTTGCACAAAATCAAGTGATGAAGTTTTTGGAGCACAACATTATAGTAAAGGGAGCCTTTAGGGTCATTGAAACATTTTACTGATTCTGTGAATTGTAAAGTCCTTACACAATACCACAAATCCACACGAGGCACATTCTATGGACAAGGTCACTCTGTGACCTGCACCTTTATTCACAGGACCAAGAAGTGATGACCCTGCGTGGGACCTTCCTTTATATACCTGGATGACCAGGTGAGGAGTGTCTCCCACAAGTTCACCCCCTGTGGTCAATGTGCGCATTTCTCAAGTATATACAGTATTGCAGTGTTGTTACATGAAGGTTACATACATGACATGAATTATTCCAGTGAAAGCCCTGTAATCATTGTACTGGGATAATAGATCTGATAGTTACTGGGAATAGGCTCGGGTTGATGGGGTAGAGTTTCTGCTTTGGCCACAATTGGGAAATTGCACCCAAAATGTGCTTGAAATTGCACTCGTTGGTATGCAGTTCAAGTTTCCACTAAAATTAATGTGCACAATAACAAACATAACGGGGGGATTTTAATCCCCAAAACAGGGGGTTTGGGGTCAGGTGGGAGGTTAAAGTGTGAACAATCTGAATCCCGATCCCAACACACCTCCAACCTGCCCAATTGCGGTTTTAGCGGCGGTGGGATCGGGTGGGCAGCCATCCCACTCCCAGGAGGCGGGTTGGCACTTTAAATATTATGATGCTGGAAGCCTTGGATTTAATCTGCTTTAAGGTTTAACGCAGGCTGGCTGAGGTTCCTGGGCCCCGGGATTCCCAGAGACTACAGCGAGGCGAGGACATCCTCTGGGAGCAATCCTAGTGTGCCAGGAGAAGCAGCATTGCTTCCTCATGGTGCCCTAAGCATCCCCACCATCAACTCCCCCCCTCCACCTCCCCAACCATACAAATGACCCCCTCTCCCTCCCAGGTCAGAGATCAGCATCCCCCCACCCCCCAACTATATAAATGACCCCACCCCTCCCTCCCAGGTCAGAGATCAGCCCCCACATAGAAACATAGAAACAAAGAAAATAGGTGCACGAGCAGGCCATTCGGCCCTTCTAGCCTGCACTGCCATTCAATGAGTTCATGGCTGAACATGCAATTTCAGTACCCCATTCCTGCTTTCTTGCCATACCCCTTGATCCCCCAAGTAGTAAGGACTTCATCTAACTCCTTTTTGAATATATTTAGTGAATTGGCTTCAACAACTTTCTGCGATAGAGAATTCCACAGGTTCACCACTCTCTGGGTGAAGATGTTTCTCCTCATCTCGGTCTTAAATGGCTTACCCCCTATCCTTAGACTGTGTCCCCTGGTTCTGGACTTCCCCAACATTGGGAACATTCTTCCTGCACCTAACCCTGTCAGAATTTTAAACGTTTCTATGAGGTCCCCTCTCATTCTTCTGAACTCCAGTGAATACAAGCCCAGTTGATCCAGTCTTTCTTGATAGGTCAGTCCCGCCATCCCGGGAATCAGTCTGGTGAACCTTCGCTGCACTCCCTCAATAGCAAGAATGTCCTTCCTCAGGTTAGGAGACCAAAACTGTACACAATACTCCAGGTGTGGCCTCACCAAGGCCCTGTACAACTGTAGCAACACCTCCCTGCCCCTGTACTCAAATCCCCTCGCTATGAAGGCCAACATGCCATTTGCTTTCTTAACTGCCTGCTGTACCTGCATGCCAACCTTCAATGACTGATGTACCATGACACCCAGGTCTTGTTGCACCTCCCCTTGTCCTAATCTGTCACCGTTCAGATAATAGTCTGTCTCTCTGTTTTTATCGCCAAAGTGGATAACCTCACATTTATCCACATTATACTTCATCTGCCATGCATTTGCCCACTCACCTAACCTATCCAAGTCGCGCTGCAGCCTCATAGCATCCTCCTCGCAGCTCACACTACCACCCAACTTAGTGTCATCCGCAAATTTGGAGATACTACATTTAATCCCCTCGTCTAAATCATTAATGTACAGTGCAAACAGCTGGGGCCCCAGCACAGAACCTTGCGGTACCCCACTAGTCACTGCCTGCCATTCTGAAAAGTCCCCATTTACTCCTACTCTTTGCTTCCTGTCTGACAACCAGTTCTCAATCCATGTCAGCACACTACCCCCAATCCCATGTGCTTTAACTTTGCACATTAATCTCTTGTGTGGGACCTTGTCGAAAGCCTTCTGAAAGTCCAAATATACCTCATCAACTGGTTCCTACTTGTCCACTCTACTAGAAACATCCTCAAAAAATTCCAGAAGATTTGTCAAGCATGATTTCCCTTTCACAAATCCATGCTGACTTGGACCTATCATGTCACCTCTTTCCAAATGCACTGCTATGACATCCTTAATAATTGATTCCATCATTTTACCCACTACCGATGTCAGGCTAACCGGTCTATAATTCCCTGTTTTCTCTCTCCCTCCTTTTTTAAAAAGTGGGGTTACATTGGCTACCCTCCACTCCATAGGAACTGATCCAGAGTCAATGGAATGTTGGAAAATGACTGTCAATGCATCCGCTATTTCCAAGGCCACCTCCTTAAGTACTCTGGGATGCAGTCCATCAGGCCCTGGGGATTTATCGGCCTTCAGTCCCATCAATTTCCCCAACACAATTTCCTGACTAATAAGGATTTCCCTCAGTTCCTCCTCCTTACCAGACCCTCTGACCCCTTTTATATCCGGAAGGTTGTTTGTGTCCTCCTTAGTGAATACCGAACCAAAGTACTTGTTCAATTGGTCCGCCATTTCTTTGTTCCCCGTTATGACTTCCCCTGATTCTGACTGCAGGGGACCTACGTTTGTCTTTACTAACCTTTTTCTCTTTACATATCTATAGAAACTTTTGCAATCCGTCTTAATGTTTCCTGCAAGCTTCTTCTCATACTCCATTTTCCCTGCCCTAATCAAACCCTTTGTCCTCCCCTCTGCTGAGTTCTAAATTTCTCCCAGTCCCCGGGTTCGCTGCTATTTCTGGCCAATTTGTATGCCACTTCCTTGGCTTTAATACTATCCCTGATTTCCCTTGATAGCCACGGTTGAGCCACCTTCCCTTTTTTATTTTTACGCCAGACAGGAATGTACAATTGTTGTCGTTCATCCATGCGGTCTCTAAATGTCTGCCATTGCCCATCCACAGTCAACCCCTTAAGTATCATTCGCCAATCTATCCTAGCCAATTCATGCCTCATACCTTCAAAGTTACCCTTCTTTAAGTTCTGGATCATGGTCTCTGAATTAACTGTTTCATTCTCAATCCTAATGCAGAATTCCACCATATTATGGTCACTCTTCCCCAAGGGGTCTCGCACAACGACATTGCTAATTAATCCTCTCTCATTACACAACACCCAGTCTAAGATGGCCTCCCCCCTAGTTGATTCCTCGACATATTGGTCTAGAAAACCATCCCTTATGCACTCCAGGAAATCCTCCTCCACCGTATTGCTTCCAGTTTGGTTAGCCCAATCTTTGTGCATATTAAAGTCACCCATGATAACTGCTGCACCTTTATTGCATGCACCCCTAATTTCCTGTTTGATGCCCTCCCCAACATCACTACTACTGTTTGGAGGTCTGTACACAACTCCCACTAATGTTTTTTGCCCTTTGGTGTTCTGCAGCTCTACCCATATAGATTCCACATCATCCAAGCTAATGTCCTTCCTAACTATTGCATTAATCTCCTCCTTAACCAGCAATGCTACCCCACCTCCTTTTCCTTTTATTCTATCCTTCCTGAATGTTGAATACCCCTGGATGTTGAGTTCCCAGCCCTGATCATCCTGGAGCCATGTCTCTGTAATCCCAATCACATCATATTTGTTAACATCTATTTGCACAGTTAATTCATCCACTTTATTACGGATACGCCTTGCATTAAGACACAAAGCCTTCAGGCTTG
The DNA here is from genome assembly GCF_044704955.1 of Pristiophorus japonicus. Lineage (NCBI taxonomy): Eukaryota > Metazoa > Chordata > Chondrichthyes > Pristiophoridae > Pristiophorus > Pristiophorus japonicus. Next base: position 77,578,987 of record NC_091993.1, on the reverse strand, counting down.
TTTTTTTAACACCCTTTGTCCTTTTAGAATTTTGCTGTACAGTGGCCCTTTTTGTTCTTTGCCTTGGGTTTCTCTGCCCTCCACTTTTCCTCATCTCCTTTCTGTCTTTTGCTTTTGTCTCCTTTTTGTTTCTCTCTCTCTCCCTGCATTGGTTCCCAACCCCCTGCCATATTAGTTTAACTCCTCCCCAACAGCACTAGCAAACACTCTCCCTAGGACATTGGTTCCGGTCCTGCCCACGTGCAGACCGTCCGGTTTATACTGGTCCCACCTCCCCCAGAACCGGTTCCAATGCCCCAGGAATTTGAATCCCTCCCTGCTGCACCACTGCTCAAGCCAGGTATTCATCTGCGCTATCCTGCGATTCCTACTCTGACTAGCACATGGCACTGGTAGCAATCCCGAGATTACTACTTTTGAGGTCCTACTTTTTAATTTAGCTCCTAGCTCCTTAAATTCGTTTCGTAGGACCTCATCCCTTTTTTTACCTATGTCGTTGGTACCAATGTGCACCACGACAACTGGCTGTTCTCCCTCCCTTTTTAGAATGTCCTGCACCCGCTCCGAGACATCCTTGACCCTTGCTCCAGAGAGGCAACATACCATCCTGGAGTCTCAGTTGCGGCCGCAGAAACGCCTATCTATTCCCCTTAAAATTGAATCCCCTATCACTATCGCTCTCCCACTCTTTTTCCTGCCCTCCTGTGCAACATAGCCAGCCACGGTGCCATGAACTTGGCTGCTGCTGCCCTCCCCTGATGAGTCATCCCCCCCCTACCAACCATACAAATGACCCCGACCCCTCCCTCCCAGGACAGAGATCAGTCCCCCGACCCCACCAACCATACAAATGACCCCGACCCCTCCCTCCCAGGTCAGAGATCAGCCCCCTCCCCCCCATACAATGACTCCCCCTTCCCTCCCAGGTCGGAGATCAGTCCCCTCCCCCCCCATACAAATGACCCCCACCCCTCCCTCCCAGGTCGGAGATCTACCTGTCAATCAGGTTGGCTTCTGGGCGAGGAACCAGTCGGTGATGCCACACGCCATGCAGGGAAATCTGGTGAGGTTTTCTGCGCCCTGGGCACCCCTGCCTCCCACGGGTCCAAACGTAAAAACGCCGGCCAATATCTTCAAAGAACCCGTGCCATCGGTCAGCGTAATAGAACGTAATCATTCATTTTTTTCCTTATAAAATATTCTTTGATGTATTTAAAAGTGATAACCTGGTGCAGCTTTATCAATAAATCTGAAAATGATTTGTCACCAAAATGTTCAGTCAAGTTCGCTGCCTGTGAGTAACCTGATTTAAAATAATTGACAATGACTTAAAATAAAACCTATATTGAACCATTTAATTGATTCACTGGTGTATACTAGTCACTTTCTTAGAAAATTAGATATATTTTGATATGAAAAATCTTTTAAAAGGTGCCTACTTGCGCCTGTGCACCTAAGAAAATGATACAATGTGAAGAGCCCTCCTGAAGCAGCACAATTGGCGGAATCTTGCAATTTCGATCTGGGGTCGTGGCCAGCTTGTGGACGGGGCCTGATTCAGGCAAATTGAATCGGGCTGATATCACAAGCGGAATCTCCACCCCGTCGAGTTTTAGATCGCTGTATGTTTCAATGTGTAATGGTGGATTGATGCTGGCTCTGTTTGCTGTATGATCATGTCCTGCCACAGCACCAGGCCGTCTGGGGAAAGAGGACAAATAAATGTTTGAACATCAGTAAATATTCCAGGGAGTCTGTCGATGATTTTGTGGTCAATAATGGAAGAGAAAACAGTCCTTTCTGAACTCTGAATTCAATAGCCACAGCTATAACACGACTGGAAAATAAAACATAAATGGAAAATGAACAAAAGCAAAATAAAGTGAGTGAGGAAGAGGTGAAAATCACTCTTTGAACATAGGGGAAAATATTACAGCAACAACAAACCGCAGTGCAAGTTCATAAAGTAGGACTGGGGCGAGATTAAACCAATCACGGCAAAGTGGAAAAATATTGATGAGGCTGAAATTGCGGTCGGAGGCAATTTACCTGGTGGTCTCAGAGGTGCCTGCGATTCCGGTGGGTGGCCTTCTCTTCCCGCACTGCGGAGCGCGCTCCCATCCTCCAGGTTCCCACGCAGAAGGTGCAGTCACGTGTGACTGCTCAACCAATCAGGTACAGTATTCTCAATTAATAGCAGTGGGAACTCTGTATCTTCGAGCTCTCATTGTTATTAATTGAGAAAAAACAAACACAATAACACCAAATAAAGAATAACAAACACACCTCGCATAATTAAAATTAATTGAAATTAAAGTTAATAAATAGCTTAGAGAAAACAGTTTTTTCTGAATTTTTCAAAAGTTTTTTTAGTTCTGGTTTAAAATAAATTTAATGTAGTGAGCAGTGCTTTTAAAAATAAAATGTGTTTTTTAAAATTTAATTTTTAATGTTTTAAGTGTGTTTTAAAACTCTTACGCCTGTAAAAGTAAGTTATATGCCTTCTTTTATCAGGTGCAAGAGTTTTGAGGACATTTGCTGGGCACGATTATGGGTAAATAACACAATCTTGCCCTTGCAAATGTCCTCGCACTGATATGCGTTGGATTGACAGATCGGAAAAGCCGGTTTTCAGCGCATGCGTATTTTGCGCTGAAAACCAACTTTTGCGATACCTTCCCGGTTGTAGACAGTCAGTACGGACCCAGGGAGGCTGGAATTTCCATAATTCAGGACAGGAGATTATGTAGTGAGAATCTTCACAAGGACCAAGCGAAGGGAAGCACAATTGATGCTCTTGGTGAAAATAAACTCACATTGGTTACCTCGACAATTTAAGAAGGAACTGTATGTATTTTCACTGTATAAGGGTCATTCTCTAACACTCTGTATTTAATGTTAATGGAACCAAACGTACCATGCAACAATGTATATGGTTGTGGATCCTTGCTGTGGGGAAATTGGCTGCTGCGTTTCCCACATTGCAACAGTGATTACACTTCAGAAAGTACTTCATTCGCCCAATTCCATAGGTAGGCAGTACCCTTTCCCCTAAAACACACACAAACACAAACATTTGTCCCACAAATGTTTTGATATCTATACAGAATAACAATACTTTAAGGTTACCATGACCGAGTTGTTGAAAGCTCACATTATTGTAGATGGGCGCGGTCTTCCCTGGATACTTTAGGTGTAAAATCACCACCGAGGGGGCCAAGATGGGGTCTTGAGCTGCAATGCCGGGTTAGTCTGTGTTTAGTGGAAGACGCCATCTTGGTAAAGGAGTTGAAGCGAGCACTAGGAATGGCTGTTGGGAGGATTGTTAAGTGGCTGATTAGCAGGAAATGTAATTGCCAGTGCTCATTAAAGAGGCTGCAGGCCAGTTTGGTGGCTAGCACTGTCCTAACAGCAACCAGCTGAGCAGGAGTAAATATGTCGTTGCTGAGAATTTCAAATGCAACTTAAGGCTGTGCTGAAGGGGGGTGCAAAATTCACAAGAATCCCCTCCACCCCGCGTTTGGGCTCATTCGAAAGGAAATTTAATTTGGGACTATCGACTGAAAAGTTTGGAACCCTAAAGTACTTATGGAAGAAGCTATGAACTTTAATAGAATTTTGAACTTTTAGAAGACAAATTCAAGGCTGTGGGCAGGCTGAAGAGAACTAACAGGAGACAACTTGATTAGTGAGACTACCTGGGTGTGAGGACTAAAGTAACCTGTCTGGAGAAATGGGTATTCGAGAATCCTTCTCCACAAGAGACAGTAGCATTACAAAATCACCCAGAGATAACTACCCATCAACTTGAAACTGGAAAACCATTTCAGCATATACATCACAAAGAGGCCCAAGCCAGCTTGTATGCGAAAAACTAAGCACAAAAGGACATTGCAATTACCAAACTAATATTTCCATCCGGAAACAGTTTTCGAACATCAGCCCACCCGAGACATATTAACAGAGGGTATGACATACTTGGCTATACAACCGAGACCACGCTTGTGTCATCAAGACAAGGAGAGAAACCAACGCGACAGTTGTAAACTAACTTCTCCAGCCTCGAAGTCCTGAAGGAAGGAAGAATATCACCATCGCGGCAGCAACCGACCACAACCAACGTGATATCAACAAAAAACCACCGCGATCGACCAAACTCGAAACAAAACTCCAACGGGGAAAAACTGAAGAATCGAAAGGTTTCCACTGCCCAATCTAATCCTGACCTACCAACAGGTAAAACATTACCTAAAAGACTGTAGAAATCTATTTCTAATGAAGAAAACCTGGTACTTACCCCATGATCCAAAACGCGCCTTACCGCTGAAGATTGTGCAGCAAGAAGTCTTCTCCGACGTTTGGGATACGGCAAGCAGACCTGACCACATCCAGTGAACCCCAAAACCGTGATCTACTGCTAACTGTCAAAAGGATTTGTAAGCATAGTCTCTGCTTGCCCTGGAGTCCAACCTAGCTAGAATTAGGTATTGGGAGGTCGGAGGTATAATTCTACTGTAACCCCCTTTGAATATGTGATGTATTGCTCTCTATTAGAGTCATTATAAGCTATTGTAACCCCCTCTGAGTGTGTAAGGTATTGTTCTTTAATAAGTTTGAAATAGTTTTGACATTGTATTTTCTTATTAGAGTAATTCTAAGTTTGTATTTTCTTGACTGTAATAAAATCAAAGTTCTTTTGCATCAAACCAGTGTCCCTTTGCACTTTGTCACATCCCCCAAATAAATCCAGAGTCTACAGCCCAAGGGAGTGGGAGCAATTCAAACCGCTCAAGTTGGTCAGAAGGGAACCTGACCCCCTCATAGAGACCACCTCCTTACAAAATGGCGACCGCAGAAGGACTCTTATACAAGGGGTGTGATGTGGAGAGTGCTGGTTTGGGGCAAAGAACCAAGATGGAAGAGAGGATTTCCTCCTATGTGTATAAGAAGGTCAATGTAACTAAGGAATGGGTGCTTAGTCTATTGCGCGCTGAGCGTCCAGCTGACGCTGCAGCCCAGTGGACAGCAAGCAAAGATCAGAGAGAAGCAGTAGAGAAGGCAATTTGGTTGGTCTGTCTACAGCGACAGGCCCAACGCCTAGATAAAACCAATGAGACACTACAGGCAGAGTTATGGGAATGAGCAGAGAACTATCAGGAAAGGGTTATATCAGAAGAAAGATAATCGGGAGAACTCCATAAGCTAAAACAGGAAAGGACCCAGATAATGGAAACATTTAAAAACAGTCAGGACTATTTTCAATGTCAGGTTACTGAGGCCAAAAGTAATGAAAGGTCACTGAGGGAGGAAAGCACTCACCTCACCCAACAAGTAAAAGAGCTCCAGGAAAGATTAAAAGATGTGCAAGAAGCGTATAAAGTAGCTAGCACTAATGGGTTTGGGTTTGAATCGGGAGACCACGGTCCCTGCCAGCAACAAATTAAAAGTTTAAACCTTGCTCTGTCCAAGGCAAAAGGCATGGTATGCCTAAAAAGCCCGGGTACGTCCCAGATAAACCTGGAAGAGAAGGAGGAAACTACCCGGCCACCACCTGTGACTACACCGGTTCAGCGACAGGAGGAGCAAATCAGTTGTGGGGCGGACAGGGACAGTGAACCACCACCAGCTGTGGCACCGGGTTTCAGCTCGGCTTGGCCGCAGGGAGGAGAGGGAGGCGAGCCAGAACAGGGAGAGACAGAACCAGGGCCAATGTGCCTGGTCCGGCAACAGAAGTTTGGCCCGCCCATCCTTGCCGGGGGTCCAAGGCCCCTGGAAAGTCAGTTTGTGGTCCCCCACACTCCCCACCAGCTTAGGGCTATGATAAGCCACCTGGGAAAGCCAACTCCAAAGAGAGATCCCTCGGTTCACTTTGTGGAAGTGGAACAGGGAGGGGATATTAATGGGTGCGATGATGCAAAAATGGCAAAGATGCTTCTCCTATCTCTAGACAGCAAACTGTACCAGTCGCTCTCTACGGAGAGCAAAAGAGGACAGAAAACACTTTCTGCCATCCAAAAGGACATTTTAGAAGCTATGGGCTGCAATGACTGGAGTCCCTTCTCTAGAGTAGAGAAAACGGTGCAGCTCACAGGAAAAACCCCACAGGCTTTCGCAGACCGACTGTGGCCTGTGTACAAAAGCGCCTATAGTGGGGACATAGACAGAGATCTCATAAACACGGACGAATTAGCACACTGGCTCCGAAGTCTAGTGGCTAACAGTTTACCGAGAATAAGAACCAAGGCTGAGGTCTGGTTCGATCCAAGTGATCCCCAAGCCACAGAACAGGGAGTGCTTAGGCAACTGACCCTAGCTTACAGAAACGGCAGAGAGACAAAAGAGCACCCACAAAAGGGAAGGGTTCATGAAATTGCACCTAGCCAAGACAAGAGGGAATGGCACCACGAGGGGGGGCAACCCCTCCGAATCAAAACATACCTGCTTCGGGTGCGGAAAAGTGGGCACTTGAGAAAGGATTGTAGAAATCTATGGAAGAGTAGCGCAGGAAAGAATTCTCCAGCCTCTGCCCAAAGGACCGTGACAGATAAGCCAGTCCCTCCCCACTCATTCGATATTTTCCTAACCGCACTCCGAACCATGTTAGATGGCCCTGGGAAGGTAGCCACCGCCACCGGTACCGAGATCCCATCTGCCTCCTCCCAACCAAAACCATAACTAGGACAGGCACAGCCTGTCCACCTGTGTGCCCTCGAGTATGATGCGTGGGGGAGATCGAACGTCCAGGTGGAAGTGGAAAAGGTGAAAGGGACTTACCTGCTGGACACCGGTGCCTCAAACACCCTTGTCTATGCAGCTAACCCTGCTGCCTCACCTCTGTCTAACGGGGTCCCCTACAGCTTGGTGGGTTTCACAGGCTGGCTCATTCTCCATTCCGCTCTCCATTCATTTAGGTACACTCCATAATAAGTGGACTTGTGTCCTGATGAAGTAGGAGCAGGAAGGGAGAGGGATCCTGGGGGTTGACTTCATCCTAGGACACGGGATCCTGGTGGATTTAAGAAACCATGTCTTTGGGGGGTCAGTCTACATGGAACAGGAGAGTGAGGTGATGGTTATCCCGGGAAAACAGGGAAAAGGGACGGTGTGCACCATGAAACCAAAGGAGGGTTACGACCTTGAATCACTGGTCAGTAACACTCCGATAGAGTACCAAGAATATGCAAGGAAAAACCTTGCAGCTTTTGCCACTCACAAACACGTCTGTGGGAGAATAAACGGGGTCGAGGTTAGCATAGAAGGAGGCCCCATGACCCGACTACAGAAACAGTAAACTTCCCCAGGGAGGCGGAGGCAGATATGGAAACAGCCTTGGGTTCACTGGTTAAATAGGGGGTATTGAGACCAATAGCTGCCCATGTGAACTCTCCATTGCGTCCGGTTAAGAAACCGGACAACTCCTGGAGAGCCACGGTGGACTATCGAATACTCAACCATAACATCTCCGCCTGTGCACCCACCGTTGCTGCCGTCGCCGACCTCATTGGAAGTATCCCAGCCTCTGCTGGATATTTTATGAGTTAGACTTTGGAAATGCAGACAAAGCAGACCCTACATGCTAGGGACACCATGGGCTTGGGGAGACCTGGAAGGGGAATCATAAACGACATTTTCACTCCCTACAATACAGCATCCTCTGTAATAAATACCTTAGATGACATAGAACTACAAACACAGAAAAACGGTTTAAAGAACCAATTGAAAAAAATCCTGAAACAGGAGAATACCGTAGCAGGTTCAGAACTACACGAGGACCAGGCTATGATTGTCCATTTAAAAGAAATAGTGGCTGAGCTGGAAAAACATGCACAGACAGTGAATGCACTTATACGGGAGGATAGAAACGCTTCGGACCAGGCTGCACAGAACAAGGTGTGTGTACTGTATGGGGCATGGTTGTTGGGCGAGGGCCGCAACAACCTGGAGGATTTGAAACAAGGTGTAGTCCTCTCTTGGATCAGAAACAAGCACCTCGCAGCCCTCCACCCGTACAGCAATTCACTAAGCTCGTGCCAGCTCCACCTAGCCTCTGAAGCCTACCCTGTCCCAGTAGACTGTGGGAAATCTAACCACACCATTATGGGAATCGTACTAAGGATGCCGGTCATGGGTGGGACAGCCCGACCCGCACCGGTATACCGGGTGGAGAACATTGGAGTTATTCAGGGAGGTGCACACATTCGTTTTGCAGCGGCCCCACCCTATATCATAAAGTGGGAGCACGCTGTAACGGGTACTGACCTCTCCGGGTGCCGGAGCCGGGGTGCACAAGTAATACTGTGTCCCCAGTACTTGAGTGCCCATTCAAAGTCACAGTGTGGGTTTAAAGCTGCTGGCGCACAGCCTATTAACTGTACCATGGAGGTAATGACACAAGACCATGTCCCTCCACAGGTAACATACATAGGGGGTGGGACATAGTGTGTCACCACCAGTGTGTCCCACTACCAGCATGGACACTTCTGGTGTCCGGTAAGTGACAGCAGCTTTGCTTCAAACCTGAGGCATCAGTTCAAGTGGCCCAGGAACGGATTGTCCCCATTCCTGAACCCTCCACTGTCCACCTCACTGTGAAGGAAAACATTACAAACCTGCAAGATTATGTTGTACATTTTGGCTATGCAATTCCCCTTCTCCCTGAACATCTCACCGCTCTGCTAAAAGCTGTAATTATCTCACAAAAACACTTCTACACTCTAGAACAGAAAACAATTGAGATAGGGAAAAAGATTCTCGAGATCACCATTCCGTCTTTCTGCGACCTGTTCAGAAATATAGAAGTCCCGGTCTGGATCTGAAGTGCTTCCCATACTTTAGTTATCTGTCAACTTGTGATTATTCTTTACTTATGATGTCTCACTTGCAGAGTGAAATGCAGAGGCCATCAGATCAGGCACCAAAGGGTGCTGTATGCTCCTTGGCGGAACTTGGGAATCGCGCAGAGAGGGGTGACACCATACTACCATGTTTAATTTGTGTTGATTTTAACCTGCTGTAAACCGCAGAATATCAAGTGTTGTAAGAGTGTTATTGAGATTGTGTTTGACTATGTACCTTTATGTTACTTGAGTATGTGTTACTATGTGCTTTCATTTTATTTTACTTAAAGTTATGTTTAACTGTATACTGCTATTATACTATGAAAACTGTGGAAGAAAACGATCTATGTCCTATTTTAAAGGAAAGGGTTAAGTTCACTTTTTGATGATTTTGTAGAATTAGTGGAGCTAGTAAAAACACCCACACTTCTCTGCCTTGAAACAAAGAATGTTGTAAATACATGACTATCTGGTGTGTGTATGAGTTTCCAGATACCCTGCTTATCAGGATACGGACAGGGAGAAACTATGCAAGGACAGATAAAGTGTGCCTCCCGGAATGTACTTTGAGTTCACAGAATGTATGATTAATGTTCATGTGTGGTGTGTTTTAGATAAAGTTCCTGTTCTGACTGTATAAAGATAGAGCGGGTTTGCTTGTGAAACTCAAAGTTTTGCCTCAGTGCGGACTGAGCGGACTTTCCGAGATATCTTGTTAGAAAATAAAATTCTCTCGAAGTGCGACTCTGAAAGTCTCCGCCTGAGTTAATTTAAGCTAAAATTTCCTCGACAAAAACCGAGTAAGAGGGGTATCATACCCCCTCTCCATGCTGCAACCGAATTGTAGTGATTGTATTTCAATGGGGGATGCAGGGTAATGTTTAGCTAGTATTAATGCAGGGAAGGTTACATAAGAACATAAGAATTAGGAACAGGAGAAGGCCATCTAGCCCCTGCTCCGCCATTCAAAAAGATCATGGCTGATCTAGTCGTGGACTCAGCTCCACTTACCCGCCCACTCCCCATACCCCTTAATTCCCTTATTGGTTAAAATTTTATCTTTTTTTTGACTCCCAGGAACAGGAATTTTGCTTACCTTGATTGGCACTCAAGAGTGTGAAGTGTCAACAGGGGGGGGAATGAAGTAGGTGCAAAATTCACAAGAACCCTCCAGTGTTTGGGCTCATTCAAAAGGAAATTTAATTTGAGACTATCTACCAAAAAGTTTGGAACCCTAAAGTACTTATGGAAGAAACTACAAACTTTAGTAGAATTTTGAACTTTTAAAAGACAAATTCAAGATAGTGGGCGGGCCGAAGAGAACTAACAGGCGACAACTTGATTAGTGAGACTACCTGGGTGTGAGGACTAAAGTAACCTGTCTGGAGAAATGGGTATTCAAGAATCCTTCTCCACAAGAGACATTAGCGTTACAAAATCACCCAGAGATAGCTACTTGAAACTGGAAAACCATTTCAGCATATACATCACAAAGAGGCCCAAGCCAGCCTGTATGCAAAAAACTAAGCACAAAAGGACATTGCAATTTACCAAACTAATATTTCCATCCGGAAACAGTTTTTGAACATCAGCCCACCCGAGACATATTAACTTTAACGAGCCCGCCGAAATATTACAAAGAAGTCAAGCTCGCCAAATTCAAACAAAGGATTCTGAACAGATTTGGTGCCAAGATTAGAACCACTCAAACCATATAACTGGCCCCCTGTTTCAACAGAGGGTATGACATACTTGGCTATACAACCGAGACCACGCTTGTGTCAACAAGACAAGGAGAGAAACCAACGCGACAGTTGTAAACTAACTTCTCCAGCCTCGAAGTCCTGAAGAAAGGAAGAACATCACCATTGCGGCAGCAACCGACCACAACCAACGTGGTATCAACGAAAAACCACCGCGATCGACCAAACTCGAAACAAAACTCCAACGGGGAAAAACCGAAGAATCGAAAAGTTTCCACTGTACAATCTAATCCTGACCTACCAACGGGCAAAACATTACCTAAAAAACTGTAGAAACCTATTTCTAACGAAGAAAACCGGTACTTACCCCATAGATCCAAAATGTGCTTTACCGCATCAGCGGACTCAACCCAACTGAAGATTGCGCAGCAAGAAGTCTTCTCCGATGTTCGGGGTACAGCAAGCAGACCTTACTGCATCCAGCGAACCCAGATACTGTGATCTACCGCTAACTGTCAAAAGGATTGGCAAGCATAGACCCTGCCTGCCCGGGAGTCCAACCTAGCTAGAAATATGTATTGGGAGGTGGGAGGTGTAATTCTACTGTAACCCCCTTTGAATGTGATGTATTGTTCTCTATTAGAGTCATTATAAGCTATTGTAACCCCCTCTGAGTATGTAAGGTACTGTTCTTTAATAAGTTTGAATAAGTTTTGACATAGAATTACTCTAATAAGAAAATACAAAGTTTGTATTTTCTTGACTGTAATAAAATCAAAGTTCTTTTGCATCAAACCAGTGTCTCTTTGCACTTTGTCACAACCCCCAAATAAATCCAGAGTCTACAACCCAAGGGAGGGGGAGTGATTCGAACTGCTCAAGTTGGTCAGAAGGGAACCTGACCCCCTCACAGTGCTCAACTTCACTTGCCACTGAAGTTTTAAGAGGTCTTTTGAAACACTTTGTCCCGGAACATCTCCCAGTTTGTCAAAACTTCACTAACAGTAGCAATATTTAGTCCAGAAATTTACTGAGGATCTCACCTATGGAATTGGGCGAATGAAGCACTTTCTGAAGTGTAGCCACTGTTGGAATGTGGGAAACGAGGCAACCAATTTCCCCATACACATTATGGTTGTATGGCGTGGCGGCCTGGCCCAGCAGCCTGTGCTGACCCCAGCCTGCGAGCACCATCGGAGCAGGCCGGGGAGCGGAAGGAGAAGCATGGCGGCATACCACTCCAGGGAGAAGCGCGAGCTGGAGCAGGAGAGCAACGGCAGCGAAGAGTGACGTCATCAAGGTCCAGGTCAGTGATTGGAGCATGGGCAGGTACCGCAGGAGTGGCGAGGTCGGGGCGAAGGAACGGCAAGAGCTCGTAGAGGGGCGTGATCGGGGCACAGGAGAGGCGAGGGCCCAAGGGCAACACGGGCTAACCCACACTGCGATATGTGCGCGCACTCGGTCCGTGCAGCAGAGCAGGTCTCCAGTCATCTTGGTTAATCCTTGCTACTGGACCAAGACCTAGCTCTGTCATGCCCATGTGGTGGCTGGTGTGCAACGGTCACCACACATTAACAAAAAATCCAAGCACCGGCATCTTCCATCCTTCAAGATTTAGTTTGGACCTGGAATTTTAGGTCCATCATTGAAACACCTGTGGAATTTTTGACGAGGAAGCAAGTCATTCTCGATTCAAGGGACTGCCTATGATGATGATATTGGAGTCGCCAGGAGAAAGGGAGTGTTTGATCATGGGCATCTTGCTAGGGGTCCCCCTTGGTCTGCAGGAGGAATGGGAGGAGGACATGAGACCAGGCAGAGCAGTTGGAAGAGATTGGGACAGGAGGGCAAGGTGGATTCCTTCCCTCCTGTGGGTACAGGACATCCCTCCTCCTCTGGACCTCCTCTAGCAGGACCTCCAGTGCTGCATCTGAGAAACTGTGCATCTTCTCCCTTGGTCCCTGAGCCAGCCTGAAACGTGCCACTGTGTGTCAGCTGGGACACTTCACATCTTCAGTGAAAGTGGGTGAGTGGTGCCACATATTCTGCTCCATGAAAATTGCTTCCAATCAGCATTTCACTGGAATTTAGAAGAATGAGAGGGGATCTCACAGAAACATATAAAATTCTGACGTGATTGGACAGGTTAGATGCAGGAAGAATGTTCCCGATGTTGGGGAAGTCCAGAACCAATGGTCACAGTCTAAGGATAAGGGGTAAGCCATTTAGGACCGAGATGAGGAGAAACTTCTTCACTGAGAATTGTGAACCTGTGGAATTCTCTACCACAGAAAGTTGTTGAGGCCAATTCGTTAGATATATTCAAAAAGGAGTTAGATGTAGTCCTTACTACTAGGGGGATCAAGGGATGGCGAGAAAGCAGGAATGGGGTACTGAAGTTGCATGATCAGCCATGATCATGTTGAATGGTGGTGCAGGCTCGAAGGGCAGAATGGCCTACTCCTGCACCTATTTTCTATGTTTCTATGAACCTGCAGATATTTGTTTTAGCACTGTATCTATATGCACTGTGCTTTTTCTGGACCTGCGTTCTTTGGACTCTGCCCCCGACGCCTCTCGTGCAGACTCCTCGGAACCGGAAGTGGGGCCCCGAAGTGTCCATATGGAGTCCGCTGCTGAACCATTGCTTCCAGCCTTTGCATTATTGCAGCCTTCTGTAGGAGAGAAAACATCGTAGGTAGTGGGAGAGAGAGAGAGAGAGAGAGAGGTGGCGGATGGGGGGAGGGGGGGGGTCGGTGGGAAAGAGAGATGGCGGGCGGGCGAGAGAGAGAGATGGCAGGCAGGGGTGAGAGAGGTGGCGGTCGGGGGTGAGAGAGGTGGCGGGCATGGGAAAGACGGAGGGGAGTGAGAAAGAGAAAGAGAGAGAGAGAGAGAGAGAGAGAGGGCGAGAGAGAGAGAGAGAGAGACGGGGGAAAGAGAGAGAGATACGGGGGGAGATAGAGAGATTGGGAAGTTAGAGAGACGGCGGGGAGAGAGAGATTGAGGGAGCAAGAGAGACGGGAGGGGAGATGGAGAGACGTGGTGGGGGGGGGGTGGGAAGAAGAGAGACACGTGGGGGGAGTGGAAGAGAGAGAAAGACACAGTGGGGGGGGAAGAGAGAGAGAGTGAGAACGAGACACAGGGGGAGAAGAGAGAGAGAGTGAGAACGAGACACAGGGGGAGAAGAGAGAGAGAGAGAGAGAGAGACACGATGAGGGGGGAGAGAGAGAGAGAGAGAGAGACATGGGGAAGGGGGGCGAGAGATGGGGAAAGAGAGAGAGAGAGAGATGGGGAAGTGGGAGGAGTGATCGGAGGGGAGAGAGGGCATTCGGGGAAGACAATCATGATCTTCCAACGCCCTTTACACCCACACCCGATTTCTCAGAAAGCTCAGTCAGTGTGTTACAAGGGACACGTTTGGATAAAATCCGGAAATCACAACACTATCACTATTCACTTCATATCCAATAAACCTGTTAACAATCCATGCCCCACACACAATGCCCCATCTATGGCTGGGGTGGTGGGGGGATGGGTGGGGAGTAAGGTCAGGAACATGGGCTGGGGGTGTCAGGGACATCGGCTGGAGGAGCCATGCACTTGGGCTGGAGGGGGCTAGAACTTGGGCTGGGCGGTGAATGAACTTGGGCTGGGGGAGGGGTTTGGAAGGCTTTTGCTGGGAGCTCTGTGACTGCTTGCAGGTGAGTTCTGAAGTCAGAATGGCTTGAATTACAATTTGCAAAGTCACTCAGAACTTGGGCTGGGCGGCTCCAATTACACACTCCACAGAAACTTCTGGATGTGGCTTATCCTCCAAGGGGACCAATCAGCAATCAGGTCATGTGATAATGGAGAGCCAATCAGCCCAAAATACAGTGCAACTAACTGGATCCTTGGGCTCAATTTTCTCCAAAGCCGTTTTTTGGCATATTGCCAGAGTTACGCCCGTTTATCTAGGCCACAGCTGTTCCAAAAACAAATGTGCCAAGTTTCCCTGTTCTATTTTTTGAAATTAGCGCCATGCAGCTTGTCCTGTAGCCTCGGGGGTGGAGTCTAATGTCTGCGCTGAAAAAAACAATGCCGCCACTCACCTTCCAGACCAAGAGCATGGGGGTGAGTGGGAAGGGGAGAGGATGGATGAAGCCCCCATTGTTGTACTCACTCTGGAGGAGGTGCAGGTGCCGCCCATTGAAGTGCTAGCCCCTTTCCTCATTAGTGGTTTGACTGTTGGTGGAACATTCCATGGTTTCCCACAGTCTGAGGCTGGGGATTCCAGTGGGATGCAGCAAGGCACACCCAGGGCCCCACCGTGCAGTTCACCAGGATCGAACAGATGTGGTTTACATGATGGCAGTGAGTGCGGAGAGCATTGACCTTACCCGATCACTCCTGGACACCATCAGTGAGGTGGGTGATGAGGTATCAGGATTGTTGGGAGAAGTAACAACACTCTCACGAGAAATGGGAACGCTGTCCGGGAACATGAGGGAGGAAATATCTCAGTCAGCAGAAACTATGTCGGCGCACATGAGGGAGGGAATGTCGCAGGTAGTTGACACACTTTTGCTCAACATGAGGAAGGGAATGTTGGAGTTAGCTGCTGCAATAAGGGAACATGCCCAGACCCCACGCTCATTGACAGAATGAACTGCCAGTCCCACTCCAATCCCCAAGCTGGGCCTTCCACTTTACCGGCTGCCCACCTCCCCCCATGTCAAGAAGTGCGCATTACCCGAGATGTTCAAAAGAATAAACTTGGTACCAATCCCAGAAACGCTGCACCATTGCCTGTGGGCAGGGCTGGAGTCAACAAGACCAAACGCAGCGGGCGGTCTTAGAATAAGGTGGAGGAGAAATGGGTGCAGCCTTTCTTTGCTGTTGTTGTTGTTACTGTTGTAACTGTTCTCAACTTAAAAGATTTTTGTAAGGTATGTAAATTTATAAATTTAAAAGTTAGTAAGTGATGTTAAAGTTTGTAAGTGATCTTGAGAAAACTTTAAAGTTTGATACAAGAATATTTTTATTAAAGTTAAGTACAAACAAATGTTTGTTAAACTTTTGAATAAAATATATTTTAAATTATAACGGAATCATTTCCATTATTTGTTCCATTAACACAACACAACATTATGGAACGGGTCCAAACAGTAAACATGGTCCATGTGGAATAGTTGCCGCTGAGCCTTCAGGCAGCAAAGCATTCATGGATGAGCTGCTGGCACAAAGGCTCGAGCAATCGTTAAAGGCGCACGTCGGCCCGCACTTCTCCGCCGTCGTGTTCCGGGTTCAGGTAGTTACATGGCTTCCTCGCCCTTGTCCTCCTCCTCGTCATCTGCATATTCCTCCTCATCATCAGTCACTCTCACCTCAGGTGGGTCTTCGACTACCAGCTGCTGCTGCCTTATGATGGCTAAGTTATGCAGCATGCAGCACATAACAGTGAACTGACTGACGATGTCGGGAGGTATTGCAAGTAACCTCTGGAATGGTCCAGATATCAGAAATGCTGTTTCAAGATGCCAATGGTCCTCTCTATGATGCTGCATGTCGCAATGTGTGACATGTTGTATTCCCGGTCAGTTTCCGTCCAGGTTACGCGTAGGGGCGTCATGAGGCCGTACCCTTTGTCTCCCATTAGCCAGCTCTGCCCTTCTGGCTGCTGCTGAAACATGGCAGATATAGCGCTCTCGCGTAGGATGAACACATCATGGGTGCTCCCAGGTTATCTTTCATCAACTGACATGATGCAATGCATGTCATCACACATGAGCTGTACATTAATGGAGTGGAAACCTTTTCTGTTCCTGTACATCTCGGAATCCTCCAAAGATGCTCGCAAGGCGATATGGGTACAATCAATGCAGCCCTCTAACATTGGGAAGCCAGCAATCCTGGAAAAGGCCACAGCCCGGTCACGCATTGCCTGGGCGGTCATGGGGAACTTTATGTAGTCATTCCTATGGGCATATAGTGCAGCAGTTACCTGCCGAATGCAGACATGTGTTGCATGTTGAGAAATAGCACACATCTCCAGTTGTAGCTTGGAACAATCCAAATGCATACAATGAAAGTGCAGCTGTAACCTTCACTTCAACTGACAACAGGTCTGCTTTTACTAACTCACAGATCCCAGTTACAAATTATTTGCGGAAACGCAGCCTTCTGACACAGTCTGCATCACTCAGGTGTAGGTACAAACGCCAGTCCTGCCCATCACCCTACATGCTCTGAGGTTCCTCATGCGATGATGTTGAATCTATTGTCTCCTCCGCAGCACCAGCATGCAGAAGGCTTGCACAAAGTATGGCATTGTCAGTATTGCCCCCATGATTTTACCGTTGCAAGAAGCTCAAAACGGCAGGCATGCAGGACAAGGTTCTTTGTTCTCTCTCCCCACAAGGTCTGTATGGACCACACCCAGGTCTGAGCAGGCACTGAGATCACGAATCTCCCACGACCCCACCCTGCCGCCCCCCCCCAAAATCAGCCGGGCTTGATTTGATGGGTAGTGCAGGCTTCAGATGCCTTCTGTATGCCTTGCACAGCCCCCCCACACAAACTCGGGCTTCTTTTGAAGCTCAGCCTCGAGCCCCAACGTCCGGGAGAGTATCAGATTCTGCTTGCTGGTGCTCCGACTCTCAAGCCCTGTTTGCAGACGTTCGGTGGTGGTGTGTCAGTTTAAAAAAAAATGAAAACTTACAGAATTCCATTAAGGTTAAAAAAAATAATTTTTATTGTATATATTTAAGTGTTCTTCACTCCCTCCAAAACTTCACTGAGAAACAATGGCATCTTTCTGCGCCGATTTTTCAATGCGGCTGGTTTTTTGATAACTCACCAGAAGATTTTTCGGGAGTGGTCAGATACGCCGACCGAAGAGAAATTTTTGGGGGCAAAGTTACATAATTGAGAAAAACAGGCGCAGACATCAGGCAAAAAAATCCAAACCTAAAAAAATCGTAACTAACTGAGTTACGCTGGCACACATTCATTGGGGAAACTTAAATTTTTTAAACTTACACCAAAAAGAACAGCACGCGCCCAAAAAAACGGCGCAAATCACTGGGGAATATTGAGACCCTTATTTTAGTGCTCCAGGCAAATTCAAATTATGGTTATCAGCAATTGGGCCCAAAATTGCATGCTAAAACCACACTTTCAAACATGCATGTCTTATTAGCACAGCACACAACTTTCACCAAAATGACCCCCTTATAATTTCAGTGAAACCACACCACAGTGCAATAAATTCGGTTCAGTCACCAGCCTGCTCCTTAAAACCTTTTACTCCTTTGTCAGGACTATTTCCTTAGCTTGCACTTTCACTGAATTATTAGCGCAGCTCTGTGTATTTCAAAATAATTGTTTTACATACTGTTATGTTATAAAATAGCCTAGATCAAAGAAGCTATGCTAAATAATGAGATCACTATAACTTTTGTGAATTAGTGGAAATTCCATATTGAGTATGAATATAAAGCCTGGAATAAAGAAAGCCAGGGGGAAGTGACAGAAAGATAGGCGGCATTGTAAGCAGTGTAGATAAAAGCATACAATGGCAGAGATATTAATAGATTAAGCGAATGGGCAAAACTGTGGCAAATTGATTTCAGTGTAGGCAAATACAAAGTCATCCACTTTGCACCTAGAAAGGATAGATCAGAGTATCTTCTAAATGGTGACAAGCTGAAAATAGCGGAGGTCCAAAGAGACTTGGGAGTCCATGCACATACATCATTAAAATGACATGGACAGGTACAGCAAATAATTGAATAGGCTAATGGAATGCTGGCCTTTTTATCTAAAGGACTAGAATACAAGGGGGAAAAGTTGTGCACAGCTATACAAAACCCTGGGTAGACCACACCTGGAGCACTGTGAGCAGTTCTGGGCACCACACCTTAGGAAGGATGTATTGGTCTTGGAGGGAGTAAGTTTACCAGAATGATACCTCGACGCCAAGGGTTAAATTAAGAGGAGAGATTACACAAACTAGGGTTGTATTCCCTGGAATTTAGAAGGTTAAGGGGTGACTTGATTGAAGTTTTCAAGATATTAAGGGGAACTGATCGAGTAGCTAGAGAGAAAGTATTTCCGCTGGTTGGTGAGTCTAGGACTCAGGCTCTAAAAATTTGAGACAGGCCATTCAGGAGTGGAGTTAGGAAACACTTCTACACTCAAAGAGTGGTAGAAGTTTGGAACTCACTTCTGCAAACGGCAATTGATAGATTTTTGTTAACCAAAGGTATTAAGGGATATGGGACAAAAGCAGGCATATGGAGTTAGGTTATAGATCAGCCAGGATCTCATCAAAATGAACAGGGTCGAGAGACTGAATGACCTATTCCTGTTCCTATGTCCCAAGTTCCATTTGGCCCATCAAATGCCACTGAACATGTTCAATCCACCATCTCATGGATTCTACCCAAACCATTTAATCCATTCTATGGCCTGGAAATCGCGGCCTCCCCGGGTCTGTACGGAGTTTCTACGGACCTAAAAAGCATCGGAAAAGCCGGTTTTCTGTGTGCAATGTGCATGTGCTGAAAACCGGCTTTTCCGATCTGTCAAGTTTCTGGCTTGACAGATCTCGTGCGTATCGGGAGCGAGGACATTTGCAAGGGCAAGGTTGCAGGATTTACGCATACCTTGCCCAGCACATGTCCTCAAAACTCTTGCGCCTGATAAAAGCAGGCATATAACCTACTTTTACAGGCATAAGAATTTTAAAACACACAAAAACATTGTAAAATAACATTTTTAAAACACGTTATTGTTAAAATCCCTCCCCACTATGGTAAGTTTATTTTAAACCATAATTAAAAAATCTTTTTTAAAAATCAGAAAAATATATATTTTTTAAAAATACATAAACAACGAATTTAAATTAATAAAAATATGTTGTGCATTTTTTTCTATCTTTTATTATTTGTTATTAGTGTTTGAGGGGGCATTCTCATTCATAATAATGAGAACTCCAACTTACAGAGTTCCCATTATTATGAATGAGAATATACTACACCTGATTGGCTGCCCAGAGCCATGTGACTCCAGCTCCAGGCCTGCTCATGTCCTGATGTGCACATGCTGCGACGTGCATTCAGAAGAGGCCTCAGGACCTGGATCTCACGTGGGCACAGCAGCTTCAGGTAGGTGGGTACCTTTTTTCTAAAATCCATCCAAATGCCCGCGGGAAGGAGAAACCGGGATATCTGGGCCTTTAAGTTTCTCCCTGCCCTACGAAGGATAACTTGTTTCTGGTACTCTGTGCACAAAGGGCACAATGCTTTTAGAACACACACATCAGAATGGTCCCCAGTTTAATTTCTGTTCTGTGCTGTGTTAAGTGAACTCAGCTATGACAGTGTGGCATGGGAGTCTATAGTTTGTCTCAGCAGTCCAATTCAGGAAGTTGGTGCATATGGGTGGGTGAGGTGTGAGGGTGTGTTGGAGGAGGTCTCCAGAATCATCATTATTTGCTGCGCGCCTCACATCATAGTACAACAGCGAGGATTGGAGCTGCAGGAGGAGCATGGTGCACAGTATACAGCGTCTTCAGAGGAGGAGGAGGAGGAGGAGGAGGAGGAGGAGGAGGAGGAGGAGGAGTTGGAAGAAGAAGCTGAGGTGCAGGTGCCATCAGTAGCTGCACAAATTGCTGCCCGGGAGGCCCGGGATGACCTCAGCATGGCCAGATTTACTTAAATTGCTCCAATGCAGCCACATGCCTGCCGCATACTGTACTAAGTCCACCCGCCCTCAACAACACCATAAAGCACCCCTACTATGACCAAGCCATTGCTCTCACCCAAAGCCCCTGTACTTGATGTTAAACAATGTTTCACCATTCACTCCAAATGACAAAGGCACTTCCAAGGTCTGAGGCAAAAATGTACAAGACCTGAAAGTGATGCAAAGAAAACATTTATAAGTACAATCAAAACATCTGAAACTTAGCACTAACATGTGTTGATGCGTCCATGTGTTTACCCTGTGCATCTACTTTTGTGTCATTTTTCTTTTCCGAGTGCGTCTATGAGGTGCAACCCCTGTGGTCTCAGCAGGGGTAGAGGCAGGCTGCTCACTTCCCGGCTGTGACTAGTTAGACAATTTTGGTGGATGTCCTCTGGGTTTTGGAGCCAGTGAGGGTCCCGCCAATGACTCCTCCTCCTGTAACTGTGCAGGGGCAGTCTCGGCCATCATGACCAGAGGAGGCACCTGGGGCTCTGACTGAGGGGGAGGCATCGGGGGAGAAGTGGGAGCACTTTAAGAGGAGCCCCCACTTCCATGTCCCCTCTCATTATCATCCCTCTCATGGGCCACCCGTACTTCCCTGCTAGCAAGGAGCTGGAGAGCACCTTGCTGTACAGCAATGTTTACAAGTCAGCGTTTATATCAGTGCTTGAGGTGAGGTCTATGAGTGCCAGCCATCTGTTGTCCACAGCTAGCATGTGCTCGTGTGATTGGTGCATTTGCTGTTCTATGCAGGTGGCCATCCTTTCCATGGAACAGCACATCATCGCCATCGCCTGCGATATGGTGGTGCTCAGTTGGAGATGGACTTCTCCATTCTCTGAACATTTGCAGACATCGCAGCTGCAAAAGATGCCAGAGCCTCATGTAATTATTGCTGCCCCTCCAGGATCACCCTCTTTCTCGAGGGCCCCAAAGGCTCAGCGTCTGCATGCAGCTCAGCAGAGCTTGGAGCGTCCTGCACAAAGTAAGGCGGAAGTCCGAATTAGGTTCTTCAGTGATTAATTTGTTGCAATCTTCTTTCTGATATCAGGATAATTCAGCCCAAAGAGCCTCTTGTATCAATTGAGCAGCCAAGCACCTCTCAAGACACCGGCTCTCAGGTGGGACCTAGCTGCAGCACCAGGATAGGTAGTAGAAAAGTATGTCTGGGCACCCAGGGGAAACACGGTGATAAGTAATAGGTTTGATCACATTTTTTGCAATAAATCTGATGTGACACTTTGATCTGACTTTGGTGTTTGATGAATACATGATGCCTCATGATGTCTGATTCAAGTGATGAGTCACTTTTGTAAATGAGGCGAGTGATGTTTACAGATGGAATAATTTGAACTGGCAGGAGGGCGAGGTAGGTACCAAGTTACTTGCCATTTTTGGGCAAATCCTTGGTGATACAATGGAACAATTGCATTTTCAGGCCTGCAATTGGGGTGGTCGCCACTTACACTGGGATTCTGCCCCAAACTCAAAGCACTCCAATTCCCGATGCTTGGCTTGGGCCTCTCCCCAATCCAGCTGTCAAGGAAACATGTAACTCACTTAAATGTATTTACATAAGGGCCAGTGACATGGGCGTGCTGAAGTCCCAAAGGTTACGCTCTCAATGCACCATGGGTAATTTAGAACGAGATAAATGAAGCGTACCTATTGCCAGTAACAGCTGAGAATGGCAGAAGTGAGGAACCTTTGAGGCTGGTGAGTGCAGAAACTTTAACTACCGATTACCAGGACTGAGAAAGAGATTTTGGAGCGTTGTTTTTTGTCTTCAGCAAGATAGCACTGGACTTACCTCTGATTTCCTGAGGGACTCATAGAATCCTAGAATCATAGAAAGTTACAGCACGGAAGGCCATCATTTCGGACCATCATGTCTGCGCCGGCCGACCAAGAGCTATCCAGCCTAATCCCACTTTTCAGCTCTAGGTCCGTAGCCCAGTAGGTTACGGCACTTGAACTGCACATCCAAGTATCTTTTAAATGTGGTGAGGGTTCCTGCCTCTACCACCCTTTCAGTCAGTGAGTTTCAGACCCCCACCTCCCTCTGGGTGAAGACATTTTCCCTCATATCTCCTCTAAACCTCCCCCAATTACTTTAAATCTATGCCCCCTGGTTGTTGACCCATTGCCAAGGGAAATAGATCATAAGAAGATAAGAACATAAGAAATAGGAGCAGGAGTAGGCCACATGGTCCCTTGAGCCTGCTCCGCCATTCAATAAGATCATGGCTGATCCGATCATGGGCTCAGGTCCACTTCCCCGTCCGCTCCCCATAACTCCTTATCGTTTAAGAAACTGTATTTCTGTCTTAAATTTATTCAATGTCCCAGCTTCCACAGCTCTCTGAGGCAGTGAATTCCACAGATTTACAACCCTCAGAGAAGAAATTTCTCCTCATCTCAGTTTTAAATGGACGGCCCCTTATTCTAAGATCATGCCCTCTAGTTCTAGTCTCCCCCATCAGTGGAAACATCCTCTCTGCATCCAACTTGTCAAGTCCCCTCATAATCTTATACGTTTCGATAAGATCACCTCTCATTCTTCTGAATTCCAATGAGTAGAGGCCCAGCCTACTCAACCTTTCCTCATAAGTCAACCCCCTCATCTCCGGAATCAACCTAGTGAACCTTCTCTGAACTGCCTCCAAAGCAAGTATATCCTTTCGTAAATATGGAAGCCAAAGCTACATGCAGTATTCCAGATGTGGCCTCATCAATACCTTATATAGCTGCAGCAAGACTTCCCTGTTTTTGTACACCATCCGCTTTGCAATAAAGGCCAAGATTCCATTGGCCTTCCTGTTCACTTGCTGTACGTGCATACGCTCATTGTGTTTCATGCACAAGTAGCCCCAGGTCCCACTGTACTGCAGCACTTTGCAATCTTTCTCCATTTAAATAATAACTTAAATATAGCGGAGTGCAATGTGCCCTTCCCAAGGTCGGGTCTGTCAGCGCTGAGCAGACCCGACAGGCAGCAGTGGGAGACCCAATTAAGCTCATTATAATGTATTTAACAGACCCTTAACAGAATTTTTTAACTTACTTTTTATCTTTAACTTCAGGGCGACGGGAACCACACTGTTTGAGGACCACGGCTGTCAACCTGAGACGGGAGTTCATAGACCAAACTGAAATGAGAGACAGAGTAAATCATTCTGAGGATCAAAGGAAGCTGCAATAGACTATTGATAAGATGGTAGAATCGGCAAAGAAATAGCAGATGGAATTCAATGTCAGTAAATTTTGGTTAAAAAAAATGTATTGCTAATACTTTGAAAAGCGGAAAGCCGGGTGATATGTTGGAGCAAAGGGATTTGGGTTCAGGATCATCATCATCATCATCATAGGCAGTCTCTCGAAATCGAGGTAGACTTGCTTCTACTCCAAAAGTGAGTTCTCAGGTGGCTGAACAGTCCAATACAGGAATTACAGTCTCTGTCACAGGTGGGACAGTCATTGGAGGAAAGAGTGGGTGGGGAGTCTGGTTTGCTGCATGCTTCTTCCTCTGCCTGCGTTTGTTTTTTGCATGCTCTCGGCGATGTGACTGGAGGTGCTCAGTGTCCTCCTGGATGCTGTTCCTCCACATAGGGTAGTCTTTGACCAGAGACTCCCTGGTGTCGGTGGGGATGTTACACTTTATCAAGAATGCTTTGAGGGTGTCCTGGAAACGTTTCCTCTACCACCTGGGCCTCGCTTGCCATGTAGGAGTTCCAAGTAGACCGCTTGCTTTGGGAGTCATGTGTTGGGCATGCAAACAATGTGGCCTGCCCAATGGAGCTGGTCGACTTTGCCAATGCTTCGATGCTGGGGACGTTGGCCTGATCGAGAACACTAACGTTGGTGCATCTGCCCTCCCAGGGGATTTGCAGGATCTTGCGGAGACATCACTGGTGGTATTTCTCCAGCGATTTGAGGTGTCTACTGTATATGATCCACATCTCTGAGCCATACAGGAGGGCGGGTATCACTACAGCCCTGTAAACCATAAGCTTGGTGCCAGATTTGAGGGCCTGATCTTTGAATATTCTCTTCCTCAGGCAGCTGAAGGCTGCGCTGGCGCACTGGAGGCGAAGTTGAACCTCGTCGTTGATGTCTGCCCTTGATGATAATAGGCTCCTGAGCTATGGAAAATGGTCGACGTTGTCCAGGGCCGCACCGTGGATCTTGATGACTGGGGGCAGTGCTGTGTGGCGGGGTCAGGTTGGTGGCGGCCCTTTGCCTTACAGATGTTTAGTGTAAGGCCCATGCTTTTGTACACTTCGGTGAAGATGTTGACGATAACTTGGAGTTCAGTCTCTGAATGTGCGCAGACGGAGGTGTCGTCTGCATACTGTAGCTCGACAACAGAGATTGGGATCACCAGCAGTGGATAATGCCATAAAAAGCGAATGCTGGGATTTCTGTCAAGATGTAGAGAATATATTTTTAACAGAGGCTGTGAGACTGTGGAGTGTACTACTGGAGTTAGTGATCGAAGCAAAGACCAACATTTAAGAATAGGAGAGATAGGTGGAAAAGAGAATAAAGGGAAATGGGAACAGGGCAGGCAATGGGATTAGGACAATTGCTCGTGTGCAGGATAAGCACCAACACAGACTGGTTGGACCGAATGGCCAGTTTCCAAGTTGTTATTTCTGTCTAATTTTATGTATGAATACGTTCTATTGACAATTGGTTTAAATATATTCTGGCTATCTTCAGGCTTGCTGCTGGTAACAAATGGAGTTCAGTAAATAAAGTGTTAACACAGCTTGGTCTGATGACTCTGCTTTTTCTTGGCAAAAGGGAGCAGTGAGACAACAATGCGCAATGAGCTGGATTTTTGGTCTTCTGCCGGCCCTGTTAGTACCCCAGAGGGGCGGCAACGGTTTGTAAGCACTTCCGGGCGGGTGGCCAACTTCCTGCGCCCCGCCGGGGCATTCGGTGCTGGTTTCAACGGGGCGCGGAGCGTTGCCACCTGGAGGGGGCGAGCCAGTGTGCAATGCCCCTGCTTGCGACACCAGCTCGATGTTTGGCTATTGTACCGATCCGTAGTGCTCTGTCGAGTGCCCTGCTGGGACCGCCTGTCAACCTCAGGTAAGTGTGATTATTTTTAATGTTATTTTTTGGGGAATTTATGTTGCGGTGGCGTGCGTTATTTATTAGGAATGATTTGGGAGTTTCGTTTCAGGTTTACCCCCCCCCCTGCACCCAAGGCCTCTCTTACAGCGCTCTGAGGCTAGCTGTTTAGCTCAGGATTTTCACTTGCTCAGCCGGCCTAGCGCCCTAAAAGAGGTGTGCACTGCCTCCCTCAGTGCTCCACCCCACACTCAGGGTTGACTGAAGCGCAAACTGTTCCCGGGCGCAAACTTTACTGCCCAGCCGCCGTTACCGCCCTAAAATGAGCGGAACTGAAAATCCAGCCCTTTGAATAGTTTTAAACAACGACAACACGCCCTTTCCTGATTAGAAAACGTGATTGCTTCTGAATAAAACACACAATATCAGAGTTAAACACAGGGTACAACCAATATTGCAGAGATCCAGTGGAATAGATCTTAACTTTCACAACTGGGCAGGACACTGGCAGTCGTGCACCAGCCGCCCGTTTTACACCCGGAATTGGACAGGAAAATCAGACGAGGTGTAATCCAGACAGCCAATCCGCTACTGCCAGCTTTCCGCCCGGCGGTGAAAGTTTAAAACCTAGTTCAATTCGTTTTTAAATTTTTCTTGTCAGTTTCCTCATCCAGTTTCTCTCTCTGCTCCTCTCCTAAACACTGGCTCCTACATGGGCACCGTGCCACAGCTACCTGGCTCCCGCCAGTACCTCTCCCCCGAACCATGATTCAGTCACTCAGTCATGCTGCTGTATCCATTTAGCCCTGTTGTCCCAAGCATACAACAGGAGTTCCCCGGGACACTGTAATGGTGCAAGAATGTACACCTGCCCCCAAGTGAAAGACCTTTGATACCGGACTTGTAGAATCACTCCCACCCTCTCAAATAAATCCGACAGCAATATTTAATTTTCCAAATAGCAGCTTGAGAATATTCAAGCCAAGGCTGAACGATAAACTTTAGTGTAAACTGATCTTAAAAACTGATAAAAAAGGTGAGCCTAAAAATGCGGCAAAATTCCTGACGCTCAGCAAACTAGAAGAATGGAAGAATGCCAATGATCAACCTAGGTCCTATCTACCATCTCAGATGGATGTAAAAGGTGCCATGGCACCATGAAAAGAAGGGTTCGGGAGTTCCACTGGAGTCCTGGCCAACATTAAACCCTCAACTAATATCACTAAATATGGAATATCTGGTTGTTTATCTCATTGCTGTATCTGGGATCTTGCTATGCAAAAATTGGCTGCTGTGTTGGCCTACATTACTACTACAGTGACTATACATCAAAAGTATTTAACTGGCTGTGAAGCACTTCTGGAAATCCTAGTCACATGAAAGCATTATATCAATGCAAGTTCTTTCTTAGTTTTATCCTATGTTTCCTTTTTATGTTCCAGTTTAGTTTTAGTCCATTGATCCATCGCATCCTGTCTATTCATACAGCCCTTAATCATGTAAAAGGAATATATCAATTCCATAGTGTTCCATTCACTGTATATATCAATGATTTGCATATAGGGCGCGAGTTATGCTGTCTAAATTTGTAGACCATACTGAAGTGAGAGGCATAGTATATAATTCTGAGGACCAAAGAAAGCTGCAACAGGCTATTGATAAGATGGCAGAATCGGGAAAGAAATAGCAGATGGAATTCAATGTCAGTAAATGTGAGGCGGAACATTGTGTTAAAAAAAATGTATTACTAATACTTTGGATAGCAGAAAGCTGGATGATATGTAGGAGCAAAGGGATTTGGGGTTCAGGTTCACCAGCAGTGGATAAGGCCATAAAAAGCTAATAGAATGCCGGGATTTCTGGCAAGATGTATAGAATATATATATTTTTTAAACAGTGGCTTGTGAGAATGTGGAGTGTACTACTGGAGTTAGTGATCGAAGCAGAGACCAGCATTTAAGAATAAGTTAGTGTAAGAATACAGAATTTAATGGCCGAACTTTAAAATTGACCAAATGCTGTAACCAGCAAACTTTGTGAAGCCAAATAGCTATGTGGGAATTGTCAGTTAAGCAAAAGCTGTACTTTCACACAGATAGGAGGAGTAACCGACCTTGGACAGGTGGCGAAATCCCAAGGAATTGATAAGACCATCTGTGGACAATGATATCTTTAAGGAACATTTTTAATGAACGTATTATTGATAAAGACATTGGTAAAACATCACACATTTAATTACCGTATATACTCGCGTATCATGCGACTTTTGAAGACCTAAATTGTAACCTAAATTTGGGGGGTAGCATGATACGCGAGATACAAAATTTGCGGGTGTGAAGTGCTGGCCAAGATTAGGCTGTTAGGCTGTTAAGCAGACCGTATCCATTTACGGTAAGTCAAATAGTACATATGTATATCAAATAAAGATGATTTTGATAAAATTGCTGTTTTACTTGCTGATACACATGTAATGTTTACGCTTTCCAAATCAGCTGAGAGGCTAACTACCAAAGGAAAACAGAAACGATTCTTAATGAAACTATTGCCGGTATATTTATTTTTTTAAATGCTTTAACAATCAAATCTCCATCTATCTCAGCCCATGCTTCTTTTACCCACAAACACAGTAGAGGCAAATCCGGAGCCTTCATATTCCCTCCCTTCGTAAATGATTTCTCTCCTTCCATCATCCAGTCATTCCATTTCTTTCTTATATTGTCTTTAAATGGCTTATTAATGGATACGTCAAGTGGCTGAACGACGCTAGTCAAGCCAGCTGGAATGATTGCTATATCGGTGTTCGATTCGCGAACAGCTTTCACAACAGAATCCACTCGATGTGACCTAAACATATCCCACACAAGTAAACTTTTTTGGCGTCGTAAACCACCTGCTCTTGATTCCCAAACTCTCTTCAGCCAAATCTTGCATCCTTTTTCATTCATCCATCCTTTTTTGTTTCATGATTCGGTTGTTAAGGTCTGTATTCGATCGTTGTTCTGTGTTAGGGTACTTGTTACGTGTTGGGTACTTGTTAAACTTGTTTGAAAGCCTAGCCTAGTGTCATCTGGTATCTCAAAAAAGTGACTCGCATGATACATGAGATATATGATAAAATCATGTTTTGGGGACGAAAATTTAGGGGTCGCATGATACGTGAGATCGTAGGATACGCGAGTATATACGGTAACTGTCTGCTGAAGGGAAAAATACAACTCTGGCCTTAGAGTTGGCTGGTTGCCAATTTCTTAAGTATAATTACAGTGCGAGAACACACTTGTCTTTTCTAGATAATGCTTATGTATTGCGGTTACATTCGGTGCCTGGTAAGGGGCCTGCGGGCTACTCAGGGCCGGATGGAAATGGTGAAACTTCTATACTCTGCGGGAGGAAACTGTAATGTGAGAGGGAGGACTTGTTTGTGCTACCCAGTTACCAATGAACATGTCTTCCCTGACTTTCAGTCAGTAAAGGCATGTGAGGGGGGAGTTTGTCGAGGAGGGGGAGCGGCAGCGTCGGGAGGCCGACAAGAGGCCCAGCAGTCGGAGGGAGCAGCGGGAGTTCGTCGAGGAGGCCAGCTGGTGCAGCTGCAGTAGGGTGAGAAGGCAAAAAAGTAGAAAGAAATCGAAAGGTGATGTCACAGCCAAGGGTGTAAGTGATTGGTGAGTAGTTTTTCCTTTTTCTTTTCTTTATCAGTAAGTAACCTTTAGCATTATTGTTGCCAAATTAAGTTAATCTAGGGGTTAAGTCATGGCAGGAGAGCTCGGACACGTGTTATGCTCCTCCTGTACTATGTTGGAAGTCAGAGACGCTTCCAGTGTCCCTGACGACTACATGTGCGGGAAGTATATACGGCTGCAGCTCCTGACAGACCGCATTGCGGCACTGGAGCTGCGGGTGGATTCACTCTGGAGCATCCACGATGCTGAGAATGACGTGAATAGCACATTTAGTGAGTTGGTCTTACCGCAGTTAAAGGTTACACAGCCAGATAGGGGATGGGTGACCAACAGGAAGAGCAGTGGAAGGAAGGTAGTGCATGGTCATCCCCCTGCAAAACAGATACACCGCTTTGGGTACTGTTGAGGGGATGACTCGTCAGGGGAGCGCAGCAGCAGATAAGTCCATGGCACCGTGGCTGGCTCTGCTGCACAGGAGGGCAGGAAAAAGAGTGGGAGAGTTATAGTGATAGGGGATTCTATTGTAAAGGGAATAGATAGACGATTCTGCGGCCACAACCGAGACTCCAGGATGGTATGTTGCCTCCCTGGTACAAGGGTCAAGGATGTCTCAGCGCGGGTGCAGGACATTTTGAAGGGGGAGGGTGAACAGCCAGTTATCGTGGTGCATATACGTACCAACAATATCGGTAAAAAACGGGATGAGGTCCTACAAGACGAATTTAGGGAGCTAGGAGCTAAATTAAAAAGTAGGACCTCAAAAGTAGTAATCTCAGGATTGCTACCAGTGCCATGTGCTAGTCACATGATAGCTCAGATGAATACGTGGCTTGAGGAGTGATGCAGAAGGGAGGGATTCAAATTCCTGGGATATTGGAACCAGTTCTGGGGGAGGTGGGACCAGTACAAACCGGACGGTCTGCACCTGGGCAGGACCGGAACCAATGTTCTAGGGGGAGTGTTTGCTAGTGCTGTTGGGGAGGAGTTAAACTAATATGGCAGGGGGATGGAAACCAATGTAGGGAGACAGAGGGAAACAAAATGGAGACAAAAGCAAAAGACAGAAAGGAGATGAGTAAAAGTGGAGGGCAGAGAAACCCAAGGCAAAAATCACAAGGGCCACATTACAGCAAAATTCTAAAGGGGCAAAGTGTGTTAAAAACAAGCCTGAAGGCTCTGTGCCTCAATGCGAGGAGTATTCGGAATAAGGTGGATGAATTAACTGTACAGATAGCAGTTAACGGATATGATGTAATTGGTATCACAGGGACATGGCTCCACGGTGACCAAGGCTGGGAACTCAACATCCAGGGGTATTCAACATTTAGGAAGGATAGACAGAAATGAAAAGGAGGTGGGGTGGCGTTGCTGGGTAAAGAGGAAATTAATGCAATAGTAAGGAAGGACATTAGCTTGGATGATGTGGAATCTGTATGGGTGGAGCTACGGAATACCAAAGGGCAGAAAACTCCAGTGGGAGTTGTGCACAGACCACCAAACAGTAGTAGTGAGGATGGGGACAGCATCAAACAAGAAATTAGGGATGCATACAATAAAGGTACAGCAGTTATCATGGGCAACTTTAATCTGCATATTGACTGGGCTAACCAAACTGGTAGCAATGCAGTGGAGGAGGATTTCCAATGTGTATTAGGGATGGTTTTCTGGACCAATAGGTCTAGAAAACCATCCTAGACTGGCCATCCTAGACTGGGTGATGTTTACTGAGAAAGGACTAATTAACAATCTTGTTGTGCAAGGCCCCTTGGGGAAGAGTGACCATAACATGGTAGAATTCTTTAAGATGGAGAGTGACACAGTTAATTCAGAGATTAGGGTCCTGAACTTGAGGAAAGGTAACTTCGATAGTATGAGACATGAATTGGCTAGAATAGACTGGCAAGTGATACTTAAAGAGTTGACGATGGATAGGCAATGGCAAACATTTAATGATCACATCGATGAACTTCAATAATTGTCCCTGTCTCGATGGGGAAGGTGGCTCAACCGTGGCTAACAAGGGAAATTAAGGATAGTGTTAAATCAAAGGAAGAGGCATATAAATTGGCCAGAAAAAGCAGCAAATCTGAGGACTGGGAGAATTTTGTAATACAGCAAGAGGAGGACAAAGGGTTTAATTAAAACCTACATATCGATTGGTCAAATCAAATCGCACGGGGTAGCCTTGAGGAGGAATTCATAGAATGCATACGATATTGTTTCTTAGAACAGTATGTTACAGAACCTACAAGGGAGCAAGCTATCTTAGATCTGGTCCTGTGTAATGAGACAGGAATAATAAATGATCTCCTAGTAAAAAATCCTCTCGGAATGAGTGATCACAGTATGGTTGAATTTGTAATACAGATTGAGGGTGAGGAAGTAGTGTCTCAAACGAGCGTACTATGCTTAAACAAAGGGGACGACAGTGGGATGAATACAGAGTTGGCTAAAGTAGACTGGAAACACGGACTAAACGGTGGCACAATGGAGGACTTTTAAGGAGCTCTTTCATAGTGCTCAACAAAAATATATTCCAGTGAAAAAGAAGGGCGGTAAGAGAAGGGATAACCAGCCGTGGATAACCAAGGAAATAAAGGAGAGTATCAAATTAAAAACCAATGCGTAGAAGGTGGCCAAGGTTAGTGGGAAACTAGAAGATTGGGAAAATTTTAAATGACAGCAAAGAATGGCTAAGAAAGCAATAAAGAAAGGAAAGATAGATTACAAAAGTAAACTTGCGCAAAATATAAAAACAGATAGTAAAAGCTTATACCGATATATAAAACGGAAAAGAGTGACTAAAGTAAATGTTGGTCCCTTAGAAGATGAGAAGGGGGATTTAATAATGGGAAATGTGGAAATGGCTGAGACCTTAAACAATTATTTTGCTTCGGTCTTCACAGTGGAAGACACAAAAACCATGCCATAAATTGCCGGTCACGGGAATGTGGGAAGGGAGGACCTTGAGACAATCACTATCACTAGGGGGGTAGTGCTGGACAGGCTAATGGATCTCAAGGTAAACAAGTCCCCTGGTCCTGATGAAATGCATCCCAGGGTATTAAAAGAGATGGCAGAAGTTACAGCAGATGCATTCGTTATAATCTACCAAAATTCTCTGGACTCTGGGGAGGTACCAGCGGATTGGAAAGCAGCTAATGTAACGCCTCTGTTTAAAAAAGGGGGCAGACAATAGGCCGGTTAGTTTAACATCTGTAGTGGGGAAAATGCTTGAAGCTGTCATTAAGGAAGAAATAGCGGGACATTTCGATAGGAATAGTGCAATCAAGCAGACGCAACATGGATTCATGAAGGGGAAATCATGTTTAACTAATTTACTGGAATTCTTTGAGGATATAACAAGCATGGTGGATAGAGGTGTACCGATGGATGTGGTGTTTTTAGATTTTCAAAAGGCATTCGATAATGTGCCACACAAAAGGTTACTGCAGAAGATAAAGGTACGCAGAGTCAGAGGAAATGTAATAGCATGGATCGAGAATTGGCTGGCGAACAGAAAGCAGAGAGTCGGGATAAATGGGTCCTTTTCAGGTTGGAAATCGGTGGTTCGTGGTGTGCCACAGGGATCGGTGCTGGGACCACAACTGTTTACAATATACATAGATGGCCTGGAAGAGGGGACAGAGTGTAGTGTAACAAAACTTGCAGATGACACAAAGATTAGTGGGAAAGCGGGTTGTGTAGAGGACACAGAGAGGCTGCAAAGAGATTTAGATAGATTAAGCGAATGGGCAAAGGTTTAGCAGATGGAATACAATGTCGGAAAATGTGAGGTCATCCACTTGGAGAAAAAAAAACAGTAAAAGGGAATATTATTTGAATGGGGAGAAATTACAACATGCTGCGGTGCAGAGGCACCTGGGGGTCCTTGTGCATGAATCCCAAAAAGTTAGTTTGCAGGTGCAGCAGGTAATCAGGAAGGTGAATGGAATGTTGGCCTTCATTGCGAGAGGGATGGAGTACAAAAGCAGGGAGGTCCTGCTGCAACTGTACAGGGTATTGGTGAGGCCGCACCTGGAGTACTGCATGCAGTTTTGGTCACCTTACTTAAGGAAGGATATACTAGCTTTGGAGGGGGTATAGAGACGATTCACTCGGCTGATTCTGGAAATGAGGGGGGGTTACCTTATGATGATAGATTGAGTAGACTGGGTCTTTACTCGTTGCAGTTCAGAAGGATGAGGGGTGATCTTATAGAAACATTTAAAATAATGAAAGGGATAGACAAGATAGAGGCAGAGAGGTTGTTTCCACTGGTAGGGGAGACTAGAACTAGGGGGCACAGCCTCAAAGTACCAGGGAGCCAATTTAAAACCGAGTTGAGAAGGAATTTCTTCTCCCAGAGGGTTGTGAATCTGTGGAATTCTCTGCCCAGGGAAGCAGTTGAGGCTGGCTCATTGAATGTATTCAAATCACAGATAGATAGATTTTTAACCAATAAGGGAATTAAGGGTTTATGGGGAGTGGGCGGTAAGTGGAGCTGAGTCCACGGCCAGATCAGCCATGATCTTGTTGAGTGGCGGAGCAGGCTCGAGGGGCTAGATGGCCTGTTCTTATGTTCTTATATTCTTATGAAATAGAGTATGAGAGGAAGCTTGCTGGGAACATAAAAACTGACTGCAGAAGCTTCTATAGATATGTGAAGAGAAAAAGATTAGTGAAAAAAACATAGGTCCCTTGCAGTCAGATTCAGGTGAATGTATAATTTATAATGGGGAACAAAGAAATGGCGGACCAGTTAACAAATACATTGGTTCTGTTTTCACGAAGGAAGACACAAATAACCTTCCGGATATACTAGCAGACCGAGAGTCTAGTGAGAAGGAGGAAGTGAAGAATATCCTTATAAAAGCGGGAAATTGTGTTAAGGAAATTGATGGGATTGAAGGCCGATAAATCCCCAGGGCCTGATAGTCTGCATCCTAGAGTACTTAAGGAAGTGGCCATAGAAATATTGGATGCAGTGGTGATCATTTTTCAACAGTCTATCGACTCTGGATCAGTGCCGATGGACTGGAGGGTGGCTAATGTAACACCACTTTTTAAAAAGGAGGGAGAGAGAAAACAGGTAATTATAGACTGGTTAGCCTGACATCAGTAGTGGGGAAAATGTTGGAATCAATTATTAAAGATGAAATAGCAGCGCATTTGGAAAGCAGTAACAGGATCAGTCCAAGTCAGCATGCATTTATGAAAGGGAAATCATGCTTGACAATTCTTCTGGAATTTTTTGAGGGTGTAACTAATAGAGTGGACAAGGGAGAACCAGTGGATGTGGTGTATTTGGACTTTCAAAAGGCTTTTGACAAGGTCCCGCAAAAGAGATTGGTGTGCAAAATCAAAGCACATGGTATTGGGGGTAATGTGCTGACGTGGATAGAGAACTGGTTGGCAGACAGGAAGCAGAGAGTCAGGATAAATGGGTCCTTTTCAGAATGGCAGGCAGTGACTAGTGGGGTGCCGCCGGGCTCAGTGCTGGGACCCCAGCTATTTACAATATACATTAATGATTTAGATGAAGGGATTGAGTGTAATATCTCCAAGTTTGCAGATGACACTAAACTGGGTGGCTGTGTGAGCTGTGAGGAGGACGCTAAAAGGCTGCAGGGTGACTTGGACAGGTTAGGTGAGTGGGCAAATGCATGGCAGATGCAGTATAATGTGGATAAATGTGAGGTTATCCACTTTGGGGGCAAAAACACGAAGGCAGAATATTATCTGAATGGTGGCAGATTAGGAAAGGGGGAGGTGCAACGAGACCTGTGTGTCATGGTTCATCAGTCATTGAAAGTTGGCATGCAGGTACAGCAGGCGTTGAAGGCGGCAAATGGTATGTTGGCCTTCATAGCTATGGGATTTGAGTATAGGAGCAGGGAGGTCTTATTGCAGATGTACAGGACCTTGGTGAGGCCTCACCTGGAATATTGTGTTCAGTTTTGGTCTCCTAATCTGAGGAAGGACATTCTTGCTATTGAGAGAGTGCAGCAAAGGTTCACCAGACTGATTCCCGGGATGGCAGGACTGACATATGAGGAGAGACTGGATCAACTGGGCCTTTATACACTGGAGTTTAGAAGGATGAGAGGGGATCTCATAGAAACGTATAAGATTCTGACGGGACTGGACAGGTTAGATGCGGGAAGAATTTTCCCGATGATGCGGAAGTCCAGAACCAGGGAACACAGTCTTAGGATAAGGGGTACGCCATTTAGGACTGAGGTGAGGAGAAACTTCTTCACTCAGAGTTGTAACCTGTGGAATTCCCTACCACAGAGATTTGTTGATGCCAGTTCTTTAGATATATTCAAGAGGGAGTTAGATATGGCCCTTACGGCTAAGGGGAATCAAGGGGTATGGAGAGAAAGCAGGAAAGGGGTACTGAGGGAATGATCAGCCATGATCTTATTGAATGGTGGTGCAGGCTCGAAGGGCCGAATGGCCTACTCCTGCACCTATTACAGCTGGCTGCTGTAATTATTAAATTAGGAAACTGTAAGATGGCTGCTATAATTACAAAAAGTGCTTCGAAAAGCAAAAGATAAGCTTGCAAAACAAGGTTGTAAAACCTAATCGAGATAATGCAAGGCCACTGCACCCTGAAAACTGCTATGGGGGAAGGCTGATTAATGAAAGAATGTGTCTTGAGAGTTCTGTAAAACAAAGAAAGAGTCTTCGGCCGAGGGGCCACTGATCAAACGAGATTAGCACATAATTGACCATCTGGTAATTCAGGACATAAATATGAGGGTGTGAAGAGGTAACTTTTACTCTAGTCAAGAATGAGCCCTTGGTTGGTCACCAAGGTGAGGTTACCCAGGACAAGGTAAGCCTGACCAGTACTTGGGTCCAGCGTAGCATTAAAAGGGAGCCCTTAGGTATTTACTCTTTGTGTTGTGCTGAATTGTGCTTAGTTAAGTATAATCATTGCCTCTGTGTAAGATGTATCTTTAGTTACACAAATAACACCCAAAAACAGCATTTAACGCCCCACCGAGCTAACCGAGGCGCAAATGAGCCAAAAATCCAGCCCTTAATCTTTCAAAGAAGGAGAAGAGCATGCAATAAAGACAAGAAAAAGGAAGGACAAGGAGGAAGAACACCATAGTGGCCAACCATCCACTTTTTGGCATGGACCTCAAGTGGAGGTCTACCGGCTACCCCTCCCCACCCTCCATTCACACTGTTCACACAAAATTCCAGTGCTATCTGTAGCAGAACCTGCAGTAGGTCATAGCCACAATCAGACCATCTCCCATCAATGTTCATACTGCTGCTTTTGAGGCCTGAAGACATTCTCTGGGCGCTAAAATCACATTTTTCCAGTGCCCCCTATAAAAGGGAAGGGGACACTAAAAGCACCGGCAATTAAAACAAATTAAACTTTAAAACGTAAAATCAAATTAAAATTTGGTTGCCGGGCGTGATGATGCACTCCAGTCCCTCCGGTGCCCACCTCTCGCGGAAGGCCGCGAGCGTACCGGTGGACAC
The DNA here is from genome assembly GCF_044704955.1 of Pristiophorus japonicus. NCBI lineage: Eukaryota > Metazoa > Chordata > Chondrichthyes > Pristiophoridae > Pristiophorus > Pristiophorus japonicus. Next base: position 77,542,444 of record NC_091993.1, on the reverse strand, counting down.
CGCGTGCTCCATCTCCAAGGACACCCTGGACCGGATGTAAGAGCGGAAGAGAGGCAGGCAGTCAGGTTGAACGACCCCCTCGACCGCCCGCTGCCTGGACCGGCTGATGGCACCCTTGGCCGTGCCCAGGAGCAGTCCTACGAGGAGGCCTTCGGACCTACCCGCTCCCCTCCGCACAGGGTGCCCAAAGATCAGGAGAGTGGGACTGAAGTGCAGCCAGAATTTCAGGAGCAGCCCCTTCAAATAATAAAACAGGGGCTGCAACCTTGTACATTCCATAAAAACATGGAACACAGACTCTTCCAGACCGCAGAAATTGCAGGCGGCCTGGGAGTCCGTGAACCGGCTTAAAAATTTGTTGTACGGCACTGCTCCGTGCACCACCCTCCAGGCCAAGTCCCCGATGAATAGTGGGAGGACCCCAGCGTAGAGTGCCCTCCATCGGGGACCCCCGCCTCCTCCGGACGGCAAGATGGTACGCCATGGCGTGTCCGGACGGCCGGCGAGGATGGCAAAGTTGAGAGTGTGCAGGAGCAGCCCGTACAGGAAACCCCTCCGCGCGGAACTGAAAGGCACGGAGGGGATTTCCCCGAGGCGGCTCAAGTTGTGAGGCGCCGGCCCCCGAGGGAGGTTCCGGGGTTTGGCGCCGATGAGGAATTCCATCCGGACGGGAGTCAGTTCGGACGGGATCTCCCCACGTGCATGAGCCTCCTCGATGCACCTAACGGAGTCAGGGCCCAGAGCTGTTTTTAGTGACTCGATGGCATCGGCCGCGTGGCGGACGTTGGCAGAATTTAGGCGCCGCGCCAGCGTGTCTGGCGCCATCCAGCCCGCTCCTCCGCCATCGAGCAGGTCCCTGACCCTGGTCACCTCACCAGCCACAGCCCTCTCTTCCGACCGCCACATAAAACCTCGGTCGTGGAGGTACGAATTCCCGAGCAGCGGCTCCTGCAGGACGGCCGCCACTCCAGCCGGCGGAGAGCTGCGCTTGGTGGAGACTTTGTTCCAGACCCTGATGAGTTCCCTGTAAAAGACAGGCAGCTCCCGGAGGGCGGTCCTGACACCCCCCAAGTTCACAAACAGGAGCTGCGTGTCATAATTGAGGTCGCGCTGCTGGCGGAAGAAATACCTCGCCAGAGCACACCACCTAGGAGGGGGCTCGACGTAAAGGTATCTCTGCAGGGTCTGAAGACGGAAAGTCGCGAGCTGGGCGCTGACGCACACCAACGACTGACCGCCCTCCTCAAGCGGGAGACTCAAGACCGCAGCAGAGACCCAGTGCTTCCTGTTGTTCCAGAAGAAGTCCACCAGCTTCTTCTGTATCTTGGCGACAAACGCAGGGGGAGGGGTCAAAGTGACCAGCCGGTACCACAGCATTGCGGCCACCAGCTGGTTTATGACTAGCGCTCGACCCCTGTAGGACAGCACTCGGAGCAGTCCTGTCCAGCGCCCTAGGCGAGCGGCGACCTTGGCCTCCAGCTCCTGCCAGTTCGCCGGCCAGGCTCCCTCGTCGGGGCTAAGGTAGACTCCCAGATAGAGGAGATGGGTCGTGCTCCAGGCAAAAGGCCTGAGCTCCTCCGGCAGGGAATCCACCCGCCACTGACCCACCAGGAGTCCGGAACATTTGTCCCAGTTGATCCTGGCGGAGGACGCGGCCGAGTAAATCTCCTGGCACTCACGCATCCTCCGCAGGTCAGCGGGATCCTCTACCGCGAGGAGCACGTCATCTGCGTAAGCCGAGAGGACGACCTCCACGCCCGGCCCTTGCAGAGCCAGTCCCGTCAACCTCGTCTGCAGGAGGCGCAGGAAAGGCTCCACGCAAACGGCGTATAACTGGCCGGACATGGGGCATCCCTGGCGCACCCCTCTCCTAAAGCGAAGGGGCGCCGTCAAGGACCCGTTAACCTTAATCAGACACTCCGCGGCGGCGTACAAAAGTCGGATCCGGGCGACGAAATGCGTCCCGAACCCGAAAACGCGCAGAGTTCCGAGCAGATAGTCGTGATCCACCCTGTCGAACGCCTTCTCTTGGTTGAGGGATAGGAAGGCGACCGACAGACCAGCCTCCTGGGAACAATGGATGAGGTCCCGGACCAGATGGATGTTATCGTGGATTGTCCGGCCCGGGACCGTGTAGGACTGGTCGGGGTGGATCATGTGGTCCAGCACGGCACCAAGGCGAGCAGACATCGCCCTGGCGAAGATTTTGTAGTCCGTGCTGAGGAGGGAGACCGGGCGCCAGTTCTTCAGGAGGCGGAGATCGCCCTTCTTAGGCAGCAGGACGATGACTGCCCTGCGCCAAGAGAGGGGCATCTCCCCGGTCGCCAGACTTTCCCCCAGGACCCGCGCGTAGTCGCTCCCCAGGACGTCCCAGAACGCCCTGTGGAACTCCACGGTCAGCCCGTCCAGCCCCGGAGATTTTCCCCTCGAGAGCCGGTCGAGGGCACCGGTCAGCTCCGCCAGGCTTAGCGGAGCTTCCAGATTTTCGGCGCCCTCCGGGCTGACCTTCGGCAGGTCCTCCCACAGAACTCTACGCGCTTCCTCGCTGGACAGATCCGGAGAGAACAGAGCCCCGTAATATTCACGGGCCCTGTTGTTGACGCCCTCCGGATCCGAGACGAGAGAGCCGTCGTCGGCCAGCAGCGTCAAGAGCTGCTTACGGACACTCTGCCTTTTTTCCAGCAAGTAGAAGAAGGGGGAGCTGCGGTCCAGTTCCCGCAGGAACCGGATCCGCGACCTCACGAACGCGCCTCGGGACCCGACGAGCTGCAGGTCCTTCAGCGCGGCCTTCTTCGCTTCGTACACCGTCCGCAGGGCCGGGTCCTGGACGACTTGACCGAGACGGGCTTCCAGGTCGAGCACCTCTTTTTCTAGGCGCCCGACTCTGGCCGCCCGCCTCTTGGTCGACCCCCTCGCATACTCTTGACAGAAGACGCGGACGTGAGCCTTGCCCACGTCCCACCATAGCCTCAAGGAGGGGAAGCCTCCCTGCTTCCTTCTCCAGTCGGACCAGAATCGACGGAACGAGTCCTGGAACCGCACGTCCTCCAGCAGCTGGTTGTTAAAATGCCAGTACGCGGACCCCGTCCTCGCGCGGAGTGAAGCGAGCTCCGCCCACACCAGGTGGTGGTCCGAACACGGCACCGGCCGCATGGAGGCCGCCGGGACGCAGGAAACGTATGCCCGAGACACGTAAAGGCGGTCGACTCTAGACCATCCAACTCCAGGCCTCACCCAAGTAAAGGCGCTGGAGTCGGGGTGGAGATTTCGCCAGACGTCCACCAAGTCGAAGGACCCGACCAGGTCCCTCAACTTCTCCATCGCCGTCATGCACTGCGGGGCACCGGAGCGGTCCCTCGCCTCGAGGGTGCAGTTAAAATCCCCCCCGAGGACAATGCAGTCGCCGACGTCGACGGAGCCAAGAAGAGCGGACACCTCTTCAAAGAAGCGCGTTTGCTGCGGGCTGGGCTGAGGGGCGTACACGTTCACGAGATGGAGCGACACGTCCCCCAGGCGAACCGTTACGTGCAGCAAGCGGCCTGGCACGGGCTCCTCGACCCCCAAGATCTCCGGCTGAAAATGCGGGCCCAGCAAGATGGCCACCCCACTAGAAATGGCGGTGAGGTGGCTCATGCGGACCTCTCCTTGACATTCCAGGAGCCACGTGGCTTCGTCTCCCGGAACGGTGTGGGTTTCTTGCAGGAAGCACACCGCATATTTCCCCTCCCGCAGGAGCGAAAAATTGTCAAATCTACGACGTGCCCCTCTGCCGCCGTTGATGTTGAGGCTGGCTATGGTTATCTTCATGGCAAAAGCATAGTGCAACCTCTACCTTAACCTATTGTGGGGGAGGGAGCGGAGTCTTTTGTTGAACTCCGCTCCCTCCGCAGCCCAGCGAGGAGTCCCTCAAGCTCGCGCAGCTCAAGGTGTTGCGCCTTTGTCAAGGGCCCGCCCGCGGCCAAGGTTTTAACGGCAGCGCGGACAGACCCCTTGATCAGCTCTGGCTCGGACCATTTTTCCAGGGCCAGTCGGGCTTGGTTGCAGTGACCCCGGCTCTGGGCCAAAAAGTCCCGGAGTTCCTTTGCAGGAATGAGGATGGTCTCGGCGGCGGCCGCGAGCAGATCCACCGCCTCGCTGGCGGTGGTCTCTAGGTCTTCACCCGCGTCCCCCACCGAGTCCCCGTCCTCCTCCGGGAGGTGGCCGCCAGCAGCCGGCCCATCGACCGCACAAGGTACGGCAAATGAACCGGCCGCTCCAACCGGCCCTGGCTCTGCCCCGATCCCACCCCCAGGATCGTCGGCAGAGGAGTCCCCACTGGGCTCTTTTAAAAATGGTGCTGGGTCGGGAAATGACAGCGGAAGGGGTTCCCCCTCCGCCCCAGGAACCGGGGAACAAGGAGAGACCCGGCCATAGGAAATCCCCAGGCTCCCCAAGTGCACCAGCGGTAAGGGGCGAGGGTGGGTGTTCCTCCCCCTCCCCGCTGCCACCCCCCGGCCCAGCATCTACAGTGTCATAATTAACATTTGTTTCGGTTTCTGCCGGGTCGAGCGACTCCCGGGGGAAGTTGTGTATTGGCTGGGCGGGCTCAGGTTCGGCCTTTTCGGCCCCGCCCTCCTCAGTCCCCAGGACGCCCGGCCCGGCGGCAATGCATTCCTCCGTCGTCCCCACGCCCCCCGCGCCAGGCAGATCTTCCACGCCATCCCCGGGAGGCAGAGGCTGAGCAGCCTCGACTGTCTCACCCTCCCCGGGGACAGACTCCTCCCGCCTACGGCGCTGCTTGGGGGCGCTGGTGGGGGACGCGGGACACGCGGCGGGCACCGACTCCTCCGCGGAGGGATGTTGTTCCCCCTCCGCCTCAACGGAGCGGCGCCTCCTTTTGTTGCTGGAGGTGCACTGAGGCAGGGAGACCTCCATGTCTGCCGAGGCCTCCCGCTCCGCCCCCCCCCCCTTTTCCTTTTCTTGCCCGCGCCCGGGCCCCTCTGCGGTGTTGTTCAAGGGCTCAGGCCAACCCGCGCTCGCCGGTGGCTGGGTTGGGCCGAGCGCGGTGGTCAATCTTTCTGGCGCACTGAGGGGACCCGCCTCTAGATGTTTCTCCTTGTTCCGCGCCTTCTTTCCGTTCGGACGCTCTCCCTCCCCCCCGCTGGAGGCCCTGAAAACAAAGGCCTCCGACGATGCCCGCGCATCTATGGCTCCCGGCACGCGGACGCAACTAGGGGGGAGGGGTGGCGGCGGCGCCAGCCTCTGCCGCCTTCGGTGGTTTGGCGGCCTTGGAGGCGGGGCAGTTCTTACGAACATGCCCCACCTCCCTACAGGCATGGCACAGCACGCCGTCCGACGTCCAGAAGACGCGGTAGGCAGTCCCCTCGTGCACCACATTGAAAATTCCCTCCGTCGTCTCCTCCCGCGCCAGCCGGACAAAGAGCTGGCGGCGGAAGGAGAACACGTGGCGCAGGCTGTTCTCCCGGAGGCCGAGCGGTGTGGGGTTGATCCCCGACCTTACCTCCCCCAGTTGGTGTAGGTGAGGGAGGAGGAGCTCAGCGGGAACAAAGGGCGGGACGTTCGATATGATGACCCTCTGCGCGGTGGCCTCAAGAGGATCCACCGGCAGGAACGTCCCGCCCACCGTGAGCCCCTTTTCGAGGGCCAGGGATACCGCCCGCTCCGCCCCAGGAAGAACACGGCCTTCCCAGACATCTTGGAGGCTGCGACAATGGCCGAGGGGCCGACTACCCCAGCCATCGCCCGCACGCACTCTTCGTTGCTCATTGTGGGGTGAGTGTAGCTCTTGACCCCATGTTTCTTAGTTATTAGTTTGAATGGTGGCAGGGCAGCAGGTGGCGCAGGAGGCACCGTGGATGTGGATGCCGCCTGCGCATAAGTCCTAGCTGGCCCTGCCACCGGCGTGGATGGGGTCGCCATCACGGGGTCCCTTTAAGGGCTACACCCACCCCAAAGTCACAGGCCTTAATGGTCTTAATTGGCCTCTTGTCGAAAGACTGAGCAGAGGAACCCTTAACGAGGCACCTCTCCCCTAGTTGGCAATTGGGGAGGGGCCTTGCTCCCTCTGCTCAGTTGTCTCAATTGTTTTATTTTAAAATTAATTTGGGAGAAAGGGGTCTCAGAGAGAGAGGGGAGAAACAGAGAAAGAGAGAGGGGGGTGGGAAGGGGGGGGAACTGCGAGGTCAGGTCTCCCCTCGCAGCTGTGGGTGGGTGCAATCCCCAGATGGCAAAAACACAAACACAGTCTTTGGGATGGTCTTCAGGTGGGGGGAGAAGATGTCTTCACCTGGGGCAGCTAGAGCCAACCAGGCACACACTCCCAACGATGTTTAATTAGGTGATGAAATTCTTGAGCCTGGTAGCTCCAGCTATCCCAGGCTAGGCAATTGGGGGGGGGGGTTCAATTGTGTGTGGGGCCGAGTTGTAAGCAAGGCCCCCACACACACTTCCACACACACACACCCCCCGCGATGTTCCAGCCCTCAGTGGTCTTCTTTCCTCCCCCCACCGATTCAACAAAGTCTTTTTGGGACTGCACGAATACACCCACCTGTAGAATGGTAGAGTCTCCCTCCTTCCACACTGGATGTTGTTGTTGTTGGTCTTTCCCCCTCTCTCCAACTCTGCAGAATGGTAAAATGTTGTTTAAAAGTTTTCTGCTTCCTCCTCTCCCTCTGGGTGAAAGTTGGTGGTGAAGCCCCTTCCTTCCTTCTCTTCCTGGGCTGTTCTCAGGGCTCTCCAGGCAGGAGCTAAGGTTGATAGCTGCTCCTCTCACTGCAGCTCAGCTCCAACTGTGCAGGACACGCCTCCACTGCTCCACAATTGGTCCTTGTGCATGAAACTCTTTTAGAGTTTATCTGTAAAACAAAACATTAAACCATGCCACCCGAACTGGGTGACACACCAGACATTTACAAGGCCCTTTTTTTCCTTTTTTTTTTTGGTTTTTCTTTTATCACAAATCACAATTTTTCCCCAGCGCCCCCTATAAAAGGGAAGGGGACACTAAAAGCATCGGCAATTAAAACAAATTAAACTTTAAAACGTGAAATCAAATTAAAATTTGGTTGCCAGGCGTGATGATGCACTCCAGTCTCCTCGTACAGGAAACTCTTTTTGGAGTTCACCTGCAAAAACATAAAACATTAAACCGTGCCACCCGACCTGGGTGACACACCAGACATTTACAAGGCCCTTTTTTCCTTTTTTTTTTTTTTTTTGTGTTTTTCATTTTTTTTTGGTTTTTTTTGGGGCGCTAAAATCACATTTTTCCAGTGCCCCCTATAAAAGGGAAGGGGACACTAAAAGCACCGGCAATTAAAACAAATTAAACTTTAAAACGTAAAATCAAATTAAAATTTGGTTGCCGGGCGTGATGATGCACTCCAGTCCCTCCGGTGCCCACCTCTCGCGGAAGGCCGCGAACGTACCGGTGGACACCGCGTGCTCCATCTCCAAGGACACCCTGGACCGGATGTAAGAGCGGAAGAGAGGCAGGCAGTCAGGTTGAACGACCCCCTCGACCGCCCGCTGCCTGGACCGGCTGATGGCACCCTTGGCCGTGCCCAGGAGCAGTCCTACGAGGAGGCCTTCGGACCTACCCGCTCCCCTCCGCACAGGGTGCCCAAAGATCAGGAGAGTGGGACTGAAGTGCAGCCAGAATTTCAGGAGCAGCCCCTTCAAATAATAAAACAGGGGCTGCAACCTTGTACATTCCATAAAAACATGGAACACGGACTCTTCCAGACCGCAGAAATTGCAGGCGGCCTGGGAGTCCGTGAACCGGCTTAAAAATTTGTTGTACGGCACTGCTCCGTGCACCACCCTCCAGGCCAAGTCCCCGATGAATAGTGGGAGGACCCCAGCGTAGAGTGCCCTCCATCGGGGACCCCCGCCTCCTCCGGACGGCAAGATGGTACGCCATGGCGTGTCCGGACGGCCGGCGAGGATGGCAAAGTTGAGAGTGTGCAGGAGCAGCCCGTACAGGAAACCCCTCCGCGCGGAACTGAAAGGCACGGAGGGGATTTCCCCGAGGCGGCTCAAGTTGTGAGGCGCCGGCCCCCGAGGGAGGTTCCGGGGTTTGGCGCCGATGAGGAATTCCGTCCGGACGGGGGTCAGTTCGGACGGGATCTCCCCACGTGCTTGAGCCTCCTCGATGCACCTAACGGAGTCAGGGCCCAGAGCTGTTTTTAGCGACTCGATGGCATCGGCTGCGTGGCGGACGTTGGCAGAATTTAGGCGCCGCGCCAGCGTGTCTGGCGCCATCCAGCCCGCTCCTCCGCCATCGAGCATGTCCCTGACCCTGGTCACCTCACCAGCCACAGCCCTCTCTTCCGACCGCCACATAAAACCTCGGTCGTGGAGGTACGGATTCCCGAGCAGCGGCTCCTGCAGGACGGCCGCCACTCCAGCCGGTGGAGAGCTGCGCTTGGTGGAGACTTTGTTCCAGAACCTGATGAGGTCCCTGTAAAAGACAGGCAGCTCCCGGAGAGCGGTCCTGACACCCCCCAAGTTCACAAACAGGAGCTGCGTGTCATAGTTGAGGTCGCGCTGCTGGCGGAAGAAATACCTCGCCAGAGCACACCACCTAGGAGGGGGCTCGACGTAAAGGTATCTCTGCAGGGTCTGAAGACGGAAAGTCGCGAGCTGGGCGCTGACGCACACCAACGACTGACCGCCCTCCTCAAGCGGGAGACTCAAGACCGCAGCAGAGACCCAGTGCTTCCTGTTGTTCCAGAAGAAGTCCACCAGCTTCTTCTGTATCTTGGTGACAAACGCAGCGGGAGGGGTCAAAGTGACCAGCCGGTACCACAACATTGCGGCCACCAGCTGGTTTATGACTAGCGCTCGACCCCTGTAGGACAGCACTCGGAGCAGTCCTGTCCAGCGCCCTAGGCGAGCGGCGACCTTGGCCTCCAGCTCCTGCCAGTTCGCCGGCCAGGCTCCCTCGTCGGGGCTAAGGTAGACTCCCAGATAGAGGAGATGGGTCGTGCTCCAGGCAAAAGGCCTGAGCTCCTCCGGCAGGGAGTCCACCCGCCACTGACCCACCAGGAGTCCGGAACATTTCTCCCAGTTGATCCTGGCGGAGGACGCGGCCAAGTAAATCTCCTGGCACTCACGCATCCTCCGCAGGTCAGCGGGATCCTCTACCGCGAGGAGCACGTCATCGGCGTAAGCCGAGAGGACGACCTCCACGCCCGGCCCTTGCAGAGCCAGTCCCGTCAACCTCGTCCGCAAGAGGCGCAGGAAAGGCTCCACGCAAACGGCGTATAACTGGCCGGACATGGGGCATCCCTGGCGCACCCCTCTCCTAAAGCGAAGGGGCGCCGTCAAGGACCCGTTAACCTTAATCAGACACTCCGCGGCGGCGTACAAAAGTCGGATCCGGGCGACGAAATGCGTCCCGAACCCGAAAACGCGCAGAGTTCCGAGCAGATAGTCGTGATCCACCCTGTCGAACGCCTTCTCTTGGTCGAGGGATAGGAAGGCGACCGACAGACCAGCCTCCTGGGAACAATGGATGAGGTCCCGGACCAGATGGATGTTATCGTGGATTGTCCGGCCCAGGACCGTGTAGGACTGGTCGGGGTGGATCATGTGGTCCAGCACGGCACCAAGGCGAGCAGACATCGCCCTGGCGAAAATTTTGTAGTCCGTGCTGAGGAGGGAGACCGGGCGCCAGTTCTTAAGGAGGCGGAGATCGCCCTTCTTAGGCAGCAGGACGATGACTGCCCTGCGTCAAGAGAGGGGCATCTCCCCGGTCGCCAGACTTTCCCCCAGGACCCGCGCGTAGTCGCCCCCCAGGACGTCCCAGAACGCCCTGTGGAACTCCACGGTCAGCCCGTCCAGCCCCGGGGATTTTCCCCTCGAGAGCCGGTCGAGGGCACCGGTCAGCTCCGCCAGGCTTAGCGGAGCTTCCAGATTTTCGGCGCCCTCCGGGCTGACCTTCGGCAGGTCCGCCCACAAAACTCTACGCGCTTCCTCGCTGGACGGATCCGGAGAGAACAGGGCCCCGTAATATTCACGGGCCCTGTTGTTGACGCCCTCCGGATCCGAGACGAGAGAGCCGTCGTCGGCCAGCAGCGTCAAGAGCTGCTTACGGACACTCTGCCTTTTTTCCAGCGAGTAGAAGAAGGGGGAGCCGCGGTCCAGATCCCGCAGGAACCGGATCCGCGACCTCACGAACGCGCCTCGGGACCCGACGAGCTGCAGGTCCTTCAGCGCGGCCTTCTTCGCTTCGTACACCGTCCGCAGGGCCGGGTCCTGGACGACTTGACCGAGACGGGAATCCAGGTCGAGCACCTCTTTTTCTAGGCGCCCGACCCTGGCCGCCCGCCTCTTGGTCGACCCCCTCGCGTACTCTTGACAGAAGACGCGGACGTGAGCCTTGCCCACGTCCCACCATAGCCTCAAGGAGGGGAAGCCCCCCTGCTTCCTTCTCCGGTCGGCCCAGAATCGACGGAACGAGTCCTGGAACCGCACGTCCTCCAGCAGCCGGTTGTTAAAGTGCCAGTACGCGGACCCCGTCCTCGCGCGGAGCGAAGCGAGCTCCGCCCACACCAGGTGGTGGTCCGAACACGGCACCGGCCACATGGAGGCCGCCGGGACGCAGGAAACGTACGCCCGAGACACGTAAAGGCGGTCGACTCTGGACCATCCTACTCCAGGCCTCACCCAAGTAAAGGCGCTGGAGTCGGGGTGGAGATTTCGCCAGACGTCCACCAAGTCGAAGGACCCGACCAGGTCCCTCAACTTCTCCATCGCCGTAATGCACTGCGGGGCACCGGAGCGGTCCCTCGCCTCGAGGGTGCAGTTAAAATCCCCCCCCGAGGACAATGCAATCGCCGACGTCGACGGAGCCAAGAAGAGCGGACACCTCTTCAAAGAAGCGCGTTTGCTGCGGGCCGGGCTGAGGGGCGTACACGTTCACGAGATGGAGCGGAACGTCCCCCAGGCGAACCGTTACGTGCAGCAAGCGGTCTGGCCCGGGCTCCTTGACCCCCGAGATCTCCGGCTGAAAATGCGGGCCCAACAAGATGGCCACCCCACTAGAAATGGCGGTGAGGTGGCTCATGCGGACCTCTCCTTGCCATTCCAGGAGCCACGTGGCTTCGTCTCCCGGAACGGTGTGGGTTTCTTGCAGGAAGCACACCGCATATTTCCCCTCCCGCAGGAGCGAAAAATTGTCAAATCTACGGCGTGCCCCTCTGCCGCCGTTGATATTGAGGCTGGCTATGGTTATTTTCATGACAAGAGCATAGTGCAACCTCTACCTTAACCTATTGTGGGGGGGGGAGTGGAGTCGTTTGTTGACCTCCACTCCTTCAGCAGCCCAGCGAGGAACTTTTTGAGCCGGCGCAGCTCAAGGCCTTGAGCCTTTGATAAGGGCCCGCCCGCGGCCATGGTTTTAGCGGCGGCGCGGACGGACGCGACGAGCAGCCCCGGCTCGGACCATCTTTCCAGGGCCAGACGGGCTTGGTCGCGGCGACCCCGGCACTGGACCAAAAAGTCCCGGAGTTCCTCTGCGGGAATGAGGAGGGTCTCAGTGGCGGCCGCGAGCAGATCCACCGCCTCACTGGCGATGGACTTGAGATCTTCACCCGCGTCCTCCACCGAGTCCCCGTCCCCCTCCGGGAGGTCGCCGCTAGCAGCCGGCCCGTCGACCGCACGAGGTACGGCAAACGGCCCGACCGCTCCATCTGGCCCTGGCTCTGCCCCGATCCCACCCCCAGGATCGTCGGCAGAGGAGTCCCCACTGGGCTCTTTTAAAATTGGTGCTGGGTCGGGAAGCGACAGCGGAAGGGGTTCCTCCTCCGCCCCAGGAGCCGGGGAACACGGAGAGACCTGGTTTAGCAAATTCTCCAGGTCCACCAAGTCCCTCAGCTCCAAAGTAGGGGGCGAGAGTTGTTGTTCTTCCCCCTCCCCGCCGCCACCCCCCGGCCCAGCGTGTGGATGTATATTAAAATTTTCAGTTTTTGCCGAGTCGAGCAAATCCCGGGGGAAGTTGGGTATTGGCTGGGCGGGCTCAGGTTCGGCCTTTTCGGCCCCGCCCGCCTCAGTCCCCGGGATGCTCGACCCGGCGGCTACGCATTCTTCCGCCGGCCCCACGCCCCCCACGACAGGCAGATCTGCCACGCCCTCCCCAGAAGGCAGCGGCTGGGCAGCCTCGACTGTCTCACCCTCCCCGGGGACAGACTCCTCGCGCCTGCAGCGCAATTTGGGGACGCTGGTGGGGGACGCGGGACACGCGGCGGGCACCGCCTCCTCCCCGGAGGGATGTTGTTCCCCCTCCGCCTCATTGGGGCGGTGCCTCTTTTTGTTCTTGGGGGTGCGCGAAGGCAGGGAGACCTCCATGTCTGCCGAGGCCTCCCGCTCCGCCCCCCCCCTTTTCCTTTTCTTGCCCGCGCCCGGGCCCCTCTGCGGTATTGGTCAAGGGCTCAGGCACGGGCTCATGGCACCCCGCGCTCGCCGGTGACGGGGTTGGGCTGAGCGTGGTGGTCATATTTTCTAGCGCACTGAGGGGATCCGCCTCTGGATGTTTTGCCTTCTTCCGCGCCTTATTTCCGCTCGGACGTTCTCCCTCCCCCCCGCCGGAGGCCCTGAAAACAAAGGCCTCCGACGATGCCCGCGCACCTACGGCTCCCGGCACGCGGACGCAACTAGGGGGAGGGGTGGCGGCGGCGCCAGCCTTGGCCGCCTTCGGTGGTTTGGCGGCCTTGGAGGCGGGGCAGTTCTTGCGAACGTGCCCCACCTCCCTGCAGGCATGGCACCGCACGCCGTCCGACGTCCAAAAGACGCGGTAGGCAGTCCCCTCGTGCACCACATTAAAGTTCCCCTCCGTCGTCTCCTCCCGCGCCAGCCGGACAAAGAGCTGGCGGCGGAAGGAGAACACGTGGCGCAGGCTGTTCTCCCTGAGGCCGAGCGGTATGGGGTTGATCCCCGACCTTACCTCCCCCAGTTGGTGTAGGTGAGGGAGGAGGAGCTCAGCGGGAACAAAGGGCGGGACGTTTCAAACGATGACCCTCTGCGCGGTGGCCTCGAGAGGGTCCACCGGCAGGAACGTCCCGCCCACCGTGAGCCCCTTTTCGAGGGCCAGGGACACCGCCCGCTCCGACCCTAGGAAAAAAACAGCCTTCCCAGACATCTTTGAGGCCGCGACAATGGCTGAGGGGCCGACTACCCCAGCCATCGCCCGCACGCACTCCTCAATGCTCATTGTGGGGTGAGTGTAGCTCTTGACCCCGTGTTTTCTGGTAATAAGTCGAAAGGGTGGCAGGGCAGCAGGTGGCGCAGGAGGTGCCGTGGAAGCGGTTGCCACCTGCGCATATGTTCTTGCTGGCCCTGCCACCGGCGTGGATGGGGTCGCCATCACGGGGTCCCTTTAAGGGCTGCACCCACCCCAAAGTCACAGGCCTTAATGGTCTTAATTGGCCTCGTTTGATTTGACTGAGCAGAGGAGCTCTTAACGAGGCACCTCTCCCCTAGTTGGCAATTGGGGAGGGGCCTTGCTCCCTCTGCTCAGTTGTCTTAATTGTTTTATCGTTTTTTTTTAAATTAGGAGGAAGGGGCCTCAGAGAGAGAGAGGAGAAACAGAGTAACAGAGAAAGAGAGAGGGGGGTGGGAAGGGGGGGGGAACTGCGAGGGCAGGTCTCCCCTCGCAGCTGTGGGTGGGTGCATTCCCCAGATGGCAAAACACACAAGCACATTCTTTGGGTTGGTCTTCAGGTGGGGGGAGAAGATGTCTTCACCTGGGGCAGCTAGAGCCACCAGGCACACACTCCTAACGATATTCAATTGGTGATTTAAAGAAATCTTCAGCCTGGTAGCTCCAGCTAACCCAGGCTAGGCAATGGGGGGGGTCCAATTGTGGGGAGGGCCTAGTTGTAAGCAAGGCCCCCACACACACTTCCACACACACACACCCCCCGCGATGTTCCGGCCCTCAGTGGTCTTCTTTCCTCCCCCCACCGATTCAACAAAGTCTTTTTGGGACTGCACCAATACACCCACCTGTAGAAAGGTAGAGTCTCCCTCTTTCCACACTGGATGTTTGTTGTTGGTCTTTCCCCCTCTCTCCAACTCTTTGCAGAATGGTAAAATGTTGTTTAAAAGTTTTCTGCTTCCTCCTCTCCCTCTGGGTGAAAGTTGGTGGTGAAGCCCCTTCCTTCCTTCTCTTCCTGGGCTGTTCTCAGGGCTCTCCAGGCAGGAGCTAAGGTTGATAGCTGCTCCTCTCACTGCAGCTCAGCTCCAACTGTGCAGGACACGCCTCCACTGCTCCACAATTGGTCCTTGTGCATGAAACTCTTTTAGAGTTTATCTGTAAAACAAAACATTAAACCATGCCACCCGAACTGGGTGACACACCAGACATTTACAAGGCCCTTTTTTTCCTTTTTTTTTTGTGTTTTTCTTTTTTTTTTTTGGGCACTAAAATCACAATTTTTCCCCAGCGCCCCCTATAAAAGGGAAGGGGACACTAAAAGCACCGGCAATTAAAACAAATTAAACTTTAAAACGTGAAATCAAATTAAAATTTGGTTGCCGGGCGTGATGATGCACTCCAGTCTCCTCGTACAGGAAGCACAGAGAGTTAGCATGCAGGTGCAGCAAGCAATTAGGAAGGCAAATGGCATGTTGGCCTTTATTGCAAGGGGTGTGGAGTACAAGAGTAAGAGCTTTGATGAGAGAATACCTAGAGTACTGTGCGCAGTTTTGTTCTTATCTGAGGAAGGATATACATGCCTTCGAGGTGGTGCAACGAAGGTTCACTAGATTGATCCTTGGGATGAGAGGATTGTCCTGTGAGGAGAGATTGAGTAGATTGGGCCTAGACTGTCTGGCGTTTGAGGAGGATACAGGTGATCTCATTGAAACGTATATAATACTGAGGGGGATTGATAGGGTAGATGCTGAGAGGTTGCTTCCCCTGGGTGGAGAGTCTAGAACTAGGGGGCATAGTCTCAGGATAAGGGGTCGGCCATTTAAGACTGAGATGAGGAGGAAATTCTTCACTCAGGGGGTTGTGACACTTTGGAATTCTCTACCCCAGATTGTTTTGGATGCTGAGTCATTGAGTATGTTCAAAGCCGAGATAAATAGAGTTTTGTACTCTAGGGGAATCAAGCGATTTGGTTATCGGTCAGGGAAGTGGAGTTGGGGTCAAAGATCAGCCATGATCTTATTGAATGGCGGAGCAGGCTCGAAGGGTCGTATGACCTACTCCTGCTCCTAATTCTTCTGTTTTATGTTCTCATGTATACAACTTCGTGTTTAGATAGTCAATAAAACTCTAACACTCCTACATATAATGTTGTTGAACCTTAGAAAGAGATTCCCAGCGATATATTCAATGTTAATTTTCAGGATTCAAATATATTATTCAGACCTTATTCAATATTTCTTGGGAAAATATAAATAAACGGCCCAAATATATTTACTCCTAAAATTGCTATGCAGCATTGTTAAGAAAACATGTAAGGGCGGACTAACCATTTTGCAATGCATTTCCAATCAAAATTGATTGATAAGATTGTAAACGGTGCTATCCTGTGTTTGTCTTGCTGTCGGGGAAATGAAAAGTGCTAATACTGTGTCTGTAAGCACTCTAGTAATGACTCCACGAGATAAGGTATTGTACTTGAACTGTTGTGACCTTAGTCCATTTATTGCAGCTCCTGAATGAGGGTACCGCATGGTGAGCTCCCTTTTATACTTGGTTACCTGCAGTGTACAGGTGACCCCTAGGTCTCCATCAGTTGCACCCTCTGGTGGTACAGGTATAGCGTATACAGTGTGAAGGTACATTCAGTGGTCTTATGTAACTGTACATTGAGTGTACAGGGTATATACTTATATTATACATACACAACAGTTAATTTTTCAACTCGAGATCTTTTACGATGTGTTTTTAACATTAAAAAATGTTGGCAGGATCACAGATTTCTTTTGCATATCACCTAACCCACCAAAGATCTACCACCATTTGCCCTTGGCTTGTGTATAGAAAAATAGTCCATTGTGGTTCTAACCATGGCTGCATTTGGCGTTAATAATTAATGAAGCGAAAGACAGTGGAAATGAATTAGGTATCTGGAAAGGCAGCTTCTGGATTGTAATGGCTTTAATTATTAAACTGTAAAGTGATTTATTGTATTGCTACTTTTATTTCACTGTAAGTTTACAATGGTCTTGTACATAATACCATGAGTTACTGCAGCCGATCCAGATAATGTTCAAGTACTAATAGGGTGGTTGGTCGTCATTTCTTAAGTGAACAGGAAATTCGGCTCCTACACTTGCTTTCAGCAACCGTAAGAATTTTGTCCATAATTGCTGAGCAAATAGCCTAACTCTGCACCAGCAATTGTAAGTTCCTCGGTGGTATGGATGATTTGTCCGGCGAACTTTGACAGATCTTACGTTTGGGATTCAACACAAGCGCAACTCTTGCGCATGCGGAAATCCCAAACGTCAGGTGTATTTCAAAGACGGTTCGATGGCGTACTCTGAGCACGCCATCATACCCACCGCAAAATCTGGGCCAATGTTTCGGGTCGATGACCTTTCGTCAGAATCTGATGAAAGGCCATGGACCTGAAACGTTAACTCTATTTCTCGCTCCACATGCTGAGTGTTTCCAACATTTTGTGTTTTTATTTTTACTCAGGCATCTAGTCAGCAATCAGCAGCTGCTGTGAGCTACACCACGCCCTCGATACATCCATCCTCCAATAGTACCAAGGAACCTGCAGAAAGTCTCTCTTTGCAAAAAGTAATGACCATAAATAGATGAGCAGTGGGTGTGTGTTTTTCCTGATTGACAATCTGAAGTTGTCCCTGTGAGCATGAGGGGCTGGGTCACAGGGTGTTTGGCGGCTGCTTCTATAGAGAGTTAGCATTCTGTCTATATTCAGTGCAGAGAGAGGAGCAGGAAGTGGACACCACAGTCTGGTAGATTGACTCTGGAATTCAGGCTAGGTGAGCTGATGACATTTGCTACTAATGTGTGTTATTTTAAGTTACAACAGTGCCTTCAGCAATCTCTGGTGTGTTGTTTTTCACAGAATGGCGACTCCGATTGAGGAAATGATCAAGTCGATTGACTCCACTATAATAGTGGGGATTGAAATCACGAACAACAGTGGACACTTTGATCTGACCTCAGCAGCGTGAGTACAGAGAGCTCGCTAATATTGCACTGAAGCCCAGCGAGAGTTTCAGACTAGTTCCCTGTATAACTATTCTGTTATCAGAGTTAAATATTGGAAAGAACGAAGCCATTGTCTTTGGTCCCCACCACAAATTGCGTTCCCTAGCCCCCAACTACATCCCTCTCCCTAGCATCTGTCTGAAGCTGAACCAGACTGTTCGCAACCTTGGTCCATGGCATAGCTAAAACTGCCCGTCTCCGCTTCTGCCTCAGCTGATCTGCTGCTAATACCCTCATCCATGCCTTTGTTACCTCTAGACTTGACTACTCTAAAGCATTCCTGGCTGACCTCCCACATTCTACCCTACGTAAATGTGAGATCATCCAAAACTTGGCAGCACGTGTCCTAACACGCACCAAGTCCCGCTCACCCATCGCCCCATCGCTGACCTATATTGGCTCCCAGTTAAGCAATGCCTCCATTTCAAAATTTTCATTCTTGTTTACAAGTCCCTCCATGGTCTCGCCCCTCCCTATTTTTGTAATCTCTTTCAGCCTCACAAACCGCCCTCCCTCCCCCTCATCCTCCCCTCCCTCCCTCCCGCCGAGATGTCTGCGCTCCTCAAATTCTGTCCTCTTGAGCATCCCTGATTATAACAATTCAACAATTGGTGGCTCTACCTTCAGCTGCCTGGGCCCTAAGCTCTGGAACTCCCTCCTTAAGCCACTCCACCTCTCTTTCCTCCTTTTAAGATGCTCCTTAAAACCTATGTCTTTGACCAAGCTTTTGGTCATCTGCTGTAATTTTTTCTTATGTGGCTCGTGTCAAATTTATTTTTTTGTCTTATAACGCTCCTGTGAAACGCCTTGGGATGTTTTACTATGTTAAAGGCACTATATAAATACAAGTTGTTGTTGTTATAAGTATCGATCTGTGCCCCGTCGCTGTTTGTTTTTTAAAAATTGAAACTCGAGGGGTTGGCTTTGCGTCTCCTGGCCCTGGGGAGTTTCAGCAGCTGATTTGTGGGGTGGGGTGAAGACCAGGACATCTCCTCTTTTAGGAACCTGGCAGCGACTTCTAAACTCTCAAACTTCTGAAAGACCCCACAAATAAGTGAAATCCTTCTATCTGTCCACCTGACAATTTGTCCATCTTTCCGACCTGCCTATTTAGCTGTCTGTCAATCTCCCAGTACATCTACTGTTTTTAATCAACTTAGTTTTCTGCATTCCATCCCATCACACTGTGCGAGCTGGGAATGGGGGAGGTTCGATGGGTTGTTAGTGGGGCGGGGGGGTTGAGCTGGGAATGGGGGGTTCGATGGGTTGTTGGTTGGGGAGGGGTGTGAGCTGGGACGGGGGGGGTGGGGGGTTCGATGGATTAAATTAGTGGCCATGGGGATGAGCAGGTGTTCGATTGGTTGTTAGTGGGAGGGGAGGGGGGGGTGGTGAGCTGGGAATGAGGGAGTTTGATGGGTTAAGTTTGTGAGCTGGGAATGAGGGGGCAGGATTCGGGTTTGAAGCCTGTTGCCTACTTTCTGACAGTCAGCCCCGAGCTCTGCAAGAATAAAAAGGGGAAACAATCCAAATGCTGGTAATCTGACACAAAAAAAAGGGACATCATGGAAATGTGCAGATCAGTGTGTAATGTGGAGAGCGGCAAACATTTCTTCTGAACTTTGCTACCTTAGAAGTCAGCCCAACAACTGAGGGCTTCATCCCACTTGGAGCCCAGGCTCATTGGCTGATGTGAGACCGGATAAATTGAAAGGAATTAGTTTGTTTTGTCAGAGATCGACTGTGTTTACTGCCGTGACCGGGAAACCGATCAGGAGTCACAAAAGCTACAGTCTTGAGTGCTCGAAAAGGGAGGGGGCAAATCTGAGGGGGAAACCATTTTATTTTATATATAAAAAACACGGATACCTGGTTCTGGAAACATTCGCGTTGGGGTCAAAGTCAGCCTCTTAGCAGGTGGATTGAAGTTAGTGCTGATAACTGGGGTACAGCAGGAACACCCGGGGTTAGAAATTCATATTGAGGCGATAGCGTAGATCGGGAGTAACCGATATTTGGCTCAGTTTGGCTTCAGAGGAGCTGAGTATCCGGCGAGGCCTTTAGCTGACGGCGAATGTGATACCGCCCGGGGCTAATTTCCACCCTTGTAATGTGTGCTCCCCGCCACCTCCCTCTGCATTTTACAAGCTCAAGGTTGTTGTTGAAGATTTAATCGGTGCAGTGACATTATTTCATTGTGTCCCTTCCCACCTTGTTTACAAATCTATAAAAATGTACGCAAGCAACAATGGCCCCGACAAACGTGTGACATTTTTACGAATGTGGCCAATTGAGTACATCAATGCCATTGTTCATTTAAAGATCATCATCATAAGCAGTCCCTCGAAATCGAGGAAGACTTGCTTCCACTCTAAAGCTGAGTTCTCAGGTGGCTGTACAATCCAACATGGGAATTACCGTCTCTGTCACATGTGGGGCAGACAGTGAAGGAAGGGGTGGGTGGGGAGTCTGGTTTTCCAAATGCTCCTTCCGCTGTCTGCATTTGTTTTCTGCATGCTCTCAGCGACGAGACTCAAGGTGCTCAGCGCCCTCCCGGATGCTCTTCCTCCACTTAGGGCGGTCCTGGGCCAGGGATTCCCAGGTGCCAGTGGGGATGTTGCACTTTATCAAGGAGGCTTTGAGGGTGTCCTTGAAATATTTCTTCTGCTCACCTGGGAAGACTTGCATGATGAAGGGTCATTGACCCGAAACGTCAATTCTACCTTCTCTCCATAGATGCTGCTTGACCTGCAGAGATTTCCAGCATTTTCTGTTTTTATTGCATGTCTATAGTTCCTTTCATGACCACCAGATATCTCAAAGTGCTTTACAGCCAATGAAGTACTTTTGGAGTGTCGTCACTGTTGTAATTTGGAAAACGCAGCAGCCAACTTGCACACAGGAAGCTCCCACAAACAGCAATGTGATAATGACCAGATAATCTGTTTTTGTTATGATTGAGGGATAGACATTGGCCAGGACACCAGGGATAACTCCACTGCTCTTCTTCAAAATAGTGCCATGGGATCTTTTACATC